>NC_083106.1:79384286-79695519 GCF_949774975.1 Lagenorhynchus albirostris | reverse complement strand
GAATTTGCTGCGATGATCATACTTTTTGAAGGTCCTTGGTTTGGCCTCCAAAATTTTGACCTTTTGAGAAACAGACTTGTAAGAAAATATTTTGAAAGATATGGTAACCAGTTCTAGATAGAAGAAAGGCAGAACCTGCTTCTGACTTCGGTGCCTCACCATTGCAATAGAGCTTCAGACCCTCTGAAGAAGCTCCTTAGTAAATAAAAGTGTAACTTTTCACCCTCATGTGAGTTGAGCTTTGTGGATTGCTGGAACCACTGCACGTCCTGTTCTGGGGTCTTTTCTTCTTGTGGAACTTGCTCTCTGCATCCTAACTGGGGGATGTGGGGTAACAACTGGTATTTAGAATTGCTTGCCTATGCATTTTATGTTGTGCTGACACTCCGGAAAAAAGTCCGTGTAAGCCTGAAATGGCCATGACGGGAGGAACCATGGTGACCTTAAATACCACATGCATGTCTGTCCTTTAACAAGTAATTTAAAAAAAAAAAAGAACTCTATTTTTAAGCCGCAATAGAAGCAATTCACTGCACATCTGTTTGCAGCAACAGAAATGTCTAACAACCTAAGGTTTTGGTGGGAAATGTGTTTTACTTAAGTTCAAGTCACAACACCTAAGACTTTAGGTGAAGAGAGAAGGCGTAGGTTGAACTCAGCGGTAAATATTTAGCAATGGGTTTGGAGATGGTGAACTGGAGTCATAGGTTGGAATTCATACTTTGCTCTAGAACCCTCATTATTTTTGTTTCAAAATATATTATGTATAGACATAAAAAGCAGAGTAGATGTTCAATTAAATACCATTTTCCGTATATTTTGTTCCTATAAACTCTCAAAAAAGGATTCTATTAAATCTTGTCAAGCAATTTGACACCTGCTCATATATTTATATTTTGTTTTACAAGATTAGCAATACATCCAGGGATGTGAAATTACCATGTTTCATCTCATGATATAGAAACCAATCCTGTCTCAAAGGCAGAAAAGGGAGCAGCGTTGGAGCTTCATAGACCTGCGTGGGTCCCGCCTTTATCATGTTAGCTCTTTGCCCATTTGCAAGTCACTCTGTGACCCCCAGTTTTTCCATCTATAAAATAGGAACAATAGCACTTCTTAGAGCTGTTGTGAGAATGCAAAACAAAAAAGGACACGTGTGTAGGTATGTGGTATGCATGCATACACACACACGTCTAGACACGCACATACACACCAGTGGCTGGCATGTGTAGACGGCGCCATGTGGATGCCCAGTGAGAATAGCTGTTACCGTCATTCTCCTTCTCTCTCACTCACTCCCCGCTCCACTCCTTAACGTGCTGGTTTTTGATCTCTTTCCCTCCGACACCCTTACATCCTTAGCACATGCCATTTCATCGAAAAGCCTGGATTCTCTCACGTTTCACTCCTGAACCTCAGCATTTCTTGAATAACCCTCCTTTCCTCTTGTCTGAAACAAACTCTACTTGTTTCCACCTTCTCTTTCTTCAAAGCCTTGCTCGTCTCTCTCCAGCCTCTGCATTTTCACTTTCCTCCGTTTCCCCTCCTGTGATCCAGCCCTGCTGCCACGTTCCTCGGTTTTCCTCAGACAGAGTGGTTTCTTTGTCCCCCCTTGGGTCCACGCTTTCATATTGGTCATCGTTTGGCTGGTGGCAGGAACTGTTTTGTTATTGAGGGACTTTTAGCTTGTGTCAAAGGAGAAACAGCCCTGGGGCAAAATGATTAACCCCCAACAGGATGCACTGTTCTCGGCCCTACAAGCTCGTGGCTTGGGAAGATCTGTGTAACATTCAGCTAGAAAGCCACTTATTTGCCTTTCAAATTGCTTTTTATATTTGTTCCATTTAGTTTGGGGCCACATAAGGCCCCCCTAAATTATTCACATTTCAGGTTGCAATTAAGAAGTCCTTTTAGTGCTTACGAATTGCATTAAGAAATGAAGTAAAATTTTAGTGAAATTGCAAGATCCATGAATTTTCTCAGGACTAGGGTAAAAACTGTACTATCCAACTTTCAAAGCAAGTATTTTCAAGTGTATTTTGTACAAGGAGTGCTGAAGTTTATTCTCATGATAATGGCTTTTAAAGAGTAATAGATAGAAACTCATTATTTATCGTTAGAAAGGACTTCATCACACCTTGGTCCTTCCCACATAAATTAATTCTGTAGAGTTGAGTTCATGTGAGAAGGCAATCCAGATGGAATGAACAGTTTTAATATGTGTGGTCAGTCCTTTCTTCTATTCATTTTGAAATCGAAGTGACCGTCCAGGTTTCGGGATCTGCCTTAGGGGCTGATAAAGCATTAATCCAGAGCTCGATAAAATAAAATGCACATTAAAGACCTAAGCTGTACCTTTTTATGCCCTAAAATATGACATTTTCCCATTTTATTCTTTGGAAATAGAGGAGATATCCTGAATCAAAATAATTATACCTGTGAAAATCATTCTACTTGAGAAAAATTGTCAATCTGTATACAAGTTGAATAAATCACTCAATAATTAATGTACTTCCTGTGATCAGTATGGATTCTTGACTCTCACACACTTTAAATTACTTAATCGAATTTTATAGCATTGTTTTCAAAAGGATGAAGTGTTATTTCTTGGCTTCTGTCACTATGAAAAGTAATACAGATTAGGTATTTTAAATGTGCATTTTATTTAAAATACGTACTGAAAATGTTGAAAAAAGCAAAAACATGTGTCTGCTTTAAACAAGCATATATATATATATACATATATATATAGTCACATATAAAAATCAGTTTTTAATTATTGGTCCTTAATTCGGAAATTGGCTTCATAATAATTTTGAACACTATATTAAGGTAGCTGTCAATGTATGGACAAATATCTTTTCAGCTACTTTTATACATCAAAGGACATATTTTTATCCATATTTCAGCCATCTGCATTTAGTCAGTTCAAAAATGAAGCATTACCCGTCTTACTTCATCATTTTAATTTGTTGGTCTACTTAAATCAACCTTAGAAGACAGCTTCCCTTTGCTACCTATTTGGTATGGACTTCCCTATTGCAGAGATAAATTATGAACATTGTAAAAGTACACACAGAACTCACCAGTGCATTGCTTCTTCTGGAAGGCAAGTGCTTGAAGTGTCCCTGAGTTCACTGTCCTGACTGTGTTCACTCATTCAAATCCAGATCTCTCTACTGAGCTCTTGTTCTCTGTGCTGCTGTGTTCTAGGCACCAGAGATACAGCTCAGTAAGAAACAAGAGACAGAAGTCTTTGCCCCTGTGGGACTTGAGAGGCTTGTTACACTGGAGGAGTCCAGACAGGCCCGCTCAGAACCACCAGGCGTGCACGTTCGCGATAACGCATCAGTTTGATGTGAGGTCCATTTCAGTAACTGTGTGATGGGTTTGCTCCTGGGTTTTAAAATCACTGTCTTGTAAGAGTAACCAGGTTTTCCTTGGACAGATGTGCTGGTATCAAAGTGGATGTGACCTGCTGACTGAAGATCTTTTCTGACCCTAATGTTTTAGGGTTCTCCCACCATGTCTTTCTAGAAGGGGATACGCAGCCCCGAGAGCGACTGATCAGCTAGTCCTTAGGGGAAAACATCCCGCTCGCTCCCGCTCGAGTGAGCACCCTAGTGTCAGAACACTGTGTTCTATGCACCACCTTGCCCCTGGAGGGTCGGCGCCACCTTCTCCGCTCCTGACAAGGTCGCTGTTCCGTGTCTGCCTCTGGGTCTTGGTGTGGTGTTGTACCTTCCTGAGCTCTTGACACTGTCGCTCATTATGACACCATAGTTCTTAATCCTTTCTTTGTGGCACTTAACCTCTCCACACCCTCCCTTACCTGCATCTACCTTCACTGTGCTGGTGGTATTCTCTTCTATACTTCCTGCCAACTAGCCATCATCGAAAATTAAATCTGCCTGTGTTATGTCCTTCCATCTGTTTGTGGCATATTCATATATATATATATTTTAAATTATGTGAAATTCTGTATAAGAAATTACCTGGAATTAAATGTGTACTTGCTTTAACAAGTGTAAGAGGAATTAGAAAAAAAAATTGAAAACTTTCATCTTTGTTCAGTAAAAGCTGAGAGTGTTTTAAAGTTCTTCAGTTAAAAAAAAAAAGTTTGAATGCCAGCAGATGGAGGTCAGCTTACTTCCGTACAATAGTGACATATCTTCACGCTTCTTAAATTTGTATTTGTAGTTTTGATCTTTTCACCAGGATAGTTCATAGCATGTGCCCAAGGTTATTTTTATAAATACCTTTTCAGATTTTTCCTATTTAAACATAAAGTGCAAGGGAATGGTAATTTATAAAAGTCTGCAGCCAGAACTATTCTTATCACTTATATGGATTTAATTGTAGCAATATAGGCAACAGCCTTTCCTAAATCATTTACCCATGTTGTTAAGATTCATAGGCTGTGAGTAGATATACTAGGTCCAGCACTACCAAAAATGGATAACTTAACAGAAAGTCACAACTTCATAGAAAGTTAATGAAAAGAAGTACGTTCCCTTCTGCCCAGTTCAGGAATTCATTCTGCAGAACTCTACGTGGCAGACATTTCCCTGTCTCTTGTAGCCCCTTTTGGTAATATTCCTTTTACACACATCATAAAAAGGACTTGATTTTGCTTCCAAAGGCCCAGGTAGGGGTTTTATGTCTGTTTTAAGAGGAACAGTAGGAAGGAAGAGATCCTTGTCAGGCCCTTTGGGATTTCATCGTTTCGTTTGCCCTGCTTCTTCTCCCCACAGAGTGCACCGGCAGGCCAGCCCGACGCGGTCCCCGCCCGCAGACACAGCCTTTGGCAGCCCTCGGGGCAGGCAGCTCCCACAAGTGCCAGGGAGGAGCGGCAGTGCAGAACAAGGTATCCATAGAGAGAGCACTGACAAAATCTCGGATTTGAGAGCCACCTCTTTTTATACTCCTTCTATTGAGAGAATAGTATCTTGATGATACGTAGTGTGATGAATCCTAAGAAGTCAAGTGTCTTAGAGTTTTATTCCCGGCACCAAGTTATAACAGTTCGTGGCCTATGTGCTGTTTTTGCTGAATGAGTGAATGAATGAATTTTAGATGGTCAATTAAAAGAACAGACTGAGCCCTAGAGATACCTTTTCCAAAGGTGCAAAGGAAGAAAATAAAACTTTAAAAACCTCAGTACCATGTGGTATTTTATGTGTTAAAGGAAGACGTTTTTAACCTTGTTTTAAAAATGTTTTTAAATGAGGCAATCGTATTGAAGGCTCTGCTAGTGTTTTTTTTTTTAATTTACCTGCAATACCTTGCATTTTTTTATAGAAGTTTGATGGTGAAAAACTGGCTTAGAACACACATTTGAGTGTTTTTTAACAGTTAACATCACTTAAATTTCCCTTATTTTAAGCATGTACACATTGTGTTTTATCTTCCTAGAAAGAGAGATGTTGGGGGGTGGGCAGGTTTTAGTGGAAATTAAATTCACTAAGCTACCTGGCCTAAGAGGATTTAAATACCAGGTTAAAAGGGTCACTGTTTTCTTCATGTGACCCAAGGTGCTATCCCATTTCTCAGTAAGTGAAATGATTTGCTATCGGTAAATGTTATCACATAAATATTACCAGAGATTTGTTAAGCAGTTTAGTGAAGTACTGTTTAATTGGGGGTTGTAATATGAATGCAGTGGACTTCTATTTAAATCATGTATGGAAACTCTTCATCCCTATGAAACAACTGAAAGGTTAACATTTTGCATATTTTTCTCAACAGTGTTGGTTGTTTCTGATGTAAAACTTGTATATTTCCTTCTGTACTGAGGGTGCTGGGTATGTGTTTTACTCACGCAAAGAGCTTTACTGAATGTATCACCGAAGTGTTAGTGGTCTAAGAAGATAAATACATTGTTTCAAAAACTGATCAGGCAGAGTTTGTACACAGAGTACTTGGTTATAGAAAAATTAGTGTAGATTTGAGAAGTATCAGTATATTGACACAAAAATGCTGCTACAGTAAACTCTGGATTTGTATTATTTTTTAAAATCATATATCCTGTTGATATATCATACTTTAGTATTCAGGGTCATTATAAGGGTATTCATTTACTTAATCAGGAAAATATGAGGCTATGTGAAACTCTGACTTTCTTTTCTGAAATAACCATGAATTCTTTGGAATTCTCAGTTCATGTGTTTAACAGACTTTCTCTTATCTGGGAACATTTTGAGAAGATAATTCATAATTAATGTTATTAAGACTGTAATTAGCAGTAGCCTAGATGAAATTGTTTTAAAATTTATTTTTTTAAATTTGGTGTTTATTTAACTTATCCATTCATGAACTCCTGTTGCACAACTAAAAGAACTACAGGTTCTAGTGTTCTGCTACAAACTCAGTGTTACTGGCCATAGAGTGCCAAAGATTGATATCCAAAAAGTCATTTGTTTCTAAAATTCTTTGCATTTCCTCCAGTTGCTAAAACACTTCCGGTTCAAAAGTATATAACGGTACTGCATATAACGCTCATATAGTGAGATTATAGTTTTATTATTCTGTAGAAATAAGAATTGCTTCTACAAAGTCAGATGGATTGTGTGCTGGACTTTGGTTTTTATAAAAGCTCATGTTCTGTTGTTGATATCAGTCAACATTACTGTTTATGATATTCGTATTCACAGTTGTCTTTCAGAGAAATCACCAATTTGTAAAGATTGAATTGAGGTGGGAAGAAAGGAGTGACTGAGGATGAAATTGGTGGAGTTATTTTGATAGTTAATATCACAAGTACATTCCTAAACACTTGCTACTTGAGGTTCCTGAAGTTTATCATCTTAAGAGTCATATAGATACAACCTTTAAAATATGACAACGAACATGTATTATTGTAACTATGTGTTCTTCTATAATTAAAATGGATCTGGTTTACTGTGTGATAATACTATGTGCTTTGGGGTGTTTGGTAAATGATGATACTGTCCTCCTTCGTCTTATTATGGATCTATTTCAAGCTGAACAGTTTACATGACATCTTTGTGTGTCCTAGAATATGTTTTTAAAAGTAAACTTCTAATTTGATTCATGGATTAGACAGAATTTAGCTGTTGTCTAATCCATTTGAGATGGATTTCATTGATGCTCTTAGGGCTGTGGAATCATGTCATGTTTTTCTTTCCATATTATATGTTAAAATTTACTTCTGTCTGCCATGAAGACTGATACAGAATGCAGCTTACTTGCAGTCAGTGAAAGTTCTACCGCACTTGACTTCTTTCCAGTTTTCTTTTATGTATATTTGTGGGTTTTTTTTTTAATTTTTAACAAAGGGTAATTTTCTTTTTTAAAAAAGATAACTGAGTTGATAAGCAGTTGTTGGTTAGGAGCAAACATTTCAAATGGTTTAGATTCCTGAATAGTGATACAACTTCCTGATGAACTTATAAAATAATTTTATTCATACACAGTTTCTGGTTACAATTATCTACATTATTTTGTTTAGGATCCATAGATTGTTTGCATGCTTCTTGTTTGGTTTTTTTTTTCTTGTAATTCAATTTTACTACTCTCTCCTTGTGCGATAAAACAATTTATATTATTTTAAAAGCTAACATATAATTTGAAAAGATACACTTAATTTTTGAAAAAGTATTTTAATGTTTCTTTTAAAAATTAGTAATGCTAGCCTATTTGCTACACGGAATCTGATTATGTTGAAGTATAGTTAGGGAAAAAGAAGAGGTGTGATAACAATGCAGATTTTGAGATAAAGTCGCTAAAAAGTAGCCTTAAAGTTTAGGTAACTCAAATGGTATGTGATAATTGAGAGCAAAAACTTTCAGGAAATTCCTCTGGGTATGTTCCAATGTTGTATTACAATGTAGCCCTTAGGTAGAGTGAGACTGAAAGCAACATAATTGGTTGCATAAAAATGTATGGTTTTCTGAAACCAACCAAGTGATTTTTGCGTGTGTGTGCAACCTAGTTGTCTTTTTTAAGAGGACGTATTTAAAGATCATTCATAAACTATAAACTAACACTTGATGTGCCAGTTATGTTTTATGTGTTCTGTTATTAATTCTGCTACCTAGAACTAATGGCACTCCCCTTCAAAATATCTAGATAGGCCATTATTTCTCAGTAAATGGTGCACCAACAAGGAGGCAGAGAAAGGCTTAAGAAATGTCTGAGAAATACAGTCTGCAAAGAACAATTTCACTTTGAGATATTTTAATATAATTACAGTAATTTGAGAAGGAAGAAAGGATTACTTAATTTAAAATATATTTTTTTCCAGGTGGAAAATGTTCCTGAATATTTTCCACAGTGAAGAGAAAATGCCTACTATCTAGCAAAAACATGGAATTTATTTTTTTATTATATGCTTTTTCAATTATCTGAAATGCTGTCATTTTTTAAATGAAAATGTTAGTTATGAACGTTAAATATGCTTTTAAGTACATTTACAATAAAAAGTCACAATGGATTAAGGTTAAAATGTCTTAGTAAAGCGAGTGCTGTAATACTTTGCAATTCTTCAAAGGCAAGAAAAAAATAACACAAGATATACTTTTCAAATGCCAAGTATACAATATTAATTCCCCAATGTTTCTGTTTTTATTTAAAATCTTTAAATTGTTGCATTCATTCTTTCTTTGATTGATTTTAGTACCATATTGGAGATTTCCTCATGGTTTCTCATTGCAGTTTACCATGTCACATTATATGTTACGTATTTTTGTTATTCATGCCGTTGTGTTGATTCACATTTCCATGTCTAACTATAAATTTGCTGATTTCTTTCTTTTGTTTCCATCATTATGTGCATTTAATTCATTGAAGAACAAGAAAAATATAACTCATCCACAAAAGGTAAATATTAATGTAACTTTTTTAACAATTTAATATTGTTCCTTTTCTCTCATAGTATATGAGTTATCTAACTGTATTTATTGAAATAATGAGCCAAACTATTTAACAGATAGCTTTTTCCATGCAGTGATTTGGAAAGGCATTTGGTATTAACCGTTTTGTATGGTGAGCAGTTCACATCAAAGAGGAGAAGATTAAAATTAAGAGTATTTTTGCTTCAAAATGTATTTATCCACACTGACAACTAGAAAACGATTCTCTTTGGAAAAGAATAGCATATTTGTGATATGTTTTTGTTTATTTGCATTCCCCTGCTCTCATAGATAAAGGGTTTAAGTCTTACCTTCTGTGGTGCAAAGGAATAGAAAATCCTTGGGTTTTCCTTCTAGATAGCAGCAACCTTATGGCGTATTTGGCCCGCTGCAGTCATGCATCTGGGAAGTAGCTGCCGGGATGCTACTCCTCTTGGCCTCAGGAGGGTTAGAACACCCATCAGTTCTTTCTTACTGAGGGACACAGGAGGGAAACCGTTCAGCCTGCTGTGTCGGCACCTTGCTGACCTGCCTTGTGGTCCTTGGATCACATTTGATGTTTGTTCTTTGGACTTGAGTCCCACGTAGATGCAGACCTCCTCCGACTGTCTTGGGCCACCCTATTTGGTGTTACTGTTGGCTTGATAATTAAATATTTGAATAGGAGTTTTCAGCTTAATGAAATAATATTAACAATATTAAAAAGTTATATAATGCTACATAATTTAATAAAAGTATTTACTCAATATTTATAGATTCGTGATTGAGTTAATTTGTTGCCCATAGTAACCCTCAGAGTTAGTCCTGAGAGGGCCATCATCCTTATTTTATGAAAGGTAAAACTCAGATTGAGAGACATTAAGAGACTTGCCCATTCATACTGGTGATGTGACCTAGACTGCAAGCCCAGGGCTCTTGCTTTGGACCTCCTTCCTCTATACTTTAGTGCATCCGATTTTAATAGGCACAAATCCCAAACATATATCCCTAACTCCGAGTAGATTGAGGTATGTGTTACGTCTCTCAGTGTCATAGATAGAAAATGGGAGATAATATTCAATTACTTATATCAGTTTGAATTTATAAACATATATTTATTTTCTGGCGCATAACACATATTCTGGCAAAGTCTGACATACTAGGCAATAAATAGATATTAATAAAAATCAAATGTTATTCATTGAGATCCAGATGCTTTGGTCCCTAGGTTTTACATAGATTTCTGGCTCTCTTGCATTTTTAACTCAGGTATCAGAAACACAAATTTAGGTTAAGTAGTACAAAAATGGCCAATACATTGGTACTTATATTCAGAAGAACTTATTTAGATTTGCAAGATAAATTTTAGTTTGCTAAAAGCATTAAATTTTATGTTGGAGATGGGTCATGAGCTCATTCATTTAGCCAAAAGGAAGAGAAATGTAATAATTCTTCATCTGGAGAGCTCTTCCTTCTATATTATTACTAGCCAAAAGCTATAATTTGCTGATCAAAACAAAACAGAAATCATGGGTTGTAGAACCTCAGGTGTATGAAGCGTGCCCCTTTACAGCCTCGCTACACAGCGCATCAGGTCGTTGCGTTTTAACAAGGTCACTGTGTCCTGGCTGAGATGTGCCATCACTGTACCAAGTCTGCCTTGGACACAGGGTGTGGATAAGCTTCAACGGGATGCACCCCAGGGCTGAAAACCACCAAAGAGGCGCATCGCCAAATGCCGCCGGGAAGGCAGAGAGCAGCCCAGGATGCTGTACCTTCCCCCTTGGGATTTAAGGGAGCACAGCTTAGCAGGAAAAGCTTGGGAAGCCAGGAAAAGACAGAAGCAAATTCAAGAGATTTCTTTAGAGTCAAATTTTAGACTCACCTGCCCCATAGCAAAGAAAACGTTTTGTTTTGCATAGAAACCCTGCTGCTGTGAGCTGATCTTTTCTGGGGTCGCTCATATTGGAGAATTGAGTTATCTTGAGTGTTCCCTGGGTGATGGGGCCTGGCCCAGCCATGCTGAGCTAACGGCACAGGCCACCGACCCCTAGGGAGAGTTGGTTTTTGATGAATTGAAGACGAACTTGTAAGATGTTCCCAGTTCGTTGAGGCTTACGAGGTTTCACAAGATGCAAGATTTTCAGTGTTAAAACCAGGACAGCTCTGGGCGAACTGGGAAGGTTGGTGCCCCTCACTGTAGGGAACCACTATGTAATTGTACAGCATGTTTTGCAAAGCACTTCCAGCGAGGTATAAAATACCGTGAACATTTTTAACGGTAGATGGAATTTCTAGGGCACTTCCTCTATGTCAGTGACTTGACTGAGCATGTCAGGTATTCATCTCATATTTGTACAACCACCTGAGACATAACTCTTCACATCCTCATTTGCCAATGGAGGAAAGCTGAAGCTTAGAGAGATGCGAAACCTGGCCCTGTGTCAGTCTTCATTTGGGAAGTGGTAGGACAGGGAACCGGGCTCGAGCCTCACTCCAGAGACCTCGTTCTGAACCACTCTGATAGGCAGCCTCTCCCACATTCGGCATTGACCGAGCACCCACTGTGCATCAATACCACGTAATTACGGTAATAACCTGGGCACAGCCCTAAGGAAGGTGTGATGACTCCCTTTATAGAAAGAGGGCACAGGGGTTACGAGGTCACCCACAGTAGCAAAGCTGCTATAGGACAGAGCTGGACAGTGACCCCACGGCCCGTGTTCTGTCCCCTGCCTCGTGTCACTGTCACATCTTACACTCACAGCACCGGCAGGCCCTCTTAGGGGCCCTACCTCCCCCGGTGACCTGATTTGGGGCCGCGCGTCTGAATCTTCCAATCCCTGGCGTGCTCTTCAGGTGAAGCTTGCGCCTTGAGAACAGGAAGCCAGTGTATTTGGACAAAGATAACACAGATTTTGGGCTGAAAAGTTAACTGAGGAAATAGAAATATTCCTAGCAGGTTATTTACCCTTTACCTCCCCCTTTTATGTTGGAAACTAGTAGACCCTATCTTTTTAGGATTCACAGACTGTTTTATAGGCATATTTGAAATCATTCATTCTAAAAGTAAGCCAATTTTTCCCTCTCTGCTACATTTCTTGGACAGTTTTAAAGAGCCCATGAATGTAGTTTGGGGGCATCGAAATAATGATATAAGAAGATCAAAACAGAACCAGAAATTAAATGACTTCAAGGTGAGAAAAAATGTTATTATCATAATAAATTTCTAATTTATATGCCTTTAAGATAGTATTTCTTAAGTGCATTAACTTTTTGCCTTTTGGAAGCAATTTGGAATCATAACAAAACACATTATACTGCCTTTTCTACAAATATGAATTCCCTTTATCATAAAAAATGTGTAATTTACACACACACAGAATGAAAGGCAGAGTTCAAGTGACTAAACGGTTTAAACAGGAATAAAGAGCAATTTGCACCTGTTGCGTTTTGTTTTCCTGTTTTCGCTAATAAAATATATAATAATTATTGCAACCAGGCCACTTAAGAGTTATCTCTAGTCAACTGAATTTTTAAACTTCTATTAAACAAATGCTCAAATAAATTACCCATATCTTCTTTTTGAAATGTTGACAAGAGCAGTTTGAATGTTAAGTCATGCAAAATGTAATTTTTATGGAGCTATTAGCATGAACCTTAATTAGGTGTAATTCATATTAAAAAGTAAAAATCATTTTAATAATTTTCTGTTACGTTATTTATTGTTTAAGTAGTTGCACCCTTAGTAGTATACCATGGTTATGAAACATGTTATAGGAAAATATTATGCAACTTGACTTTTGCCAAAATAAGTAAACTAATTTGTATGTATATTCTTTACAGGCAGCATTTTTTAACTGTCATTAAGTAGAAAAGGATTCCAACTTTATTCACATTTTTCTTAGATGCATACTGAGTAGGTGCATATGACCCAGGTGATTCATTTGTTGTTATTGTGCATTAAGATTTCAAGTTCCTTAACCTTCTAGGGCTTTGCTTTTCCTGAACACTTACTATGAATATTCATGAATGTTTATTCATAAATATTTAGAGCTCCATTAGTAAAAGTGTCTAATTGATCCATTTCTCTTTTTGTCACAAACCCAGAACTATGGTTGTCATTCTAGCCTTCCCTTTAAACTTTAGGGACGTAGTAAAGCGACCCATGTAAAACAGTTCCAAATTCTCGGTTTTGACCCTTTTTTTCCATTCCGCTGATTCAAATGTGAATATTTATAATAGTAGTAAAGACTTTTAAAACTTCAAAGTATTTAACACTTAAATCAGCCAATGGTCAAATTGTCAGATATGCCCCCTTGAGGGAGAACATCGTTGCCCCTTCCTCCCTGGGGTCTGTGGGTCGTGCAGGAGAGGATGCTGAGAAAAGGCTGATATCTAGCCATGAACAGACTCTTTGATTTTTCTCCTCTAAAGCTGTACATTTCCCCTAAATATCGTACATTTTTTTTGCAAGCTTTAAAATTTGTAAACACTTTTTACAGAAAAGAAGGGAAGAGACATTGAATTTAGTAGTTATGCCACATTGAGCCTTTCAAGATAGATTCTGTTGCCATCAGAATTGGAATAATGAAAAATGATGGATAAACGTATTAGAGATACAGGGGATAAACAACACGACCCCTTGGGGAGTGAGTCTGTTATTCCCCGAGAAACCTTAATTCCATGGACTACTCTGCATGCTGAGTGTGTTCTAAGCAGTGCCTCGTAAGGAGGACGGTGCTCTCTTTCAAGACGGAAATACATTTAAAAACTGTTTACTACATCTGTAACTCTATTTCTGCTTTGTAGATAAGTTCATTTGTACCCTTTTTTTAGATTCCACATATAAGCGTTATCACGTGACATTTGACTCTCTCTGACTACTCAGTATGACAATCTCTAGGTCCATCCATGTTGCTGCATGTGGCGTTATTTCGGGGAGGGATAAATTAGGAGAGTGGGATTGACATATACAAACTACTATACGTAAGATAACTAACAAAGACCTACTACTGTATAGCACAGGGAACTCTACTCAATACTCTGTAATGGCCTATATGGGAAAAGAATCTTAAAAAGAGTGGATATACGTGTATGTATAACTGATCCACTTTGCTGTACACTTGAAACTAACACATTGTAAATACTCCAATAAAAATTCTAAAAAATGAATCAAAACAAAAATAAAAGCAAGAGGGATGAGACTGAAAAAAATCATGTGCCCAAAACCAGAGAGATGTTACAATGTAGATTTAAACAGAAGAATTTTAAAGCCAATTTTTAATGCCTCTGTTCTGTTTAGAAACACCATGAGCAAAAGTTTTGTTTTAAAAAAAGACATTTTGTTCAAAGACATGATATAGGAAAATAATAAATAGAACAAAACATAAAACTCTTTAAAAACTTTTAAAAATAAAAAGCTGTTTAACTCTGTGTAACACAAAAGGGCAAGGTAAAATGACAGATTTTCATCTGACTTCCTTATCTGTCCAGTATCTGATTAATATTTTCAGTGTTACTCTGGGACTTGGCAACTTTGACACTGAAAGTGAGATCTGAGTCTGGAAATCCTGAGCTTTGTTTCAGGTAGTGGAGTGAAAATCAGCTAAAACAAGAGACAGCCTTGGTGTTTGGGCTGCAGCGAGATTTGAGTGATGATACAGACAAATTACCTATTTCCCCTATGTCAATATTCCATTTCAATTATCTATACTAAAACACAGGCTGTTTTCTTTAAAAATCCTTAAAGGCAATGTGGTTATTCACTAAATGTGTTACTTACTTGTTGTGTTTTATGTTTCTCATACTGGAGAGATGTTATATTTTATTTTATTGTGTATGTAACTGTAGCATAATCCTTAACATTCAAGAGAATCATGCAGGGGTGCAAGGGAAACAGTTTTGCACATTTCTACCCTTGCAAATTGAAATGCATTTTATTCTAGGAAAATGACCCATTTCTGGCATTTCTGTATAGTCAAAATATTTTAAACATTTAATCTTTATTTATACATACTGTATATGTCAGGGGAAGGAGGTGGTGTGTAAGTATTCTATCAAAGTTGCTTATTATACTCATATGACTCCAAAGATAAGGATGAACATGAAAGGACTACATTATCTTTTAACTGGAAAAAAAAAAGATAGAAAATAACAAAAAATATAACCAGTAAATTTTTCCCCTTAACTTCCATGGTTTTGGTAAATTGGCAAATAAAAAAAAAGTAAAAATGGTGGAAATCAGTTAATTGACTACAAGAGAGTAAGTCATTGTAGTTTTCCATTTTTTGAAAATGTGAAAAAAATATCAATACCCTATTGAACTAATACAGAGTCATAGACTGCAACCGCGGGAAGTTACTCTAAGTTACTTTCTCTTCCCTTTACAAATGAAAACTCCGTAATGGACAGATTTCAGGACTGATCAAGGCCACGGTGACGGATGCTGATGCCACTAAGGTTATCATCTCTGCCGAACTTTCCCAGTCCTGAGTTCCGACCATTTTACTCCATTGCTTCCAGATGTATGGAAAGTGTTCACACATCTTAACAATTTGTATTCCTCTAAAGTCTAGAAGGCTGTGTGTAGAGACTAGCATTGCAGTCTTGAATTTTCAAATATAAAACCATCTTTCTTTCTCTTCAGGCTGTGCATAGCTTATAATGATTACAGATTCAGTCAGCTAAATTTTTTCATCTTTTATTACTTTATAATTTTCACATTTCCTATTGTTTATTGTATTTGAGTGCCCACTAGTACTAATTTTTGACAATAAAATGCTTCGGAGAAGGGGTTTTATCTGTGCTGTCAGTAACTGAGACATTGCAAGTGCTTCCTCCATCTGTTTAATTCTACCTGACAGCTTTCAGTTGTGTAGTCATTTATCATCGCTCTTTCTGAGACACGCACTGGACCAAGGTCGGGGCTTGACTGTCCAAACTCGCATTGTATCAGTAACAGCAAGGAAGCAGAGGCGTTAAGTTTTCTATCATAAAGTGTGACAGCACTTTGTAGTTAACTAGACGAGCTTAGTTATCCTGTGCAAATGTTACCATGTTTCACCTTTGACACATGAACTAGCTAACCTTGTTAGAAAATAAAATACTCATAATCTTTTTACTTCAATATATTTAATAATATAGAAATTTTCATTATTCCTATTCTCTTTTACACTCACCTGGAACACTTGAAAATACAGGCTTAACAATATATTACATGGATTATATTTTTTGCCTATAAACACAAGCATTTGAAATTTCAAATTCATGTTAATTTCTAGATGCATAGGGAGAAATGTGAAAGATTTAAGGACTTTGAAGAGAAGAGCATATATATTTTTAGATATATTTATATATTGTAAATAATTGTATTTATATAATTATAAATTTGTGAATAATATTTAAACCACATTTATGAAAATTTAATGTTTAACATAATTATCAAATTACACAGAATCATAATATTCACAATATTTTAAAGCAAGTCATGAATGTCTGCTAAGTCAAAGGAGTTTCCCAGAAAATCACATTTCTCTTTGGAAAAGGTGGTACTACAGAAATTTTTCAGTGGTGGGTTAAGGAAGATTTATTCATGATTCTTAAGCTTTCTTTCTTTTTTTTTTTAAAGTCACAGGCCTCTTTAATAATCTTATGAAAGGGAAAGATCTAGAAAAATGCATACAGACACAAACACAATATTTGCAAATGACTTCAGCTACTTCAGTTTCACTAAAGATCATCTATGATACTAGAATTCATAGCAAAACATGGGGCATGAAAAGAGAAGTAATTATTTTAATGTCTTTATTTTTAATAATACCTAAGACTTTCCATTAGAAAACTCGAATAAATTACTTTTTAAATTGTATTTACTTTTCTCACCTTGCATGCTGCAATCAGTTATTCTCGTTGAGTTTAGAAGACAAGAAATTATTTCATAAGTATTGTTTTAGCTTAACCTCTAAAAAAAGTTCTAGTTTTATACTTTCTTACTTGTAATGTTGAGCTGGTATTTGATATATGTACATTCATTGGATAAAAATACCAGAGTTTAAAAATAACAGTGGATATAGAGTAAAGTTGATCTAAAGAAAACAGATTAAGTTCAATACATATCTTTTAGGTAAATTAATATTTGCTTTTTAAAAAGCACAATTTATTCAACATCAAACACATCAGTCAGCTTGTAGAAAGCCCAGTGAAAAGTTCCAGCTCTTAAAAAAAAGCTTCTGTATAAAATTACAATGTTAATTACACCCTAGGGGCTAGGAGAAATGAATTATGTTACTATCACTCTATGGGCAATTATAACTGAAATAGCTGTACTATATGTAAGCTATATTTTCATTAAAAGACTTAAGTGAAATTACATGATAATTATATTTGTCATAGAAAATGAGAGGGGTTATTTCACTCTCTAGTATGTAGCAGTGTTTGAAATTCAAAAAAAAAAAACAAAAAAACCCCAGAAGTCCCCGAATTTAAAATCTTTTTAAAAAGGAATAGTAACTGACACTTCAGTGGTTTTGTTGGTCTCCAAGGCTAGCAGTATTCAGAATGCTCCTAAAATGTGAGTTTAATGCTAGGATTTGTGGAAGAATTAGAAAATATTTTATTTCATGTTTTAATTTTGCTATTGGTATTAAAATTGTTAATATAGAAATTTTAAATGATCAGTAATCATTCTTTTCAAATTAAGATATTTGAGCTCTCTGGGCTGTGGTTAATTTTACTTTTAGTGAGATACTTAACAGATAATCATATTCCAAGGATTCAGTTAATTTCTAATCATTACCAAATATCTGTTATTCTCTCTATAAATCATGTACCTTAATCATCATGTCTTCTGGTTCAAACTTGTGACAAATATTCTATTTTAACTAATAAATTTTTTTTACTATTTAGATTGACACACCCATAATCCAGTAACGATGTCAATTTATTCCACAATATACAGTTGAAAAAGAAAATGCAAAATAAGAAAAATCTGTAGAAAAGTTAAAGAACTGCCAAATTAACACTGAAGCCTCTTCATTGATGTTTACGAAAAACAATTTTACTGAAACATGATCACGTGTATAAACAATTATTTTAGAATACACACGAATGTACACATAATCAGGAAATAATGAGAAATGTTTTTTTTAAAGGTTAATTATATGTAATTATCTGGCTTTTGATATGAGTAGGTCAATGATAAGCTGTTTGCATTTTGCTTCTGATCTTGGAATCCGAGAGCAAGCAGTGAGGACATAACAAACTACATTTTTGCTGGCGAGTCAAGGGGTCTAGTCATGACTTTGAAAAAAAACTAATTTGGAGATTTCCTTTCTTTGACAGATTAGAAGACGTCAAATTTCACTTGTTTAGGAACAAAGATAGTACATTAATCGTTTTTGGAAGGTCAAAGCGAAGTCATTTAAAACCATTTTAGGGATTCGGTTTGTTGTTGGTATTTTTTAAAGTCTTTAAAAAACCTGCTACTGCTGCCATTTTCCTTTGGTATTGGCCTTGGTCCTGTCTGTTCTGCCTCTGCTTCCATACCCAGTGAGTTTACTCTGAAAGCAGAATGACAGCTGTCGCCACCACCAGCAGGTCTTCTTGAGAGCGATACAACACACAGAGCAGCCTTGTCCAAGAGTAAAAAAAAAAAAAAAAAAAAAAAAGACCACATTTAATAAAGAGAAAAAAAGAAATGAAACGAGTAAGAAAGAAAGGAAATTGCATTTACCTTTGTAAACTTTACAAAAGTCTGCAGAATTGCTAGTCTGGATGCAGTTGGTTTTAGAAAAGAATAAAAACAAAGTATAACGGAAAGTATCTAGCTTTTGACAAAACAATCTGCCTGGAGAGTCTTCCAGGTTCATTAGATGGAAAGCCGTCCTTAATTCTTGGAGGTGAAAATCGTGGTCTTCTCTAAGGGGCATCTGGAACCCACAGGTACTTTGCTAATCACACACCGCCTTGAAAAGAATCTGAATTCTCTTGCTTAATTTTGTCATGGCTTCTTGGCCACCAGCTGCTGCGTCCCTCAGGCTCACCCTAGGAATTCAGTGTCCCCATATCTTTCCTTAATAAGCTTTTTTCCCAAGCCCAGGGGGCAAAAAATATAGGATTCATTTCAGTTAGGCTACCACTGTGTTCTTATGATTTAGTTTCGAGTTTTGCAAAGCAAAGATTTAAAATCAACCATATCATAAGCTAAGTAATTCTATTTAAAGCAATGAGGTGTTGTCCTGGCAAGGTTAAATCACCAGAACTGCTTCGAGCTGCTTCAGGCGGTACATCTTGGGAAATAATCTTTCCAGTGTCAAGTAACTGACCCCCTAAGAATTACATGATGCTAAACGTAAAGGTCACAAAGCTATGGGCTAATCAACGTCAAAAATTTCTTTAAATTAATATCATTGCTGAGAAGATTAAGCTAACACCATTTAAATCTGCTTTTATCACAAATAGAGATTACTTGGAATTGCTTTAAGCTTTAATCGTAGAGTACAGCTGATTACAGTTCATTTGACTTCCTCAAAGCTCGAAGCAGGTGACCCAGGAGGTACCACGTCACAGGCAGATGGCAGAAAGAAGACACATGTACATTTTTCTCATTGGGTATACAGTCTTCTATAAATACAACTCACATTTTTCAATAACTTGTCTCAATTCCTAATTCTCTTGAGTAGCATTTTGCTTTATATTACTTATTATGACTCCTTATATATTGTCAAGTAATTAATACATTTCTGAACTGCTTTTCTCAAGATCTCTATTGAACCATCCTTTAGTCATAATAGTCATCACTTACGGTCTCAAGTCAACATTTTCAAAGCAAGTGTGCGTGATTGCTTCATCCACATAACTGTGACATTAGGGATTGATAATCGTCTAATTTACTGAATTTAAACAGAGCTAAACATCTAACAGCTTGGTGTGCAAATTACAAGTAAAACATTTACCCACACATTTCACAGCATGTATTTATCTCCTGGGCTATGAGCCTGTATTTGAACACAAAGTAAAAGCTACATATTTACTGAATTTTTATAACAAATGTCAGTGCCTTTTATCAGGGATCACAGGCCATGTTTAATCACTGCAATGGAAAAAATGTGTCAACAAGTGTCTTTATAAACTCCTTGTAAGACAGGAAGTCAGCACTCACCTCAATTAGATGTATCAAAATGTCCGCTCTCCTTTAAATCACAGAGCCTCTTAGCAGAAGCCCCAGTACATGAATTACAAAACAGTTTGGGTTGTGGTCAGATACAGGTGTATATACACAACTTAAAAATAAATTGTAGCACTTGTTGCAGAGATTGGCAAGAGATAAGTTGTGAAACATAAACGTAGGTCTCACAACGCAGGTATACACACACGACTGTATTCTTCAGTCTTCATTTGTAAGAATGTAAAAATTAAAGGCAGGGTTTTAAAGCCAAGCTGCTTGTGATGGATTCTGACTTAAAATAGCTCATACTTTATTGAAGGCTGTAATTCTTCCCATCTAAACAATCACTCCTGTTACTTAGGAGATGATAAAGGCATAACTGGAACACACATGTTTATTTACAAATTTAAATTAAAGAGCTAAAGTTCTATATCACATTTTCAAAAAGTATGAATTTCATTTATGTTTTCTTCAGAAATAGAAAACAAATCTTTTCTCTTAGCAAGTCCATTTTTAAGAATGGCAAATATTCATGAAAAGCGGCTGGTAGAAATGAAGGATTTAATAAGAATGCCTCAGAAAAGCAGGCGCTCTTCCATTACAAGAGTTTTTAAGTGACTCCTGCAGCTGAGGGTGTCACATGGTGTGCATGCATGTAAATAAACACGTGTATCTCTGTGTGATGTGTTCTATCTATATGTACAAGCAACAACCAGTTCATTCAACAGGAAGCATATTTTCACAATTAAATTCGGTTTCACTTAATGACTCATGAATGGAACTGAGATTATTTCATATCCGATAAAGACATAGGATCCTTAGCTTTTGTTACTAACCGTTGTGTCCCCCATTCTGTGTGATTTGAGTCACGTTCCTCTTTAGAGCGACAGTTGCTAGCGTTGTATCTTCTGCCTTTTTTTTGTTAATCGTGTGATTTCGAAATTTTATTTGGTTGAAGTCGTATCAAAAGCATTGCAATCTTAAACCATTCGGTTCCTCAGAGGTGCTTCGGTGTTTTAATAGACTCCCGTTGTGTGTTTTTGCAGCAAGCTTAGTAGTGGAGGAGCGAACGAGACAGATGAAAATGAAAGTGCATCGATTTAAGCAGACAACAGGGTCTGGTTCTAGTCGAGAACTTGATCGCGAACAATACTCCAAGGTAAAACCAGTAACCAACCAATAGTTCCCCTGGTAAAAAAGTACATTATGGGTAGCAGGTAGGACCAGTGAGCACCAGGTTACAGGAGAGAGGTTATCCTTCAGGTGATGCTCTTGCATCATAACCTCTCTCCTCTTGATATTTTCACAAGATATGTTTAGTAACATATTGTCTATTAACCTGGATTAAATGTTTTATTTAAAAAGAAAATGAAAATACTTGATATGAAAGTCACTTGATGATCGATTGTCGTGGTCAAATTCACATAAATAAGCAAGATATGTGAAGCCATTTTATTGCGTGAATATCACTTAATATTGTATTTTAAATACTAAGATATAGATTTATACTCTTAAATACTATTTGAGGTTGATATTCCTAGGGAGATTTCTTAGTGAATGACAGAAATTATGTGATGTGAGATTTCTTATTGATCTGTCTTTAGTGAGAAAAATAACTGATTTCAAAGTCTCAGAAACTGAGATCCACACAATTTCAAGTGAATAAAAATTTAATTTATATTTCAATATTGTATGGATGCAATAAGAAGTTTATAAACTGCTAACTAGCATCTGATAATTTTGATTAACACGTGCGTAGAATTTTATACTTCATGAAGCAATATATTATTTCAATATTATTTTGTATGGATGCAATAAGGAGTTTATAAACTGCTAACTAGCATCTGATAATTTTGATTAAAATATGCATAGAATTTTATACTTCATGAAGCAATTTTAAATTTATTATCTGCTTTATTTAAAAACCTTTTTTTTTAGAATACTACAAAAGTGGCAGCAGCCACTACAGGAAAACCCGTGTTTTAATCTGATGTCAAGAATACTTTTGGAAGTAATGACCTTTTCGAAATTCAAAATTAAATAAAACGTTGTTAGCTTGTTATATGAACCTAGAAAAGCCTACTCATTTTTAAATATTGGAGGTTGTTCATTATATAGCCAGATATTCAGGGACTAACACAAAAATATGGAGGTGGTGACAAAATCTGATTTGTCACCAGCCCACCATAGAGCCATATGTGCTGGATGCCATCTTATCACTTTATATCTTAGTTTAGTTGCAGAAGGGTTGCAACTGGACAACGTCCAAGGTCGCTGTGATTCAGCGGGGCTTAACTCCCAAGGAGTCTGAAACAGTATTTTAAAAAGTAAAATCAGTAAAGAAAAAAAAAAATCAGTAAGCAAAATATCTTGATGTTGCAGAGTTGCTGATTCCAGCTCCACATAGTTTTTCCTCCAGTTTGTTCTTTATGATATTATTACTTCATCTGCTATTTGTCTGTCTTTATGGATATCATCATCATTTTTGCTTGCTTTTACCACAAATGCAGTAAGAATTAGGAAGCAGCATAAGTTAGGTTTGCTTCCTCCACTGTTGCATGTTCTTATTTAGAAACGATCTTTAAAGCTGGAAATGTTTTCTTAATTTCTTAGCATTATGTCAAAGGACGAGGTCAAATAGAACAGCAGGGATAGGCAGAGCCGGTGCAGGAAACAAGAAAGAGATAAATAAAGAATCAGCGTAAAAAGACTGAAAGCCTTTTCTGAACTAGGCCTCACATCATTAATCCATTGATCAAAAACAAAATAAAAAATAAACTATAAAATGAAGTCCCCTAGAAGTCTAAATCACCACTAACACATATTCATAATGAAATCAAAAGTAGGTTTATCGGGCTCCCCTGGTGGCGCAGTGGTTGAGAGTCCGCCTGCCGATGCAGGGGACACGGGTTCGTGCCCCGGTCCAGGAAGATCCCACGTGCCGTGGAGCAGCTGGGCCCGTGAGCCATGGCCGCTGAGCCTGCGCGTCCGGAGCCTGTGCTCTGCAACGGGAGAGGCCACGACCGTGAGAGGCCCGTGTACCGCAAAAAAAAAAAAAAAAGTAGGTTTATCTTGGTCGGGAAATTCCAAATTCTCTGATGGGTAGAAATTTAGAACTTGAAAATACCTCAAAATGATCTTCAATTCCACCTCTCTTATTTACCAGATTCATGAAAACTGAGGCCCCCTCAGAAGAAAGGAGGTGCTTTCCCAACATTAACAAAGCCTTTCTAGGGAGTGGTGAGCCCACCAACTCCTGATCTGGAACTTAGATGCCCTTCGTTCGTCTTCTGACATCAATGAAATGTACACATGACTCCAGTTTGATTCAGAGATTCTTCTATGGCTTTTGATTTGCATGCAGTTACATTATCATATTCTATCATTCCTTCCTTATTTGCACAGACATTCTTTTCCTTTTCCTCTCTCATTGCATTTAAATATTAAAAAACCCATTACTTTCAAATACATTACTATTGCTCTTACTGCATACATTGATACTACTATATTACATAAATAAAATTATTATAAATTATATTGATAAGTGTGAGATCAAAGATATGGTATCTTTACAAACATAAGACTATAGGACAGGAAAAATATATAAGATAACATAACAAATAATTAGCTTATTTTTAATTTTATATGTTAAGTAAAAGGTAAGTACTCTCTGCAATTCTAAGATTCCTAATGAATGCTTACAATAAAATTTTTAAATAGTTTCCAGTAGCAATTCCAGTTAAACCTCTCGCATTTTTTTCTTTCTTAAATTTATCCTTTTACCTCAACCTTTTTACAATTTACTTTACAAAGATCTATTTTTATTGATATAATTGAGAACCAGTATTTTCATAAATTTAATGTACATTAAATTTTGAACTTTATTCCTTTATTGACTTATTTTTAGTGTTTTAATCCATTTGGCATTTTGGATGAAGTAATGCACCTTAGTTGAAATTCTGCCAAATTAGAAATTGGTTAACAGCTTTCAAAATATTTATAACCAAACACCAACAGAACTAGATTTTCTTCAGGGCAAAGAATTACCAGACACATGTAGTATAATTCCTAAGATGTTTCAAACCTGACATCTCCTTTAAAGTATTAAATGAACCTAATTCCATCCCGAGTAAGGAATTAGCACTAACTTAGCTTTTGAGAAAACACAAAACTTCGTGTCTCTGAAATGTGACACTGTGCTAATTGTTCACTGATGTTAGACAGAGTCGCATGCCTTGGTGATGGAGTAAAATTCATAACTGGAGAGTGAATTTGCACGTAGGCCTCACATTTTAAAGAGTACTTGTGTTTCTGTAACCCGAGAACAGCAAGAAGGATTGACGTGATGGTTTTTGTAGGCAGCTACCAAGAGTTTATTATTACTTATGAAAATAGCAGCCCTGTTATGAGAGCTTCCCCTCACGTCAAGGACAAATTTCCCTGCTATGTGATCAGTGTATATTTCTCCTGAGGAGGCTACATTTCTCAAAATATAATTAACGTATTTCTATTAAAATATTTAATTGTTAAATAGGAAATTTAAAGAATCATGCTTGATGAAAACTCAAAGTGACTATTTAAACTTTTAACAGATGTTGAAAATAAGTAGATGTAGTAGTATAAAGTGAGTATAAAAGCCTTTCCGTTCCTTCAAATAACCAATGTGAAGAAAACTGTGACATGGTGTCAGAATGGTGGGTTATTCTTTACTCCAATATAAAAGATTTTTAATATGACAATCTTTTAAAATCCCTTGTTTTATCTCATGGCTGGAATAGCAAAAGTCTATAGACAAAATGGAGAAGAAGCCATGATTTATAGAAACGGAGAATTTGCTTAGTTGGAGAAATAATTCCATGCACACTTACATGATCTTATGTTATAGTCTACACTGCTTCTTATTGGCATTTGTCAAATAAGGGGAGAATTTGTGCTGGGGTCACGCCATGCCAGAAAACCTCTTACAGCTGGGCAAATTTTTATTGTATTAGAAACCAATTCATTCATATTCTCTCATGGACAAGCTATCATTTCAGTGTTTGGAGACATTATCATAATCACATAACATATTTACGTAGCAAAATAGTTTCAGAAACAAGTAATATAGGAAATAGGTTTGTGCCCCAGTAACAGAATTAAATTCAGATTCCACTATGTGAACCTGTTTTTTACATCTATTCTGTAAATAAAAAACAGTTCTTATTGAAATGAATCCTGTCAGTCAGCACCACGCTATCAGATACGAAAGAATTTAGTGCTAAAACATTATCATGTTACTTTATCATAAATCATATTAATTTTAAATCATACATGAAGTTATATAAATAGCTCAGTTCTGAACATAATAGCATATATGCATGTCCTTTTGGATTATAATGAAGCACATGGCTTTCAAAAACAGATCATGCAATTATGAAAAAATTCTTTGGAAAGATAATTTTATAGATACTCTATGAATTTGAAATTGTTTTCATGCTTGATGTGAAATTCTTTGCCCAAAACATACACATGAGAGATGAAAAATTAAAACTAACATTTAAATACCCTAGGCCTGAGCTACTAACACTTGAAGGATTATTAAATAAACATAATCCTTTCTCTAGAAGTTTTTAAAAAGTATTATTGTCTTATAGTTCTTTTTGTATATACAGAGCTACAATTTAGCATCATTTTATTTAGTACTCTTTAGCAAGACAATTGTTTATACAAATTTTTAGAAATAGAGTGTTCGGATTATTTTAGATATATTAAAACTCATTTGATATGGAACTGAGAGGATGGGTGAGTTTTTCTACAAGTTTAGCAAACATTTGATATTTTCACACCTTAGGACATAAATGCTTGATAAGAAACTTAAATACCCAATGTTTGGTCATGTGTCCCTTTAGTTATGTGTTCTTTTATTTTATATAAGAAGTTATATTATCTTACCTTCCAGTACCTAACAATAGAAAATCAAGTATATGTTTGTTATTTTAAAGTTGTAGATACTTATATAACCTTCCTATTTATTATGATTAAAACACACATAGAAAGATAAAAATAGAGACTGTATAAAGCTCTTCACTGTGTGATTCTTTGCACTGAGTGAAGTAGAAACAAAGAGTAGATTAACTGCTTTGAAACCTTCACAAGTTTTCATCTTTCACCTAATGCTTTCTAAGACCTCAGGTAATGAATACTAGAGACAAATATAAAGACACATTTAAATATGAGATATAGTGTATCTTGAAATTTTAATAGGAATCCATTTTTTACTTTCAGCACTTAGTTGATAGTTTAAACCTGAAAATAACTAATTAAGCCATAATAGCAAGAAAGTCAAAGTCCCGTCTTTACCTCCTTCTCTACAATGTCTTTGGCACAATCCTTCTGCTCTCATGTCAGTGCTTTTTTGCAGAGAGATGTGTTTTTTGGTTACATTTGAAAGAATGTGATGTCTTAGCATAGGGAAAGTGTGTAGGTAAATTGAATATAAGTTTTAGACTCAAGAAGCACAGACAGATGGAAGCAGTCTACCCCATGGATAGAGTAGAAGGTGAGTAGAATCTGTAGGCAACGATGAAAACCCAGGCAAGGGAAGATGAACTGATATACTAGAAAAAATAAATAATACAATTCTGAGGTCTTAAGTATGTGCAAATCATTTATTCAATGCATTTTCCACCCAAGCATTGACACTCTCGTTTTACGATTCAGTCCTTATAAACCACTCCTTACCATTCAAAGGGGGCCGGTTTGTGATACTGGAACACATGTATCATGCTAGCGTTTGGGTCCTTTTAGACTCTACACCTATGTTTACGAAAGTGCACTTTTGCTTGATGTGGGCTGAGTAGCCGTTAGCCTAACCATGTGTGTCTCTGTTTGCCAGCCTCCGATGACAGAGCTCACGCTCTCTTGTTTTCCATCCTTAGTATAACGTACATACAGATCAGTACCGAAGCTGCGACAGCGTCTCCGCCAGATCCTCAGACAGTGACGTCAGCGACGTGTCTGCCATCTCCAGGACCAGTAGCACCAGCTTCCTGTCCGAGCAATCTGAGCGGCCCAGGGGCAGGACCAGGTGAGTGGATGCCACTGTGTGTACAAACCGGGTAAAAATGCACCGCGCTTCCTGAGTGTTCTCACTCAAACAGAGCTTAGGTCAAGTAGCAGAAACATTTCATTGAAACTACTGGGGCTAGAGTGAGTTCGGCGTTGATGCACTGTTGTGTAACGTTGCCTGGACTCTTTGGTACTTACTATAAGATGGGGCTGTAACCAGAGTCATATTTTAGAGATTGCTCTAAAATTCCTTCTAAAGTGATTAAATCCACAAAGCATTCTTTAGTCCAGTGTCAGAAAGCTCTCTCTGTAAAGGGCCCCATAAGTAAATATTTCAGGCTCTGCAGGACAATCTCTGTCTCGACGCTCTACATTGCCACTGAGGTGCAGAAGCTCTGCAAACAAGTGAACATAGCCCTATTCCAATAAAGTTTTATTTACAGAACAACAGAGAGCGGGCTGCATTTTCCCCTAGGCTGTAGTTTGTTGATCATGCCTTCAATCACATAGCAGCTGGTCCGCCTTCAGGTGGATGTGATAACAAAATACACACCCCTCTTCTACAGTAGGGGAGTTGTAAGAAGTTTGCATGAAGTTTGTTTAAATCACCGACAGTTATCTTGATTCTCACAAGACAAATAACCCTGCCGAAAGGGAAAAGACCTCAGGAATCTGGCGCCATTTTCAGTACAGCAGACTCAGTATGGACAAGGCATGTTTTATATTTGTTCTTAAGTAGTTTCCAGAAGTAGAAGTTTCATTGAAGGCACTTTGGGGTTGATGAGAGGACCAAGAAATATAAATGTTCAAAACAGGAGCAACTATCTTCCTAATATTCCAAAAGCCTTTTATGATCGCACGTTTTGATGATGTATCCTGAGGCATTCCGTGTTCCTGGATTTCTCTGCACCTAGCTCACATGTTGAAGCAAATTGAGACCAATTATCTTACTGTTAATTAACAGTGCCACACTGAGATTCTGCAGGAGCAATTCCGATCGATCAAGACATTAAGAGAACGTTTTATCTCTATTTTGAATATTCTCAGCATCTGGTCCTAATAGGATATTAAGTTCTCTAAAATTTAAGAAAGAATGAAAAGAGCTGAGGAATGTAACCGTATTGAGCTGCTAGGATAGAGGGGTAAAAACGATTATAATCAATTCCTTTCTATTGAAATATTATTAAGATATTATGTTTCAAAACCTATTCGGTTTAGCAAGAATACTGATAAATAGGGCTTAAACAAAGACTTTTTTCACTTTTAGTCGCTAAAAACAATTTACTCAATAACTGCAAAACCGTAAATCTTGAAGTAATTTTATGTTCACAATAGAGCCACGTACCCTGAGTCCTATGCTGTAAAGAATGACTAATATACAGAATTCATGTTACCAACCAACTGTGAGCATACTATGTGGGTCCACTGTCATTCTCTTGAAATTTCAGGAGAATAGGTTCTTCAGGGAAAATTTGGCTGTATGATTTTTGAGGAAGAAAGCAAAGAACAGAGAAATTGTAGGGGCCTCAACAACAAGGAACTATGATTTCATACAAAGGAAGAGAAAGAACTTCATGGTAGTGATTGGAGCCAAGGTTACTCTGTGGGAAAATGCTAGTTTATCAGATAACACTCACTATAACTAGATCATGACAAGAAGCAGAAGATAGAGGATTTTTTGCCTCCTTGATTCATATAACTTTTATTACGTATTGAAGGTGGTGGGGATGGAGTAGACCCAGGAAGGGTGCAAATAAATTTCTTAATGACAAATCTGTTTTCTGAGGGCATTTCCCCATTTCCGGCTTCCCTTTCCCTTCTCTGTGGTTTAGAGTACATTTGAGCTCAGTTATTTTTACGTAAGTGGATTATGTAAATGCAGTCAGTTAAGCTAATGGCTAAACAAGTTTCCCCTGAAGCCAATGTGAAGAAGTATTTTCCCGTAGTCCCGTACTTTAGATCAGGAATTCTTCATATGTGGTGCATGTTTGATTTCTTAGAACACTTAGGAGGAGCAAAGAGGGTAAGATGAGCTATGGGAGGGGCAGGTCTTCCTTCTTACATGTATGTATGTTCTTCCCCCTAAATATCCTCACAGGCGCACAGACACACATGTACACCCCCCCCAACATGCGCACACACACACACACACACACACACACAGAGTTACTTTGGGTCCACCATCAGCCCTATGGTAAAAACCTGAGAGGAGGGTTTGTGATGAAAAATGACATCAAAAAGTTGCAGGCTCTTCAACTTTAAATATTCCCAATTCTTATAACACTATGAGTAATGATTTTTCTCAATATAGTACTGCTTTGCATTTCTGTGTTTTTTTTTAGTAACTAACATCTGCATAGGTTTTAAAATTTTATTTATTCAAGTTCATGGATAAAACGTGAAAAATGTGATCAATATAATAATAGATGTATTTACATTTCATAATAGGTACCAGCAAACTTTTGAGTTCCTATCAAGCATAAAGGCTATTATTTTCCAAGACTTCGTGAAAGTATAATATCTAGGCCGCATACTCAAGGAGATTATCATCTGTTTAAGAGTTTGAAACCTGCTTTTATATCCTGATTCCCTGCACAGCTGACCCTTGAACAATGGTTAGGATAGAATCGGGACTCAAACCCTAGTTCTTTTGATTCCACATATTGTGATCTCTAACTGAACACAAAATTTTCCCCACACTTAGTTTATTTAAAGGTCTATGGACTGAAAATATAAGTACTATATTTATTGAAAAAATCCCCCTGTAAGTGGATCCATGCAGTTCAAACCCGTGTTGTTCAGGGGTATACGTCTTCACTCACATCTTCCCGTGACACAGGAAGTGTTTTACTATGCATTGCCTTGGATGGGTTTTCATCTGGAAGTCATTAGAAGGATTTAGAAGACACTGTAGCATCCCCTGAAGACAGTGCTCAGTACGTAAAAGTCAGCCAAGTGTCCACTGTCCTCCTGAAGGACCACAGGGAGAAACCACTGACTTGATCCTACCAGTATCATACAGAACCGTAGAGTGTAAAGTACCACGTATGGTTTTGACGCCTTCTATCCAAGTATGCTATGAACCAAGAAGATGTCAAGATAAGCACATCTGAAATGAGCAGTGGTCTGCACAGTATGATATATAGGCCAGCGTTTCCCAAACACTGCTTGCTACACTTTCCTGTTAACGATTCATAGTACACGCTATTGTTCTTAACATTTTGAGACATTCTCTCTTTTAACAACTTGTTTATCTTTGCTTATTCCAGCGCATACCAAAGTTATTTCATTCTGGGATGCCTATTTCACAGGGACATCCATGAATGTGTTGCATAGTTTTTGAGTGAAGTTTGGGAAATTCTGTTTTAGATAATCAGCACCCTTCTGCCTAAGAGATAAAAGGCTGTACGGAAGGCTTTAAAAAGCCTGTTTGGGGGACAAATAAAATTAAGCACTTATCAGATGTGTATAGGTAGAAAAATACAAATATATTTGGATGATCTATCTCTAAAAGATCATTTTCAGAATATTAGGAACTCATGGGCCATATTCTGAATCTTTTGTGTTTGAGATAATGATTAGGCAAAAAATACCTTGACCACTTGGGGATGGACCAGCTAGACCATATGTTTCTGTGTGAATTGAAAAAGGGCATCTCTCCCCCCAGATGCATGCTAAATGCTTCATTCAAAATAGCCTAAAACATACTTCATGTTTTCAAAGATTCTGTCTACAGGGAACTATAGTAGAAAAACATACGCTGTAATGTTTATATTAGGGTAATTAACCTTTTGTAGATATAAAGAATTAAAAGTTATTCTAAAATTGTTGTCACGGATTAAAACTACTTAAAATCTCAGTAATTTCTAGGATGATTCTTACAGGACAAAATCAACACTTAATACTTCAAAATAATAAACATCAATAAAGATTTGAAGTTCCTACTTTTTCAGACTTGTTCTGCACGTGAGTTACAATTTTAATTTCGTATTGGCTTAAATATTCCTCGAAGAATGTTTTCTTATCCAACCACAAAACATGCAAAGCATATTAGTAGAGGTGGCATAATTGATGATAAAAATGCACATATACTAGAAGCCCAGAAGGAATATGTTGAGTTTTTGAGTGCTCTATGCTTTTTTTAACATCAAAGAAGATGTTCACCTCAAAAAGAGGCTGAATTTTCATGACATAGCTCTGATTTTTTTTTCATCTTTATTATATAACCATTTCTTTCCAGGCAGACAAATTTCAGATGTTTTATACAAAATCAAGCTATAAAAGCAAATGCAAGCGTAATCCTATAATTGCTCTCAGATGTTATACAGTTTTAGAAGTTCTGTCAAAAGCAACAATTTCCCAGTAGCATTCACGTTTGTGACAAAGGTTTGCCTTGATCTGTAACGTTGCCTTTCTATATCTAAGTGGATTTTGATGCAAATAGTTTTTGGTCTTTTTATCATCTCCTTTTGAAAGAATATTTTCAAAAGCAGTTATCTTTTTCTACATTCGTAGTTTGAAAGACTTGAGAGCTTTTTAAGAGGAGTTGTCTTCTATACACAAATATTAATCTTGCAACTGTAAATTTACTCAAATCTGGAAGGTGATGTCACTAGGTGTAATAATTAGCGTATACTGAAGGAAATACGCTTATATTTATTGGGGGATTTTAAAACATTGTAGGTTAAATTACTTGATATTTTAAATTGTGATAGAGAATGAGTGCCTAGGTTAATATCTTCCAGAAAATCAATCTTATTATTGCAATTATGCTTGAAAAATATTACAGAAAATCCCTTTATTTCACGATAGTTCTTCAACTCAGCAAGGGAATACGGGATACCATGTAAAAAGAATCTGGATTTTCTGTGATGGCATTTGAAAAATACTTAACTGCAAAATCATCTGAGCAATTAACAGCTCAGAATACTAAAGGAAGCTTTCATTTTATATACTTATTCATTGTTATGCCTACTGACATTGAATACAGTCACGAGTGCCCAAGAGGGAGTTCTTAGAGCTAGCCACACAATTTCGCATGCTCTCCTGGTGTACTATAGAAAAACAAAGTCTACTGAGATCTACAAAAGTACTGAAAAGAAAGGAAAATGACATGGAGATTTGATGAGGAGGAGAGAACAAACTGGAACACAGTGAAAGATGCTGGATACTGAATATCCGAAAAAGGAAATATATTTTGGCGATCTTCTAGTGGCTTCTTTTATGGCATTTCTTCGTTTTAATTGTCCAAGACTGATGAGTGGACCATTATTATTTCCTGTGACTAGATTAAAGCTGTAGAGAGGTGGAAAGACTGTGCCATGTGCCCTTTAAAAGCTCTCTACCTTTATGGTAAAATTACTAAACCATACTTATTAATATACCTTATGACTGAATGTGCCACGCATCTGAATTGTTATACCGCACCATATCCGTAACATAAACAAAATACTCTTGACTTATGGCTGTAAGTCACACGACAGTCCTTAGAGTAGCCAGTTAGAGCTCTCGGGGCAGGTGAGTAGATTCTCCTGGTGAGGGCGTGCCTTGCAAACCTTTAAGACAGTTTAAGGGGAAGCTGCGCTGGTCCAGTTTGAACAGCTCCAGCCTGCTTTGTTCTTACTGTTCTACTCTGTCAATTCATTTTAGATTTACTAAGATACGTTTAGTTAAATTCTGGGAAGGTCAGCAGAGTATTAGGGAAATGCTTCCTGTATAATAAACAATAAAAATGGTCAGTTATAATAAAGTTTTCAAAATTGAATAGAAACCCAGGATATCTTATGAAGATGGGAGTTATTTGTTGAAATGATCATGTGTAATTAGATCTTAGAGACAATGTCTGTCAATTGGGAAAAAATAACTACTCTACACATGGAGTTGTAAAGTACGTCGTGACTTTTTGTTACTTGTAGAAATCTATCTCCCTGTAGCTTTATTTCTTCTCTTAGGATTAAATTAGATCATTTTTAACATTTAAAAGATTTTAAAGAGCATGTTCAATGGAAATTGTAGATAATGATAATTAGAAACTTTTCTTCAATGAGAAAAATAAGTCAGTGTGTGTTTGGAAGAGGGTGTAAAAACGTATCTTAGTCAAGCTGAAATAAAATCTTTGAAAGCTCAAAAACAAACCATATTAATAACTTTACTTGTAATACATGTTAGTCTATTTGTGATATTGTCTATTTGTGATATTGTCTATTTGTGATATTGTCTATTTGTGATATTGTCTAAATCATAACTGATTGTGTACAGTGAGTATAACTTTCCAATTTGATTTAATTATCCTAAAAGAAGTTACACATTTAATTTACTATTCCGTTGTTAAATAAAATAAGAACATAATTCTCCCTGCTTAATTATTATTTTCCCCACAATATACAAGAAATTATCGATAACTTATGTACTGCTAACAGCACATCTTCAGTGTAATAGATTATTAGAAAGGTATAAAGTTTATACATCTTTTAAGTGCAAGGAAAATAACATAGGTGATAAATCCTAAAGTGAATCGACAATATTAAAGCAGCTTTCAAATACAACCAATTTATTCCCTAGGAATAGTTTTCAAAGAGAAAATAATTTCAACTTTGGGCTTCCAGTTCCTGTTCACGGTACAGGATATGTTTGTAGCTGTGATCTTGGCTTTCGACACAGAGGCCAGGAGCAGTGCATTCACTCTGGGGCTATGACCGATGTCCAGAAGTACCAGCTTTGGATTCAGGCTAGGCTCGGGTGTAAGAGACCCACTCCTTTGCTAAGACACTGACTGACTCTGCTTCAATGCTCTGTAGTTTCCACAGCATATGAGGGCTTCCTCAAGGGCCACTTATGCCACCCTTTTGTCTTTGATGTGCTCTAATTACCACATAGACCAGCTATGTGTAGGATGCTCTGTGCTCTATTAGCGATCAAATAGCAGGGTGACTGTTTTGAGAGGCCGTCAAATTGTTACTATATTTTTATGCCAAGACATATAAAATGGGAATTTTCTAACAGATTCTTAAGTTTCTATTTATCTTCTGTGTTTATGTGTTTATATCTGCATGTTGGAGAACTGACTGCTGATTATAAACCTGGCAGTATTATGTGGATGGGTAGCTAACAGTTTTAATGGTCACCAAGCATGAACTCTGGTTATCAACGTTAAATACCGGTGCTTCAGGAAAATCTTCATATTTCTGTGGTAATTATCCTATTATTTGAAATGGATACGATATCCTTTCACTCAAAACTAGTGCTTCCGAAACTTCACCTATTTCACGTGTCACTTTCATATGTTGCCATGACTGCGTAACACATGTATACAGCACACAATATCATGAGTGCTGTAACAGCTCAGGGAGTGTAGCAGTTAATAATCTCATTTTATAAATAAAATAAAATGAAGCAACCTATTAACTTTACTGGGCAGTAGGCAGTAGAGCTAGAATTGAGAGCCCTGTGATTTAACCTCTTTATTTTTATGTAGTGAATCTCTTTATCTCTAATAATATAAAGTCTATTTTGTCTTACATGACAAATTTTAAACTAGTGTTCAGTCTAACTTTTCACATCCTTTTATTTTTAATCTTTCTCTTAAAGGGTATGAGTTATGTGTGAGTTATATCTCTTGTAACCATCATAGAACTGGATTTAGATTTTCTTTTTTCCTTCTCATTTGACAATCTGTATCATTTAGTTGGCTAACTAATGCATTTACATTTATTTTGATTTCTTACGTATTTGGAATTCTTTCTACTATCTTGTTTTATGTTTTCAATATTTATTGTTCTGTTTTTTCCTCTTTCCTGATTGGTTTTGAATCAAATTGTTTTTATTTCATTTCTTTATTATTCTGGAAATTATATTATTTCTATGATTTTAGTGCCTAATTTAGTGTTTCAAGAATATATATTTCGTTAAGTAATAAATCTAAAAGTTAAAATTACTTCTACTCCCCCCAGAGGAAAAAAAATGACTCTATACACTTTAGCTCCTTTACCATCCCTCCACCATTTGCATATTTTTTGTCCAGTGTTTTAATTATATATTGTTTTCTTTCTCCCATTATTGGATGTTATTTTTTTAAATGCTTTAGAGTAACCCGCATACTTTCTAGTTTCTTTGCTAACCATTTTTCTTGCATCTTAGATCTTCATTTGGGAAGCATTCTCCATCTTCCTGAAATATATGCATTGTATTTTTTTAATTGTTTGTTTATTTATTTATGCAAATCAATGCCACCAGTGAAGATCTCTTAGGACTTAGACCCAGACCCACATTGTCCCTTGTTCTCCAAGGGTCTTGGGTCATGCAGGGATTTCAGTTCTAAGTCCCCTCTGACCCTGGACTCAAGGCTCTAAATTTCTCATCTGCAGAACCTCCCAAGACATTCATAACTCACTTAGCAATCTGTTTTCAGTCCCTTCTTGGTCTTTAGGCCACAGGGATTTTCCTTTCTTTCCTGTGAACATAGGTTTGTATTTTAACAGGTATTTGTTGTCATTTTCCCATCATTTCTAGGTATTGGGGAGGGAAAGGATTTTTCAGAATATCTCATCTACCACTTTGCTAGAAATAGTAGTTCATATTTAATGTGCTACTATTTTCTTAATTTTTAAAAAATTTACTCACTTAAAAGGATAATATTTAAAGCAAAATAAATAAATAAATAATTGTAGCAAGAAGAACTGTGGCCCTAGGGACCTTATACCAAGTTAGAGGGAAAATGCCAGGGCAGGGAAAAGAGAATTGCATCTTGAACTGGTGGTGAGATCTGAGGCACGGGAGGACAAGTGATGGGGATGGGCGGGGGGGGGGGAGGTGAAGGAAGAAAGGAACGAATGAACCAAGGGAAGAAAGGAGGGAGGGAGGAAGGAAAGAGGGAGCTCCAGCAGAGAAAGGCCCCTTGAATGGTGAGGAGAAACGGAAGCTGGGAACGGATAAATGACATGGGGGCAAAGGTAGATTACAGCCCAGAGGCAGGCAGAGATTCTTGTGTGGGGGGGTGGAATTTAATGAGGGAGCCCAGGTGGGCCATAGATTAAGGGAGCGGTTACTGATCCTGGAATAAAGAGGTCCTTAGAGGCTGCTTTGGACTCAGATGCCCATCTTCGGTTCAGTCTGCTGTGGCCAAGGTGACAGGACACCAAGCACATGAAGCTGGGCACGACGGATGCCGGGGGCCCCTTTATTCAAACGGTGGCAGTGGACCTGGGGAGCATGGCCAGTGCAGGATGCTGACAGGCAAACAAACAAATCAAAACAACAAAAAAACCCAACCCTTTAATATCAGGCCTTCACATTCTGTAGACTGATACAAAACCATTTTGCTACACCTAGAAGAATGACCACTGCACCACAGTTATCAGAATTTCATGGACAGTAAGGTAATGGGCTTGGAATAATAACATGGAGAGCTACTGTTTATTTTATAGTTGAAGGTAGTTTACAAAGATGATTCCCCATCGTCCAACAAAGTAGATGTTTCTGTTTATTTTATAAATGAGAAAATGAGATATCTGAGATTTGAAGACATTGTCCAGGGCCATAAATAGCAAATAATGATGCTGTCAATAGAATCTAGGTCTTTCTTATCGTAAAGCTCATAGATTTGTTGTTGTTATTTTTCTTTTTCACTCTGCACACCTATCTTTTAAAACTAGTGAAGTTTTTAAAGGCAGAAATAAAAAAAAGTAAATTCAATGCTAAAATGACATCAGTGATGAGACCTGTGAAGCCGAGGGCATATTTAGAAAGTTTCCCATCCCAACAGCCATATGGACAGACGCAAAATCTGACAAGTGCTAGAGCTTTGGCTCTTCAGAAGGGTTTGGTCCAATAGTACCCCTCCCTCTGAGGTCCCTATTCTGCAGTGAGTGATGCTGAGAAACCCCAGATGTAAGTGTGTGAGTTTGTGCAGATGTCCAGTTGTTTTCATAGGCTCTAGGAAATACTGAAGTGAGCCTTCCCCGCTCCAAACGCCTGACGGCCGTGAGAAATCACGTAGACTTCATTCCATCCAGAGCCCAGCCAGTCGAGGCTGCCCCGCCCTTTGTCAGCTGCAACCCGTGTAACCCAGGACAGAAGCCTGGTAACAGCCACTGAGATCCTCGGTCTGAAGTGCAAATTTAAGGTGTGGAGAAAACCTTGCTGGAAACGGGGACGGGAAGCCGATGGGGACGGCAGGCCATCTAGATCTTATATGTTTATGGTCGGAGTAGACGTGTATAAAGAGGTGTTATGTATGACAACTGAGAACAACCCTGAGAAGGAGGCCTTATCCAGATTCAAGAATTCTCTGAAAGGCTGTGTTTTCCAGACCCTTAGGAAAGATCACTCTTCTGGGAAGAGTTCTCTATGGCCTTTGGCTGCCTCTGTCGTCCTGCATCTTCGTTGTTGCCCCCTTTAGAGTGGGACAGGGTTGACGGACCCTCTAGTGTCAGGCTCTGCTCAGAGTGGATGGAAACGTGCCCACAGAACCTACCATGTCATTATGAAACCAGGATTCGGAAGGGAACTCTGATCGGTCATTATCGATCAAATCACTGCAAAGAGATTTACCCTTATTTTCAAAACACTGTCAGGTATTATTTCCTTCTAAAACTTTTAACTAAATCTGCCCAAAATACGTTGCTGTATCTGTGCATAAATTCTTGATTTGATTTTATCAAAACGTATAAAAGATAAAGCTATAAAAGACTCTTACTATTTACTTTAGTGATATAAAATACATGCTAAATGTCTAATTTTAGTGATATGTTTCCCGCATATTAAATAATAAAAATGATTTAGTTGTAGTATCACACTTACAGCATTAGTTTAGTCTGTAGTTAGTTATATCTTTTATGTGAATTAAGTTTCTAGTTCCAGAAAGTTGTCAGGTGTGAATCTCAGATACGAAGAAGGACATTGGGGAACGTAGCCAGATCAAGTGTGAGGAAGTTGAGGGATGCAAGAGGGTGTGGAAAAGGGAAAATTAATATGATTAGTTAGTAGGAAATAAAGTAGGAAATAGATTATATATGCAGAAGTAAATAAAGAACTGAAAATATATGCTGCCACTATCTATCATCTATCTATCACCTATCATCTATATATATCTATCGTCTATCATCTATCATCTAGCTATTATCTATCTCTCTCTCTATCTTCTATCTATATATCTAGCTATCAGTCTATCTATCTATATCTGCTTTGATACTATCACTAACCAACACTGAGACCTTCACCAAGCACACAGCTTCTGTAGAACTTAATTTATTTTCCTATTTAGTTATTCATTCACTCATTCACCCATTCACCAGTCATTTATTGGGTGCCTATTATATGGAGGTAGGATAGTTGATACCTACTGTATGGTGTGGAGCAAAGCAGACATGATCCCTAGCTCTGTGGTTTTAAGTGAATCTTTATATATATATATATTTTATTATGTGTATAGTCATCTGAAAAATGAGAATCATACCTGCCACTCCTGCCTCACAGGACTGTGTGAGAATAAAACGATAGTGTATGTCAGATGCTCTGGAAGGGTAGTTATGCTGTATGATTATAACTCAGTTACTGCATACAAGATGCGAAGGATTAAGTGAGTTACTTTGTACTTTTCAGAGTTCTCCTTACGTGTCTCACAGGCCAGATGACTACCTAGGGTGTGACACAACACCTTTCAAAATCTGGATTTTGATTGTTAATATTCAATTTTTCCACTTGGTTGTGATTTATGATGAGCTGGATGAATGTGTGTTGGCCCGGAGAAGTTCCATTTCATTAACACGGAGCTTTTTGGAGTCATGCCCTTGGACTGTTGGTTCTAAGGAACATTGCTGTCTGCAGATTGCCATGTACATGTTTGAAACAGGAGAAGAACTAAAGGGTGAAGAGGAGACTTAGCAGTTTTACTAGTATTTGTTTTATTAATTCAAGACCTATGAAATATATTATTAAAAAATAAAGAGGAAGTATTGCTGCCCTAAAAGCATATTGTAAACCAAATGTGGCACAATAAACTCTGGTGCTATGATTTGCAGGAAAAAAATGAAAATATGAGATCTGGTACTAATTCTTTAGCTACTAAGTATTCTGAATTCAGATAATACCATAATTTGGCCAATGGTTTGTGTATTGTGTTGCAAGTCTTCGGTGCAATACATTAAGAAAAAAAATTTCAAAGAAGAGGAAAACTTGCAGACTCTTTGGTCTGTATTGAGCTTAGTTGCTCTATTTTCCTACTGTACACTTTGTTTATGAATCATACACTTGAGGTATGAAGTAGGAGAAGTACTTGGGATTGCTTTGGAGCACATTAGCTTTACACAGTATGATACAAACTATCTCAAGGAATATATTTTATTTTCAAACTCATTGCTTCAGCATGCATAGCTAACAGGCTTGTAGCTGCTACTCTTGGTAACTGTTACTTTTAAAACAATATGGTAAAAACTTTAAAGGCTTTTTTACTTTATCACTATTTTAAGAAAATAATCATTTAGAGCTACAGTTCTTTACTCATTTTTAAATATGATTCCATTGATTTCACCTAGGCCATCTTGAAGCATAGACACAATAACCAAATTTGTATAAATCAACACTCGCCGAATGAATACATAGTACATACCCAGTGCAGTAAATCAAAAACCCTAGACCTTGAAGGGTTCTCAAAAAGCCTTACATGCTAGTTTCCTATAATTAGTTGAAATGTTTTCTAAGTTGTCTGAATCATCCAACATAATTAGTGGTCTTCTTTGCTCCTTTGTAAACTAAGACAACAGTTACGTCAAGAAATCACTTGTGTGTGCCTGTCTTCAGCTTTACGAATTTATAATTTTGTGACTCATTTATACTATTTTATGGTTCAGAAATAATATGAGAGATTTTTTATACATGTTTTACTGAAGTATAGTTGATTTGCAGTGTGTCAAGTGTACAGCAAAGTGATTCAGTTGTACATATATATATATATATATGTATATATACACATATATATATATTCTTTTCAGATTCTTTTCCATTATAGGTTATTACAAGATATTGAGTATAGTTCCCTGGGCTATACAGTAGGTCCTTGTTGGTTATCTATTTTACATATAGTAGTGTGTATATGTTAATCCCAAACTCCTAATTTATCCCTCCCCCACCCCCTTTGGTAACCATAAGTTTGTTTTCTATGTCTGTGAGTCTGTTTCTGTTTTGTAAATAAGTTTGTTTGTATCATTTTTTAGATTCCACATATAAGTGATACCATATGATATTTGTCTTTCTCTGTCTTACTTCACTTAGTACGATAATCTCTAGTTGCATCCATGTTGCTGCAAATGGCACAATTTCGTTCCTTTTTGTGGCTGAGTAATACTCCATTGTATATATTTATCACATCTTCTTTATCCATTCCTCTGTTGATAGACATTTAGGCTGCTTCCATGTCTTGGCTATTGTAAATAGTGCTGCCGTGAACATTGGGGTGCATGTGTCTTTTCGAATTATGGGTTTCCCCGGACATATGGCCAGGAGTGGGATTTCTGGGTCACATGGTAATTCTATTTTCGTTTTTTGAGGAACCTCCATACTGTTCTCCATAGTGGTTGCACCAGTTTACATTCCCACCAACAATATAGAAGGGTTCCCTTTTGAGAGATGATTTTCTAATGTTTCACTATTTACTGAATATTGTACACCAGCTTTTGTTCAACTGTGTGTGTGTGTGTGTGTGTGTGTGGGTGGGTGGGTGCGCGCATATATATTTAACTGAATTTATGGTAGACTGGAAATACACAGATATATGTTTAACTCATCATTTCGTCCCTAAGGTCCCTAAACACTAAGGTCCCTAAACATTTCTTAGAACACATAATAAACAAATTTATTTAATATAGTTTAATATTAAATTAAATTATATTTAATTAATATAATTAAATTAATTAAATATAATTAAATTAATAGTATTTAGTATTTAAACAGTGTAATTACATTTTTTCTACCCCATTATCCACTTAGTTCCCAAGTCAAAAGCTGGAAGCCGCCCTAGTTTTAACTCTCCGCAATCCTCCTGCTAATGCTTTGTTTCTCAATCTTTGAACCATTATCAACCCCCAAGGAGACTTTTGGATGCTCTTTCCCTAAAGCCCTCCCCACAGGACATTTGAACCTCACAGGTACTCTGTGTTTGTACACTGTGGCCCCTTAGAGGACCACAACCATAGTATTAACTGAGATCTCTTTATCCCTCTCACCTCCACCAAGAGCCAGTGATCACCTCTGGAAGCTTATTACTCACATTGACAATTTGTGTTCAAATCAGTCATCAATTGTATTGATTTTACTTCCTACATAGAACTCATGATCACAGACTGAAGATTACAGAGGACAGTTGTTTTTATTCCTCTCTGGTTGCCAACTGAAAATGACCCAAACTTTGTAAGAAAAAGACTGAAAATTCCATCTACTATGAAACTAGGAGACAACTACATCCTTAAATTATAAACTATAGAAAAAAGCCTTCAAATTCAGTGAAATCTGGACTAAAATGAGGAGAAATACCAAGACTGACTTATTCAGCGACTGAATATAACGTAGAGTTCTCCAAAATAAATGGTACAGCCTTAAAAAGCCCAATCAAAAATGCGCAGCTAGGATCTGTGAGAACTAGGGAAAGTTCTAGACCTGGGGCATCCTGAAACAATGTTTCATACCTAAAGGAGCAGCTGACATCTGCTCAGAGGAGAAGCCTCACTGGTCTGCCAGGTTGCCTGTACATAGGAATCAATTTGGACAACACCACTCAGTGCAGTTTGCAGAGAAATAAATTGCTGTAGCACAATCATAACACATACATCTTCATTACTAATCATGTGGAGATTTGGATAACATCACTGGTCTGGATGATTTTAATCTTATCTGAAAATAAGCAATACGATGACACAGCCTTTCCAGCTGTAGGTGTGACAGGATAGCTTGTATCAGATGATCCCGCCTGTAAACCTACAGAAGCTAAACAAGAAGAAACAAACAAATAAAAAACTGTTTGGCGGCACTTGGAAGCAACATAGCAGACAAAGAAGCTGGAGGGATTGCAACCCTTGAAAGAAGGAAAGAACACAAAGTGATGCCACATGTACCTCTTTTTCTATGGAGGGACTTTGCAACCCGGTGACACAGATACTGGAGCAAAGCAAAAAGCAGCATCTTCCCGGGCTGAGGAGACAGATGTCACAGTTCAGGAACTGACAGAGAAGCTGGAAACTGTGAGTGGAGGGTCCCAAAATTTGCTACGGATTCCCCTCATTTGATGACTGCTGAGCTGTGCATGCACAGAAATTAACCGAGAAATTAACCAAACAGCAGCAGCTGGAAGATGAACTTCTGAGCAGACCTTCCAGCAGCTGCCGGGTGCTGGGAGAGGTCCATCCCCTTCAAGTGCGTGGGAAACACTTTGGTGTCCTGGACAAATTCCAGAAGGACCAAACTGGGAATAAGCATCACACACGACGAGTAAGGGCAGACCTTCAAGCCCAGCTCTGAACAGGAACAGGATTAATTCTCTCTGCCAACCAAAAGCAATTTCACCCTTGTTGGAGGAAAATAATATCATCCAGAGCCTCTGTAGGTAGGTTTTCACCCACAACGTCTGGCATCTAATTTAAATTTACAAGGCAAGCTAAAACTTTTAATAGAAAGAGGACCAACCAACTAAAAACTAACAATAGAGTTATCAAAGAAGGACCTTAAAATATCCATGATTAATATGTTCTGGCAAACAAAGGAGAATGGATGCTTTCAGCAGACACCTGGAATCCATTTTTATAAATTGAGCAATAATTCTAAAACTAAAAAATAAAAACCCTAACAACACATTTAATAGGTGGGTTTAATTAATTAATTAATGGCATATTAGAAACAGCAGAACAGAGAATTAGTGAGCTGGTCAGTGGAAAGTATATAAATTGACACAAGAGAAAGAAGAGAAGTTTCAGGAGAACAGGACAGATGTGAGATGTGATGGAAAGGTCTGAGTGTGTAACTGAGTCCCAGAAGGAGAGGAAGTGCAGAAACAATACTTGAATCCTGAAGGGCTGGCTGAGAACTTTCCAACTTTATAAATCCAACGACCTTTCAAATTCTGAAAATATATGAAGAGAAAAACAAATCTAGCAATATCATGATGAGAGTACTGAACATTAAAGAAAAAAAACTTTTCTTAAAAGAATCCTAGGGGGGAAAAAAGAGATTATCTTCAGGGAAGCAGCAGTAAGATTTTGGCTGAAATTTCAACAGATGTTATCAAAGCCCCAAACCAATGGAATGACCAAAGGAAAGAATGCTGCAAGAAAAAATAAAAACATCCAACCCACTGTTTATGCTTAGTACATGTTACCCAGCAAAAATAACCTTCAGACAGTGCACGGATACATGAATGAAACAGCTAAGAATTCATCACCAGCAGACCTGCTCTTTATGTTGGGAGAAAATGGCCCCAGTTGGAAGCTCTAAGCTGGAGGAAGGAATAGAGAACACCAGGGAGAGTTAGTAATAATAACAGTAACAACAACAACATACTGGGGAGAGTTAGTAATAATAACAGTAACAACAACAACAACATAGGGGGAGAGATAGTAATAATAACAGTAATAACAACAACAACCAGGGAGAATTAGTAATAATAATAGTAACAACAACAGTACCCAGTGGTAGTTAAGACGTGTACAAGTAACACCTATAAAATACCTACGTGAAAGGTGGGAGGGGAGCAAAGGAATCAAGCTGCTGTAAAGTTCGTGCATTATTCTAAAAATAGTAACATTTCTAACTTCAGGAAAATTCTGATAAGGTAAATACTTTAATCTTGAGAGTAGCCGCTAACAAATACTAGAAGAACGCACAACTCAGATCCTAATAGTGGAGGAAAATATGCCTAACTAATCTAGCTTGGTAAAAAGGAGAGGTGAAAGGACAAACGGATGTGATCGTTAAAAATAAACAGCCAATAGTCGACTTGACTCTGGCCGTATCAGTAATTGCCTCAAATGTAAACGGACTAAATGCTTATTACCAATATCATGGAATGAAAACAGGAGATATCAGTGCAGGTGACCAAATATTTAAATAACATGAACAATTTTATGCAGATAAGTTTTATACCTGAGATCAAGTCAGCGAACTGACCAACAGGCCAGATCTGGCCCACCGCCTGCTTTTGTGAATAAAGGTTTATTAGGACACATCTGTGCCCATTTGTTTATATATCATCTGTGGCTCTTTTCCCACTACAAGAACAAAGGTGAGACTGTTTGGCCCACAAAGCCTAAAATATTTACCTAACCCTGACTTAGATGAAATCTACAAATTCCTTGAAAAGCACAGCTTACTAAAACTAACATAAGAAGGAATAAAAACACGGAGCAGTCCTGTGATTAAAGATGATCCTATAATTGTTTTAAACCTCCCCACAAGGAAAACTGCTGACCCGGGTGGATTCACTGGTAAGTTTTTCCAAAAATTTAAAGAATAAATGCTCTTAATCATACCCGATATTTCCAGAGAGTAAAGAGGAGAAATACTTCCAAACTCTCTCTGTGAGTCAAGCCTCTACTTGATAAATTTAGTAAGGAGAAGACAGGAAAGTTATAGGCCAAAATCTCTCATTCAATTAGACAAAAGGCCTCCAGCAAAATTTTAGCCAATTGAATCCAGATAGAGAAAGAGATCACTTTGTAAAATTCCATCTGTGGGATTTTGGGACATTTTTGAACATCGGGGGTCTGTTCGACCCCCTGTGGGTTGGGACCCAGCCAGGCTGGATATGATCTCGGGCACCACGGGCCAGTGTTGCCTGCAGTGTCTGGTTAAAGGGAGGCTTCTGATCTGTGTCACAGGGCAATCTATCTGTCGGTCTGTCTGTCTCTATCCATCTCTATGAGACAGAGAAATTTTGAGGGAGAGAATGAGAATACATTATGAAGACAACAGTTTTGTTCTGTAAGTGAGAGACTGGCTTACCATTATGTAATTCATTGTAGAAGGAAAGAAAGAAATCCTCTGATCCTCTCATCATCACAGTAGACACAGCAAAAATTTTAATAAAGATCATTACACATATATGATAAAATATGTTAGTGAACTAAAAAGAGAATTTTCTTAAAATGTTAAAGGTAATCTACCATAACCTAACAACAAGCATCATACTTCATAGGGAAATAGTGAACACTTTCCCCTGAGTTCACGGAAGCCACTTTCACAACCTCTGCTCAACATTATTTGGATGGTCCTAGCCAGTGTTGGACCTGGCAGAGTGGCAATATAGCAAAGAAAAGTAAATAAAAGCAATAAGGATTATAAATGAAGAATGTAAACTGTCATTATTCACAGTCTATATGATTGCACATATAAAAAACTCAGAAGAATCTGCCACAAAATTATTAGAATTAATAAGCGAATTTAGCAATCACTAGATGCAAGGTCAGTATATAAAAATCAGTTGTATTTTTATGTACCAGCAACAAACATTAGGACATGAAATTTATACAATACACCAATACAATATAATCAGAAACATGAAATACCTAGGAATAAATCTAATGCCTAATTAAACTAAGTAGGTAAATGAATTAGAAAGAAACTAAATAAGTAGGAATAAATTAACAATATATAAGTCCTCAATATGAAGAGTACTTATAGCCTCATACATAAAGCCACAGTTGTGTGCAGGTGAAATTCAATAAGAATTACACAGGGACAAGTACTTCTGAAGGTCTGGCCATTTGAAGGGATCGAATATAAATAGTGGTCTCACTCGAGTGCATCCCCTTGGTTCTAAGTGATGCCTGCTATCAAAATAGTTCCACTAGACGTGCTTAGGAAATTTGACGCCATCTTGGTTATCAGTCAACAGGCCCAGAATTTTAACTCCTGGAAATTATGAGCTCGATTCCTGGGGATGATCTCTTGATCAGTAAGTTCCTTTTGTATTGACCATTTGTGATTAGTAACTTGTATATTGATCCAAACTAAAGTGTAGGACTCAAATAATTTGAGTCGACTTCTAGCATTTTTTGTAAACAGTGTAGTGAATTTATGTGTATTACAACCATCTTTTAATACGCCTTTTTAGGCTTACTGTGGAATCATAATAGGCCTCTATGTTCTTTTGGTGTGTTGAAGATATAGAAATTGATTATAATTGTTTTTAAGCTAAATTTGTCCTTAATTTAAGAGTGGGAATCATCTTTACATAGTACCTCATAGGCCTTTCCTGAAAGCATCCTTACTTTCTGAAGATGAGAAGATATTTCAGGCCCGTATTTTTTCATCCTATTCCAAAATTTCATGCCAGCCACCTTACGTTAGAATAAGAAACCAAAATCTGGCAACTAAAGGTGCAGATTTTTTTTTTTTTTTTTTTTTTTTTTTTTTTGCGGTACGCGGCCCTCTCACTGTTGTGGCCTCTCCCATTGCGGAGCACAGGCTCCGGATGCGCAGACTCAGCGGCCATGGCTCACGGGCCCAGCTGCTCCGCGGCATGTGGGATCTTCCCCGACCGGGGCACGAACCCGTGTCCCCTGCATCGGCAGGCGGACTCTCAACCACTGCGCCACCAGGGAAGCCCAAGGTGCAGATCTGATTGCTTATATGATTGATCCCTTGCATGTCTATGAGTTAGAGACAAAGTCTTTTTTGTCTATTTTAGGGAACATGAGCTCATGATGTTTCAATATTATTTTATCAATTTTAAAAAAAATTCTTGTTTGAAATGAGTTTCTACATTGTCTATTACCATCATTTCATTGATTCTACAATGCACACTGGTCTGTACTTTATCATATATAAAATCCGTGTTATTTTACAATGGATGGCATGACATGGTTTAATTAGCAGCATTTTTCTTTCTTAAAAATCCATAAAATAATGCTGTATCTTGCTACTGATGACATAATTGATTTGATTCAGTGCATATAGATTATCCTCCCACCTTTGCCATATTACGGTGAGTTTCGTCACACCAAGTCATACGTGTAATTTATAATTGGACCAAAGCAATATCACCACCAGGCTTTCCTTGCAGTACCTACCAGTATAAGGTCCCCCAAATTCTGCTAAAGTTCAGGATATGACCTTCTTCATTACCTGTAGTTCTAGGACCCTGTAAGCCATGGAACAAATACTAGACCAGTTCTCTGTGAAGCCTTTGTAGGTGTGCAGTCTGCGTATGAAGTACAACTCTTGTCCCTTAATGGTAAGCTGGCCATCCCTGATTAAATAAAATTTGTTCTCAGCTAAATATTTAAGATCAATTAGTCATTTTAACAGAAAACTAAATTCTAATCTTGCATTAATGTAATACTTTTCAGTAAATGACTCATAGACCTTCCCTATTATATTATGAATATTTCCATCAAATAGAGATCGTTAGTCAAAGTTCTATTTTTTTGCTCTTTAGACTTACTGTTTAAAACTACAATAAACCAGGTAAATAATTCACTTTTCCTCAAACCTTTGACAATTTAATGTATTCACCCAAGTTTTGTCTTTTACTCTCCTCATTCCTATTCCAGGTATTTTACTGTAAGAAACAATTTCCTTCTTTTCCTTTGATAAATAAAAACACATCTACTACCTTGAATATGTCACATATTTTTGTCACTTTTTTCTACTTTAGAATGAACCATCCATATTAATTGCAACTTTGAACCTAAGCTTCTATTTTGTAGAGAAAACTTGGAGGTGGATAATGGAGCATAACAGGCTGTCTGTCATAGGCAAGCAATGAAGCAGCCTAGCAAGTTACAGCAGACATAATAAAACATCCTACAAACAACCCAATCAAAAAGTGGGCAGAAGACCTAAATATACATTTCTCCAAAGGAGACATACAGACATACGGATGTCCAAGAGGCACATGAAAAGATGCTCCGCAATAATTATTTGCTAATTATTAGAGAAATGCAAATCAAAACCGCAATGAGGTACCTCCTCACACCGGTCAGAATGGCCATCATTTTAAAATCTACACATAATAAATGCTGGAGAGGGTGTAGAGCAGAGGAAACCCTCCTGCACTGTTGGTGGGAATGTAAATTGGTGCAGTCACTGTGGAGAACAGTATGGAGGTCCCTTAAAAAACTAAAAATAGAACTACCATATGACCCAGCATTCCCACTACTGGGCATATACCCTGAGAAAACCATAATTCAAAATGATACATTCACCCCAGTGTTCATTGCAGGACTATTTACAGTAGCCAAGACATGGAAGCAACCTGAATGCCCATCCATAGACAGATGAATGGATAAAGAAGATGTGGTACACATATACACAATGGAGTATTACTCAGCCATAAAAAAGAATGAAATAATGCCACTTGCAGCAACATGGATAGACCCAGAGATGGTCATACTAAGTGAAGTAAGTCAGACATAGAAAGGCAAATATCATGTGATATCACTTCTATGTGGAATCTAAAAAAAAAAGATACAAATGAAACATTTGCAAAACAGAAATAGACCCACAGACCTAGAAAACAAACTTATGGTTACCAAAGGGGAAAGGGCAGGGGAGAGATAAATTAGGAGTTTGGGATTAACATATACACACTACTATATATAAAATAGATAAACAACAAGGACCTACTGTGTAGCACAGGGAGCTGTATTCAATGTCTTATAATAACCTATCATGGAAAAGAATCTGAAAAAGAATATATATGTACATATATATGTACAACTGAATCATTTTACTGTATACCTGAAACATGGTAGATTAACTATACTTCAATTTAAAAAACTTAAAAATGACTCAATAAATAAAAATAAAACATCCTTACAACCCACAGTATCCTATAAAGTTGCAAAGGTGAAGAGAAAGCTTTGCATCATTCAGAGGCAAATCCACTGTATAACTAATTAATCACCTGGATTACGTTTAAGCTGACACTCCAACCAACTTCATTACTGTTGATATCAAAGTCTTTTCAGAACTATAGGTCAATTTATTTATTATGTAATTCTACATTTTCACAATCTTAAATGTTCCTGGAAGAAATGTTAGCCTATCCAATAAGTAAAATCAATATAGAAAATATAGGAATTTCAGATTCACTCGTCTGCTCATGAGAAAACCAACCTAAATCTTAAACAATAAAATAAAATTTTGTGCTCGTATTACATACTACACTGATAAAATCTGGAATAAGACATAATGCTGTCTTTTAAAAATTTGAGTTATAATTCACATACCATAAAATTCACCCTGTTCGATTGTACAGTTCAGTGGTTTTTAGCATATTCACAATTAGTTGTGCAACCATCACTGCTGTGTAATTCGAGAACATTTTTATCTTCCCCCATAGAAACCTATAAGCCTTTGCATCACGCCCCTCCCCCCTCCTCTAGCCCCTGGTGACCACTAATCCACACTTGTCTCTGGATCTGATATTTTATTTAAATGGAATTATACAGTATGTAGCCTTGGGTATCTGGCTTTTTTCATGGAGTATAATGTTTTCAACTTCATCCGTGTTTGTAACATGAATCGTTCATTTTTATACGTGATAATATTCTATCGTATGGATGAAGCACATTTTGTCTCCATTCATCAGCTGATGGGCCCTTGGGTTGTTTCCTCTTTTTAACTGTTGTGAATAATGCTGATCTGAACGTTCCTGTGTAAGTGTTTGTATGGATATATGTCTTCAATTCTGTTGAGGACGTACCTAGGAATGGAATTACTGAGTAGTACGGCAACTCTAGTTTAATTTAACTATGTTTATGTTTAACTAAATTGCCAAACTCTTTCCAAAGCAGCTACATAATTTTACACCCCCACCAGCAGTGCATGAAGGGTCCAATTTCTTCAGAGTCTCATCAGCACTTGTAGGCATCTCTTTTTTATTGTAGCTATCCTGTGCATGTGAAGTGGCCTCTCATTGTGGTTTTCATAAAGCTTTTTAAGCCAAATTTATCAAACTAGTTTGATATCTCAAAGGATTCACTTTGATTGTGGATTTAGATTCTTATATTAAAATTCTTTTGAGTTAGCCATTTCTTGAAAATGGATTTTTCCTGAAAGACAAGCATATTCAAAGTATTAGAAGTTCAGTTTCTTTCTTTCTCTGGGAATTCTTTAGTTAACTGTATGAGAATTATGTAAGTACTCATTGGTCTACATAGATCAATCAGAACGGGAGCTCTGTTCAGTTAATATCTGTCTGCCCAAACCACTATCTCTAGGGTGCAGAGAAAGTAAGAGATTTTTTTCACCAATTGAAAAGACTGTTTTTTCTTATAAATTTATTTATTTTATTCATTTTTATTTTTGGCCGTGTTGGGTCTTCGTTGCTGTGCGCGGGCTTTCTCTAGTTGCGGCGAGCGGGGGCTACTCTTCGTTGTGGTGCGCAGGCTTCTCATGGTGGTGGTTTCTCTTGTTGTGGAGCACAGGCTCTAGGCGTGCGGGCTTCAGTAGTTGTGGCATGCAGCCTCAGTAGTTGTGGCGCACGGGCTTAGTTGCTCTGCAGCATGTGGGATTTTCCCGGACCAGGGCTTGAACTCGTGTCCCCTGCATTGGCAGGCAGATTCTTAACCACTGTGCCACCAGGGAAGTCCCGAAAAGACTATTTTTTAAACACAGAGAGAACTAGCAGTTTCAGTTTTATCAACTTTGACACAGACAGAAATTGACACAGAAACCTAACCCTAGAGTTTAAAGGGCTGTTCTTTAGTATGGACAAGACATTTTCTTAAATGATGTGAACTTTTGTAACATGCCAACGACCAGACATGCAAAAAGCCAAACAAAGAAGATTTTCTGTCATCCGTCACCCAGCTCTCAATTCATCCCTGAGGTCTGCCATCCAACAGATTTCATCCGTAGACGGATTCCCTATTGTTGCTGCTACTGGTGAGGAATGTATTATCCATCACAAACAGAGCAGAAGAAGAGACAGATTTACCAAGACCCAGAACCAGCAGCAAACAAAACAAAACCAGAGTCAAAAAAAGAAAACAGAGACTGAAAGTAATGTTCTGTTGCCTCTTGATATTAAATCCAGGAGCGAGGAAAAGGCATCCTTGGGCTCAGAGCCTTCATGGGGCACCCTGCTCAGAGGTCCAGCAGAAGTCCATCTGGGCATTTTGATGGGACCTCCAACACTCTCAAAGCAAAATTCTCAAAATTAAAACAAAATTGTTAGAAAAACAGATAGGAAATGTCAAAGTTTTAACTCATTAGTGAGAACACTGACAGGGTGACAAGCTGGTTCCTAAGATGATGTACATATAGACATACATATATAGTCATTGAAAAAAAAAAGGGAATGCTGAAACATTATTCAGTTCGATTCAAAACTGGATAATGTTCTCTAGATCAGTAAAACCCTAACCTTGAGGTTATCCTCACTACTAAGTAGTGGTTATTTGCTCCTTAACAGTTATCTTCAAGTTAACATCTAACTTTTACAGAGTTATAAAATTTTGGGACCGTAATTATTATAAGAGTAAATAGTAAGTCAAAAAATGTTCCATTCCCCCAGAGAGTCAAATGCCCTTAGGCCCTTAGAGAGCTTATTAGTTAATCCTTAAACATGGCAGTAACATGTAAGGCCATTTTTTTCTTAATCTCATTTCCAAGTTTAGATATTTTTTTTCTAAACTGAAAGGAGGGAGTTACTACTCTGAGCAACTGGGTGATTGGAGTGTCTTTAATGTGATACGGAAGTTTAGACAAGGAGCAGTTTTTTCCTTGGGTTGAGCACATTTTTGAGAGCCTTAGCAGTTCACAAGTAGGTACGTAAATCTAGAGTTGAGGGCTGAGACAAGGTGGAGAGAAGCCCTGGGAATCAGCAGCACATAGAAGGATGTAAAGCTTGGGACCAGATGACACATCGAGGGAGCAGGTCTCATGTGGGGAATAGAGGTCAGGGTTGGGAGGGTTGAAGAGCTCCAGTGTTTAGTGGTGAAAAAGAATAAATGTCCAGGGCTTCCCTGGTGGCACAGTGGTTGAGAGTCCGCCTGCCGATGCAGGGGACACGGGTTCGTGCCCCGGTCCGGGAGGATCCCACATGCCGCGGAGCGGCTGGGCCCGTGAGCCATGGCCGCTGGGCCTGCACGTCCGGAGCCTGTGCTCCGCAATGGGAGAGGCCACAATGGTGAGAGGCCCGCATACCGAAAAAAAAGAATAAATGTCCGGCCAGGAGGCACTAGGTGGGAAAATCTATGAGAATAAAGCATCTCGATCGAAAGAATCAAACGCTTTGTCACATGCATGGTGTATTGAGAGGTCAAGAAGGTAAAGACTGAGAAACCACAGGATTTTGCTACATGGAATAATTGGTGACTCTGATGAAAGGAAAAGGCTATTGGGTGAAGCGGCAGGGACAAAGCCCGCTTCCGTTTAGTCCAGAAGAGAATAGAGAGAGAGGACGTACAAACAACTCAGGTTCTTCAGCAAAAGGTCAGTAGCTAGGAGAGGGGGTGTCAAAGAAGGAAGGTGGGTTTTTCATTTGTTTGGTCTCTAAAGGTGGGTTATATCACAGTCTATTTGTATAGTGAGAATTCCCTTTTTTTAACTTCATCAGTTCACAGCAATGGGAGGGATGCTACAACCATTAGTGATGCTTAAGGTGCGTGCTGATATAAACCGTCCAAATCTTAACGTAACCGATAGAAAATATATCAGAGGGCCGGGAGACAGCCGTCATGACTCTACAGAGACCCTGATAGCTTTATAAGGCGGAAAACCTTACAGTGCATCTTGAAGGATTCAGACACATCTAAATGACAGGAATAGTCTTCCAGGCAATTGAAGCAGAACAAATAGAAGGCTAAGAAATAGGAGAGTAGAAGTAGATTTGTGCTAAGACTATGACCTTCACATTGATTTAATTAATCTGGGTAGTTAGACCCCCCTGCAAACCTCTCCCCGCAGTTAGGTAACAGAAGAATGGAAAATGCCCTAACACGTTCCACTTAAAATATGGTGTTCTAGATTCTTCAGGAAGCTATGCACTGTCCTCAGATTACATAAGAATACTTCTGAGCGTCTAAGCAAAATATTTTATTTTTTGAGGAAAAATTGTGTCTTATTCACAAAACTTTTTTTAACATAACTTCTTCATTCACCCCCTGCAAATGGTAATCATTTGCTGTATAGATTTCTCTAATTTTTTTCAGAAATTTTATTTGTTGACATTGTAGAACATTTCATGGCTGTAGTTAAGTATCCATGAAAAAATTTGTGAATCTTCTAGCTCATCTTGGATACATTTTCATAGTAGAACTATTATAGAAAACATTTTCCTGTTCTTTCAAACTTCTCTATAACCTAAACAACACTGTCTAAAATTTCACAATAGTTTTTTTTGTGTGCAGTGATTTTTAAAATACAGATTAAGAGTTGTGATGTAATTCTGTTTTCACGGGAATATTGTGGAGAAAACAGTACATGTTAGTTTATCCATACTTTACTGTAAAGGTAAAAACAAGATCACCGAAGAGAGGTTTTCAATAACCACTGTGGTGAGTGTGCTAAGGAGATGAAAAACTCGCAGGTGTTTGATTGAAGATGGATATTATGATGGTGAAATTGACCAAATCCTGTCATTTATGTATATCCTTCAGCAGAATTGTGCTAGTAAAATAGTAGAAAAAGCAGGTACTAAGAGTAGACTTAAGGAGGGTGGCAGAGTTAGGAAATACATTCAAATGAATAGGTGAGAACACAAAAGAAATTGACCGTAATATTTATCCAGAAAGAAAGTCCACTAAAGTTGCGAATATAAACCCCACAGGAATCAGTGTTGAATTGGTCGTCTGTAAAACTGTCATCATTACCGTTTGGAAAAGGAGACTGCATAAAACGCATAGCAAGATTACTAGGCTTGCAAATAGCTTTAAAAACATTTGAGTTAATGAAAAGATGATTAGAATAAATTGAAAGAATATGAATACCTTATTATTGTCAGGTGAATGTTGACGTGGACCAATTCAAGAAACGCAGCTAGGGATTAAACATTCCAAATTCTTCCTGTCAAATCAGGTCCCAGTTTCCATTCACTGTCGCTGAAGGGATCCTGAGGTCCAAAAAGTCCTGTCTTTTCCAGGGATTCTGAGCGGCTGCACCAATTTTCCTTTCTGCTGAAGCACTCATTGTGTAGATGGTCACAAACATGTTACGTGATCCTAAGACTTTCTGTTTTACTGTTTCTAATCATATTAGGGTTTATTCTGATTTGCATATGAAATGTCATCACTTAAAGAAGCTATATTCAGTAATATATTTCATTTTTCCAAAGAAGAAATATAGAAAATCAAGATGGTGGTAAAGGTCATGTGAGCCAGTTTTTGCAAATATTTTGAGGACACATAAAATTCAGAGGGTCATTTCAGAGATATCAGACAGGTCTTTATTGGACCAAGAAAGGGATAGTCTAAATGGATACTATAACTGCATATGCAGAGCAATTAAAAAGACTGGAAGAATCCTACCATCCCTGGCCACCTCCCCAGTTGCCTGCCCTACCTGTAACTCTGACTCACAGACACTCATGTACTTTGGCAAATAGAAAGGATATTTTCCCTCAACCTTCTACGGTACCTGAAACTCTCAACAGTAATTTATTCATTTGGGAGAGAAGTACCGTGATCTATTCAGATAACCTGATGCACTCTCAGAACATAGACAAGTAAGTTTTGCAGAAGAGAACAACAAAAAAAGGAACATCTGGACCCAGAGCCTGTGAGTTCGGAGAGTTGAAAGTTGAAAATGAGAGGAAACTTACGTGGAGGCGATGGGGCAGGAGGTGGTGAGGAAGAAGGAAGGAGAAGCAGGGCTTGTCTCCTGAACAGCGTTTCCGAGACTCACTCAGCCTCGGATAGCAAAAGAGACGCCTCTTAGCTGGAATCCCAAAGAGAAACCAGAACAAACACTGGTTTCATTTTTTAAAGCTTGTCGTGTGGCAAATTAAGAGTATCTGTTTTGAACAATATTTTTTCCTCAGAAATGTATATGGACTTTTCTCACTGATTGAACTATTTTAGCTTTTCTCTGAAAGTAACAGAGGAATTATTTACAACATTGGTCAGTAACACCTCCCCATCTGTAGCCTCGGTTGCATTTCTTTTTACTATCTTCAAAGAGTTTATAGATGATGCCTTGAAATGCTCTTGTTTCAAGGCACATCTGGTAAATAAATACTGGGGGGGCTTCCCTGGTGGCACAGTGGTTGAGAGTCCGCCTGCCGATGCAGGGGACACGGGTTCGTGCCCCGGTCCGGGAGGATCCCACGTGCCGCGGAGCGGCTGGGCCCGTGAGCCATGGCCGCTGAGCCTGCGCGTCCGGAGCCTGTGCTCCGCAACGGGAGAGGCCACAGCAGTGAGAGGCCCGCGTACCGCACAAAAAAATAGATAGATAAATAAATACTGGGGGCGGTGATGTGACCTTAGAATATTCATAGCTGTAGGACTACTACTCAGCTGGGTTTTCCCTCTAAAATTTTGCCCGGATTATTTCAAAATAAGTTAGATTTAAAGTTCTGATTATGCTGACCTGTAATTTATGGATGCATATATGTTTTTACTTTGTAAATATAGTTCATTTACCCCTAAAATGCAAGGCAGACGGATGGGGACTTCAGGAAGAGCCATCACCAAGAGCACGAGCGTGAGTGGAGAGATGTACACACTGGAGCATAATGATGGCAGTCAGTCGGACACGGCTGTGGGCACTGTTGGAACAGGTGGGAAGAAAAGGAGGTCCAGCCTGAGTGCCAAAGTGGTTGCCATCGTGACTCGAAGGAGCAGAAGCACGTCCCAGCTAAGCCAAACAGGTGAGTGAAGTGAATTCAACTTACACATCTCAAGTTCTCGCTGGAGAGACAAATGTCAAGCTTCATGCTATGGCTCGGGATGGGATTGTACCGTGTACGGATTCTCCTTTCCAAAGAACGTTTGTTTCTCTGTTTCTGGAAACCTGTTCCATGTGTGGGTTTTTTTGTGTTTTTTTTCTGTACAGCTGTCTAACAAGGTATCATTTGTCAATCCCTGAAGTGGTCAGGTATTTCGTGAAAATAAATAAATAAATAAAGCCATGTTTACAAATATGCAAGGAAATGCAAAGAAATCTTAAAGAACCAAATTGGTTGAAATACAAGAAAAGCAACAGGATTCTCCTTTTCAAAATATTCCATAATACAGTTACTTCTAATTTAGGCTATCTCCATATTGTTTTAGAAAAGAAGGTCAGTTGTGCAACTTGAAATACAGTCTTCAGGGGGCTGTGTGAATGTAATAATTGAACTGTGACTGTTCTATTTTCAATGCAAGTAAAAACCCAGCAGTTATTTTTACTTTACAAAAGTGGGTCAGTGGATTCATGCAAAGAATAATGTCAATACAAATTTGAGTTTCAGACATTTTCTACTGCTTGTAAATCTTAAAAGCTTTATATCCTCAGGGTATATAGAAAAAAGCAAACAGAAGGGAGGATGATTATTTGTGTATTATCAAATACAAAAAACTGCCTAAAATTATATAACATTTGATCATACATGTTAGATATTTCATTACTAGGCTTAGCACTACGGAAAACTGAAGGTAAGTAAAATATTGAACTGATTTAAATTGTCAGCACCTGTTTCTCTTGCCATAATCTTAGTTCCGTTTATTGTTCCTTAAGAGCGAAAGTCTTGGCACAAAATTTACTTAGACTAAAAGACTTCCATGAAATCCTTTTGATAGTTAACTTGGCATCCTGGAAAGTACTTCTTTTTTTTTAATTTTACAATTTTATTTTTTTATACAGCACGTTCTTATTAGTCATTCATTTTATCCATATTAGTGTATACACGTCAATCCCAATCTCCCAGTTCATCCCACCACCACCACCACCCCACCGCTTTCCCACTTGGTGTCCGTACATTTGTTCTCCACATCTGTGTCTCTATTTCTGCCCTGCAAACCGGTTCATCTTTTATATGCGTTAATATACGATATTTGTTTTTCTCTTTCTGACTTACTTCACTCTGTATGACAGTCTCTAGATCCATCCACATCTCTATAAATGACCCAATTTCATTCCTTTTTATGGCCGAGTAATACTCCATTGTATACGTGTACCACATCTTCTTTATCCGTTCATCTGTCGATGGGCATTTAGGTTGCTTCCATGACCTGGCTATTGTAAATAGTGCTGCAATGAACATTGGGGTGCATGTGTCTTTTTGAATTATGGTTTTCTCAGGGTATATGCCCAGTAGTGGGATTGCTGGGTCATATGGTAATTCTATTTTTAGTTTTTTAAGGAACCTCTGTACTGTTCTCCGTAGTGGCTGTATCAATTTACATTCCCACCAACAGTGCAAGAGGGTTCCCTTTTCTCCACACCCTCTCCAGCATTTGTTGTTTGTAGATTTTCTGATGATGCCCATTCTAACTGGTGTGAGGTGATACCTCATTGTAGTTTGGGTTTGCATTTCTCTAATAATTAGTGATGTTGAGCAGCTTTTCATGTGCTTCTTGGCCATCGGTGTGTCTTCTTTGGAGAAATGTCTATTTAGGTCTTCTGCCCATTTTTTGATTGCATTGTTTGTTTCTTTAATATTGAGCTGCATGATCTGTTTATATATTTTGGAGATTAATCCTTTGTCCGTTGATTCATTTGCAAATATTTTCTCCCATTCTGAGGGTTGTCTTTTCATCTTGTCTGTAGTTTCCTTTGCTTTGCAAAAGCTTTTAAGTTGCATTAGGTCCCATTTGTTTATTTTTGGTTTTATTTCCATTACTCTAGGAGGTGGATCAAAAAAGATCTTGCTATGATTTATGTCAAAGAGTGTTCTTCCTATGTTTTCCTCTTCCTATGTTTTCTTCTTCCTATGTTTTATAGTGTCCGGTCTTACATTTAGGTCTTCAATCTATTTTGAGTTTATTTTTGTGTATGGTGTTAGGGAGTGTTCTAATTTCATCCTTTTACATGTAGCTGTCCAGTTTTCCCAGCACCACTTATTGAAGAGACTGGAAAGTACGTATTTTAAATTATGCCTTCTACTGGACAAAGTGACAAATAAATTAGAGATATGGAATTTTGAGCCGTTCAAAAATTGAACTAGTGCACACAGCTGTTTATCAAAACAGAGGTTTGTCTCTCTGAAAATCACAGGATTAGAATGGCCCTCGATTAGCGAGCATTTCTGGTGGTAATTCCTCTCCGCCATCCCATGGGGATGAGCTGTTCATTGTGAAGGGGAATCATTTGTCTTCCTTGGACTCAGGTTTCTTCCTTAGGAGTAGGAGTTGTTTTTCATTTCTTTTACTTGTTTTGTTTTTGACGGTGGTGCTTCTTGGTTTGTAATGTTCGCGCAATACATGATGCTTTCCAGTGTGGGGTGTGGATGGACTTTCACCACCAGATTTCAGATTACTTTATCCCTTGGATGATATGGAAATTCTCTTTGATGTCCTTTTAGGGAGCCAGGGTTTCCTGCAGGTTCGGGGATGGCTTATCTTCTTCCCCAGCCTCCACAGTCTGTCTCTTCTTATTTTCCCTGATAGTTCGTTCCCTCTCTATCTTTACCTGGTTGAGTAGAATTACATTTTCTTAGAGTAAAGCACAGCAATAATTAAATGTAAGAACTGTACCTGAGGCACAGCTTTGTAGGTAATAGATTCAAATGATTGTCATTGAAACACTCGGCCCCTTTGCTTTGTTAGTTTAAATTTTATTCCAGTTACAGGCATTGCTGAATTTCAAATAATACCTACCTTCCCAAAAGTTGCATTGTTAGTAACGTGCATGGAATGACCCCACTTTCAAAGATTAGTTTGCAATATACAGGAGCGAAAAGGATTACGAAGCCAAGGTAACAAAATAGTTCTAGCCCAACGTGACTCAAGGAATAAACTCTTGACTTTCTCTCTGGGGCTCGGCTTACCTGTTTACTGGGTGGATTGGACTGAAAGTCGTCCTCTGAACTTCCCAGGTATAAGAGTTTACGTTTCTCTTTCTACATCATAATTGTACCTTTTATTTGATAACCTGTTTTCTCATTCTTCTTGATCTTCCCAAAGCAAGTGACCAGTGGTGACAAACCTCAGTTATCACTGCTCTTTATTTCACTGGATGCACTGGTTTTTCTCCCTATTCCTTCTTCTACAAGTGATTTTTCCCCCTTTATCAATGATTATATGTCCTCTCTCCTGTGAAGAGACACGAAAGTTCAGAATTCTCATTCTAAGAAATCTTGTTTTTTATTACTTCAGCTTTTGCATGTGATCATCAAATCTGTATTCCAATTCGTCCTCACCCAAGAAATATTCCTTAATTTTAATTTCCTATAAGAGAGCCTCTTGGACGGCCTACCTTAAACAAGCGTAGCACTGTCACAAATCTGAATTTCCAGCCCTTCCTTTCAGTATTACCACAGTTTTTATAGTTACAAACCTTAGAAGAGTTTTCTACTTTAAAAATTTTTCACTCAACTCTCTCTTCCCCAGGTCCATCATCCCAGAGAAAACTATGTGATATTTGTCCAATTTTAAGGAACACTAATATAATTGATGTAAATGTCTTTAGTGTGAAGTGAATCCATTAATCGCAGACTGGTGAGGCTTTTCAGGGGGCCTTCTAAATGCATGGATAATTAAGACAGATTTTTTAAAATTTAGTTTATTGGAGTATAGTTGATTTACAATGGTGTGTTAATTTCTGCTGTACAGCAAAATGATTGTTTTTATATATGTATGTATATTATATATTCTTTTTCATATTCTTTTCCATTTGGTTTATCACAGGATATTGAATATAGTTCCTGTGCTATACAGTAGGACCTTGTTTTTTATCCATCTTATATATAATAGTTTGCATCTTCTGGCCCCAAACTTCCAATCCATACCTCCCCCACCCTCCCCTTGGCAATCACGCATCTGTTCTCTGTGTCTGACTCTGTTCCTTTTTTTTGTAGATAAGTTCGTTTGTGTCATATTTTAGATTCCACACGTAAGTGATATCGTATGGCATTTTTCTTGCTCTGACTTACTTCACTTAGCGTGATCATCTCTAAGTCCCACCATGTTGCTGCAAATGGCATTACTTCATTCTCTTTTATGGCTGGGTAATATTCCATTGTGTATATGTGCCACATCTGCTTATCCATTTAACTGAGACAGATTTTCTAATGGTGTCAATTAATCAAAGATTGGGGAGAGGCAAACAGCATTGCTTACCTATTAAAACAAGCTGGGTGTTCTATGGAATAGCATGTATTATGTTTAACGTAAATTTTACTTGTGCTTAATGTAAAAAAAGACTTTAACTAAAGGCTTCTCCAGCGGTGAGTCTCCAATCCACCCCATGCGCCCTGGATTACGGGCTCTGTCTCCTCTGCCACACAGATGATAGATAATCAGGAAAACAAGAAGCATTTAGAAATAATGCTTAACCAGCTCTGTTTAGAATGGGAGATTTCAAGCACATCGTTTTTCTGTTTTTGTTTTCACGTAGCCACGAGTTTGCTCACGGAGTATATTTGATTTTTTGTTCAAAATAATAAGTAAAATTTATTTCCAAAACTTGAAAAGCATAGTAAACTGTATATACAGATATATTTATATAGTAAATTTCATATGTGACATATAAATGTATAAAATTTACCTTTTCTATGTAATTTGTTGTGTGCTTCAATATATTTACTGTGCTTTTCAATTATATATAATTATTTATGCGGAATATTCCAAGTATAAATAACATTCATATTTTAAAGTTACCTTTACCACAGTATTTGTTCATAATGAAAGTAGGAATAAATTTGTTAATATATTTTTTAACTAGGAGAGTGACAGAAACAGGAAAGTTTCCAAAAATGCTACTGCTGGTAAATGGCTTCAAGCAGTCAAGCACGTAACTCAAAACCTGTTCAGTACACAGCTACTGCATTAGATTGAAAAGGGCATGAGGTATGGAAGGAAAGGGACATTGTAAGAAAAAGCTCCTGATCCAGGAGCTTCTTGGGACTGAATGAAGCTCTGAGTAAACGTAGGGCCAGGCTTTAGGATGTGAGGGAAGTATTAGCCTTTGTAGGTTTAGATGCCCGGCCTGTATAGTGTGAGGTTTGCCTCACTATGAATGAAGGCTTTACTGAGAACAATCACCCCTACATACACCCTTGTAATTACCTACAAGTAAAGATAATTATGATAATAAGTATCATAAGAATGACAAGTATTCATTTAGTCTAAGTGACTAAAACCAATAGATTTGCATTTCTAGAGCCGTTTCCATGTACCCCTAAGTTATACGTGTACACGTTTGTGTGTATAACTTCCCTCCATGATTGATCACAAAAAAATCGTGATTAGAACTTTTAGCTTTTTTGAAGAAAACACCTATAAATGTAAAAGCATCATTAGCACTATAGACTAGAAATTACTTCATTTACTTTATCTCATATTGTTGAAGAACTCTATCTCCAGGATTATACCAGGGACAGTGGGTGTTTCAAAATTAGAAGTATCATCCCCGACGGAAGGAAATCATTCACACTTGAAATAAACAAGAATCCAAGAACTAAATAAGAAAATGTAAAGCCAAATGCCAAACATAATAAAACCCGGTGTACCAAAGGAAGTGGGAAGACAAATGGGTCAAAGGTCTAAATTTCCCAGGATAAGAACACATGCAGAATTGAGAGCTAACCGTAGCCTAACCATTTAATAGAATCATTATTTATTGTATCATTAACAGCTGATGATACTTTGTTAAGTAGATTCATATCATTTTTTCCTACATACTGGCAGGATTTGGGTAGTTATGCACTGATTAAATTATGGAAAATGTTGCAGGACTCTGTTATACTGTCAAATAATTAAGAGTCAATTATCATGTACTAAGAACATACTAAAAAATCACTTCTAAAAAAAAACATACTAAAAAAATCTTTCTTTAAGAATAGATATTTTGTGCCTTTCCAACATTTCCCTCCATCCACATCTCTTTTTCCCCTGTCCAAATCACTTGAAAATGATTCAGAGTCCCTCTGAGTAGAGGAATCTGAGTCTATATATAAAAATACCTTCCAGCCATGTTACCTTTCTGGTATATTCTTCCTCTTGCCCTGTGTTACACCAGGGTGTGTGGAGCAGGGCCCAGGTCCCTACAGGCTCCACCGGCTCCAGAGGCCCGGCTAAGCCTTCTTCTGCCCTCCTGATACGGCACATTTAGCATCACCTGTTCTAGGGTTTAGGGATTTACAAAAGACTGAAGATTTACTGGTGCCTTCCTGCTGCCCTGTCTTCCTGCAGGAATCCCTGAATCAGGGAAACATAAAATGATTTTGTGGAAATTATTAAGAGGCTAATAATTGTGTGGAAAGGAGAAAAACACAAGTAGGTATTTCCATAAATTTTCAACCCAGCCTATGAGCACAGTTTGGCTCAAGCAAAGGTGTATGAAAGGACTGTCATGGGAAATACATTTAGGAAAAAAGGTTGGGGCCAGGTCTTAAAAGCCCTGTAAGGGACTCTGCTCAGTGTTTGATGGAGAACTTTTAGTGGAGAGGATAAAAAAAAGGAAGCTGTGTTCCCAGAAGCTCAAGTGGAAGCAAGATGTGCAAAATCGGCGAGGAAGCAGAAAGGTCAGGGTGAGGCTAATGGATGAAATGAAAAACCGTGACATGGGTGGAGAAGGAACCATGGAGGTGGACGTGAAGGAGCTTATTCGGGAAAGGGGGCGGGGCCTGAGTGAAGAGAGGACAAGGTGAGATGCCCAGCAATTCAGGAATAACTGGTGAGGGAATGGGAGGGCGGAGTGCGGGATCCAGGGAAAGAGGGAATGAGCAGAGAGGCGCAGAAACAGCTCCTAGAGGGGAAAGGATTTCCCAGAGTGGCTGCTTAATCCACAGAAAGACGGAAGAGGCCAGGGAGTGGAATAAAATCGCCGGATTTGGGGCCAGAAGGGTTGCCCCTGACATCAGTCTGCCTGGAGCAGTGAGGAAGGATGGGTGTGCCTCAGTGTGCAACGACCCACCAGGGGTGGAGCCAGTTCCTCTCTCCATTCGGTCCTCATTCCACCTTGGACCATCCTCTCAGAGACTTGGGATGGGACTCTTGTCCTGAGTTGGAGCCCAAGAGGATGGGGCTGGAGGGTCTACAATGGGATAGAGCAAGGGCTCCCCCGCCACCTTATTCAGATGGATGGGGCTGGGAAGATGCCTAGACGGGCAGCTGTTATGAACGTGTCTTCAGAAGGCATTCAAAGGAAAGAGCTCAATGTGAACAGTCTGTCTTTCATTCATTCTACCAGCATTTCTTAAGTATTTTTCATGTACCAGACTCTGTAATTGAGGGGATATTAGGAGTAAATAAGGGGTGGGGCTGTGTGTGCGCACTTGTGTGTCTCAGAACAAAGGGGATCTGAGTGTTCTCCCGGGAGGAAAAAGCACCTCTAGGTGAAGAGATGGAAAGATACAAGATACAATACAAAGAAGTTTAAGGAGCGGAGCAAAATCCCAAAGAGGAAAGGAGTTAACTTAAGGACGCAAGGTTATTCTTGGAGAGAGGGAAAGACGGTTCTTTCCCTGAGTTGATAGAAAAGAGGAAATGTTGAGATCCAGAGGCACATTGCAGTGGTGTCCTGGAGCCGAGGGAGCGCGTGTCAGGGCGATGCAGATGGGGAGAGAGGATGCAGGATGAGGAAGAATGTCGTAAGACATCCACTGGTGTGGGTGAAAGTACAGCCGAGCCACGCCCACGTGCCACCTGAGTTTGGACGATGCAAAATCTCTGAAAGTAGCTTTAGGAACACCTACCGGGGTCAGTGTCACCCCTGCAGGTGTCTGGTTCATCTTGGCCGTTCTTATGTCTTTCACGTCATTCCCCAAGTTTCTGCATCTCCAAGTCCTCCCAGCAGTTCTGAGATCATCGTGGAGTCTTTGAGATCATGGATTCTGAGATGAGATTTGGTTAGATCTAGACTCTTGGGCTCATGTTGGAAGTTCACCTGTCTGGAGCTGCCGTCTACTCCTTACTTTGACTCTTTCCATTGTGAAATTTAGTCTCCTTGTAGGAAATGAAAGCCCTGCCTGTTCTCTTATCAATTGTTATTCCCCCTTCCCAGAGCTTCCCTGGGGGTGCAGTGGTTGGGAGTCCACCTGCCGATGCAGGGGACACGGGTTCGTGCCCCGGTCCGGGAAGATCCCACATGCCGCAGAGCGGCTGGGCCCGTGAGCCATGGCCGCTGAGCCTGCGCGTCCGGAGCCTGTGCTCCGCGACGGGAGAGGCCACAACAGTGAGAGGCCCGCGTACCGCACAAAAAAAAAAAAAAAAAAAAAAAAGGGAGGATTTCTGTTATTCCCCCTTCCCAAGGCAGCCAGCAGATCTTTTTCTTACTCTAACTCAGAATATGGGTCTTAAAGACATTTTTTTTTTGCTTTGGCAGTTTATCTCAAGGAAATTAATTATTTCATTTTAATCATGGGGATGAAACATTTCAGAAGGGCCATAGAGTGTTGAAAACTATATAGATAGAGTTCATGATCCTACAAGATGATATAGGCAAAAACATAAGCATTCTAAGGAGTTTTAGCTAGGCTTATGTATATTTGATTTCAAAATAGCTTAATAAGAGTTAATGAATTTCCAAGGCATATCTCTAACTTTTCAAGATGAAATCACAAATAGAAACTAACAAAAATGCCCTTGTTCCACTGTCAAGAAAAGAATAATATACGTAAAACTCTGACTGTAACCCACTTCTACCTAAAGGGATAGTGCTTGAATAAGCTAATGTTCCCATGAGTTCAAGACATTATTTTTAAATTTACATTGTCTTTAGGCAATAATCATTTCAAGAAAATGTCCAAGATTTTAAATCCTCTTCTGCTGATCTTTTTTCAGTCTTCTCCTCAAAGTCTCACAGTTAAGGCAAGTCAGAAAATAAACCAAGTGAGCGCCAGCTTGGACCTCATACTTTCTTTACCTTGAGAAAATGATTGTCTTAATTTGCCTTAGGACTTGTTTTTAATCTTTCCAACCAATCCAATTTACCAAAATGTTCTATATATTTTAAATCTAGTGTTTCTTTGTGCAGGCTCTCTGCCTGTTCCTTTGCACAAGTAATTATACAGCTGGTGGGAAGGGGGGTTACAGTGATCTTTTTGAACATTCTAAGAAAAGTTTTCTTGGCTCCGTTGATTTTAACAATGGAAGCAAAAAATTTTTACAAAGGATGGGCGCCCCCCAAACGTTGCAGAAACTAAAAGCTCCTGTGGATGAAAATCTTCTGAAATTGAAATTCCTTGTCTGTGCCTCATTTATTTGATTCATTTAATAGCACAAGGAAAACATTCTGAGGAACATCATGTTTCATGTTCTTTGTTTCCTGAACGCACAATTTGTGGTACCAGAAGTGATTCTCGAGTCTGCAAAACCATCAGATGAATGTAAGCACGGGTTCTTTTATTTACCATTGCTGTCTGGCTTAGGAATTCACTACTGTTAATAGAGATTTAATGCAGCTAAAGTAACTCATCTGCTCAAGAGATGCCCTAATAAGGATTAGTATTTTCAAACATACGCCAGCTGGTCTATTTTTGTTCTTTTCCTTGCTGTGAACTATAAATTTTGAAAGTGGCTACTATGTGGATAGACTTTTAGTTTGGTTTGGCGGAAAAAAAAAAGTATTTGAGTGGAATTAATTTTTATAATTAATTTGGATTTTAGGATTTGGAGGAAGAAAGGAAACACGTCTATTAAGTGACTTCAGAGCACAGTGCTGAGTATTCAGATAATTATATATGGTGATAATTCTTGTTAACTGTACTAAGGTAATGTTTAAGCATGAGATCGATTTCAGAACGGGTGTTATAGAACATGTCAGGTAGCTTAAATGTAACAAGAAATGTGTCTGATTATTCTTCCAGCAGATGACCAATTTCAGTGCATCCTCATTTAATGCAGACTGGTTTTCAGTAAAGACTTTTCGGCTGATTTCTTTTACTAATGATTTTGCCAGAGTTTTAAACACAGAAGAGTAAAAAGAAGATCCATCAGACTCTTGCAATACCACCGCTTATTGCAAATTCACTGGGAAAATATTAGTATATTATTAGCTAATCTTTTTATGCGTTGTTCCTATTAATATTGATAAAACCATCAACAATCAAAACTATTATTTATTAATCACCATCTGCCTGCTGGTGTTTTAATTATTTTGCATGTATTAATTTCTCTAGCTCTCAAAACGCAGCCCTGAGACACTATTATGAATATTATTGTCACTTTACAGGTTCCATGACTCGTCCAAGAACACACAACCCTTAGAAGTCAAGTAGAACTTATGTTTGTAACCACTTCACTGTAATCTCATTCAACTGCATGGACACACAGAGAGCTACCTTTCTTAGGTAGCTTTTTAAAAACAATCGGAGGTTCATAATATTCCATTTTGCTCTACAATCATGCCTTTGTTTTACTTTTAAAAAGCATGTGTATAGGACGACCACTTAGGACATCATTGCAGAAGGCTTGTCCGGAGTGGATTTGGAAAAAGGTGGATGAGTATAAAAGGAATCACAGTGTTTTGCATCCAGGGGTCATGGGGAGGGGACTTCAGAGATAAGAGTGTGTGGTGTTGCCCTTTCCTGAGAGAGCAATTGCCGGGAAAGGACGTTAATTTGTCACTTCTGGCCAGGTTGCCGTGGGGACAGTGGTTGGAAAGGTTTTTTAGGCAATTAGGTATCATCAGCCTATACATGGCAACTGGGGTCAGTGAACTTGCTTAGGAAGGAGGTGCAGAATATAAGGAAAGAAGATCTGCAAAACAAACAGTGCAGGGTTTTTTTAGCCTCAGCTTCCCAACTATGAAATGGAATAATAAACCGTACCGACCTCAGAAGATTGTGAGGATTAAATGAACACATATGGCAATAGTTTAGCAAAGGACCTGGCCTATAAGAAGGGCTCAGTAATAATCATTAGTGATTTCAATTCATTAATTAATCTGAGAAACCAAATAAAAAAGCAGTAGGTAAAGAAGAGTTGTAGTGGCATCGCTCGTAGGGCGGTGAGTTCTGATTGGCGCTTCCTAAGCTCCTCCTGGCAGGTCCCCCTCTGAGGACCCGGTGAGGTCGTCAGCCCCGCCTCAGGGAACTGCACAGGGTCACACACAGCACACTGTGCACACCCTGAGGTATCCCAGCCGCGCGGGCCTGACCCGCAAGGCCTGCTCCAAGATCTCTTCTCTCTGCCTTGTTACCTAGCCTTTTCTCTAGGAGGCCTGGGGTCAGCAAACTGTGGCCCAAAGCCTGTTGTTTTTTTAATGGCCCTTGAGCTAAGCATGATTTTTATGGTTTTTCAAATGATTGGAAAAAATCATAATATTTTGGGACCCATGCAAATGATATGAAATTCAATGTTGGTGTCCATAAATGCAGTTTTATTGAAAAACTTCCAGGCTCATTCGGGTATGTGTGGTCCGTGGCTGCTTTGTTGCTACAAAGGCAGAAACCGTATGGCCCGCACGGCCCAAAATATTAACCCTCTGGTCCTTTAAAGAGAAAGTTTCATAACTCTTATGCAGGCCCAAGAATTTGATGCCTGTAGTACAGAATGCGGTTGGTTCTATTAGAGAACAAAGTTCATTCCTGTAGCTCACTAAACACTTGCCCTGCATCTCAGAGGCAGTGGTTAATTTACACTACTACCAGGAATTTTGATTTTTTTTCCTTACAGAGTTTTTCTCCTGTAGAGTTTACATTTGTACCATGGACCCATCAATAACATCTCTCATGAGACAAAATGAGTCTCCCAAATGAAGGCGTATCCCCCCCCAAGGATAAGAATCTTCAGCTCTTCGGCCTTGCCCTAAAAAGTGATCCCTGACTTAGCTGCTGACACAAAGTAGTAAAAGCACTTTCCCTCAAAAGCACTTCATTTTCCCAGTTGGGAGCTCAGGGACTTTTTTATTTCACTGGTGATTACATGCCCAAAGCGCAAAGCCTGGCCTGGGCACACAAAGATTGTCTGAAGTGAATGAAACTTTGGAAGGAGTTTTCTGTGTTCTGTCTCTTTCCTCCCAAGCTGCTGAGTCCCCCTCACACTCCAGTCTGAATTATGCCCATCCAGTTTCCCCAAACTGGTCTTGCCAAGGTCACGGAAAGGCCATAGGCCTGAATTTGATTTGGAGAAAATTTAACTTACAGTGTAGGTCACAGGTATTCTGCAGGCATAAACCAAGGAGATGTGTATAATAGAAAAATATTGGTAAAGATGTTTATTTTTTATTTGACACGAGTAAATGATTCTCTCACATGTGTCACTTCATTTCTGGCAATGCTCCAGCCAGACTTCCCTTCCTTGAGATCATAAAATACACCTTAAAGCCTCCTTATTTGCACCGTTACAGGTGCTAGAAAGTTCTTTTATTTTTCTAATTAATTTTTCTTGGAGTATAGTTGATTTACAGTGTTGTGTTAGTTTCCGCTGTACAGCAAAGTGAATCAGTTACACATGTACATACATCCACTCTTTTTTAGATTCTTTTCCCATGTAAGTTATTACAGAGCATTGAGTAGAGTTCCCTGTGCTATACAGTAGGTCCTTGTTGGTTATCTATTTTATATATAGTAGTGTGTATGTCAATCCCAGTCTCCTAATTTATCCCTCCCCTCTTTCCGTCCCTGGTATCCATAAGTTTGTTTTCTACGTCTGTAACTCTATTTCTGCCTTGTAAATAAGTTCATTTGTACCATTTTTTTAGCCTGTCAAAATCCTTCTCTGCCTTCAAGCCCTACCCAAATCCCAACTTCCTATCAGGGCTAAAAGTTATCTCTGAACTCCTGTAAGACTTCTTTGGTTCTCCTGTGGTGCTGTTTAAATACTTTCTGCCCCGTAAGTGTCTGTGGAAGTCTCATCGCAAGATGAACTTCAGCGCTACCCCAGGGCAGTAATCATGCAGCAGGTATGTTTTGCTCCCACACAGCCTGATGCCTTTAAGGCAGGAGGATCTTAGTAGACGTTTATTGGATGGACGTGATGTTTGGTCAGTTACAACATCATGCTCAGATGGTGACTAATTGATCCTTTAGCATTGCAGCAATTTTTCTTCTATGTTGGGTTTTGTTATTTTTAGGAAATCCATACATCTCTTTTTTAATAAGTAGAAGTGATTTTTCTATTATTTTCCCACCTCTGTTTCCCTTTCTTTCTCTTCTTGGCTTATACATCACTTCGGAAGCACCTAGACGTAGATCCGGATACGTTTTACTGGGTAATTCCACCTTTTTGCTTTTAAGTTTTAATCCTTCTATAAACAACAACAGATAATTATCATTTGAAGGTTTTGAGACAGTAAATGAATTGTTGTGATGGTAACTTCTTTACCTTTACAGTAAAAGTCAAATAAAGTACCATTTTATTAGAAAATTACCAAGAGACAAAAATTTGCATTGATGATTTATAATGACGCTACAGTTTTCAACACCCTCTCGTGTATATCACTTCATTTAATAAAGGTCTGACCATTAACCTTGTGAAAATACTTAGGTAAGAAGTACAAAGATGTCCATTTTTTTAGAAATCTGTCTTTTAATGGGGATGGAAACAGAGGATCTTTCTGCATATAATGGACCTACCATAACTACGTTGCAAGTCAGCTAGTGAATTCTTACGTGGAAAATAAAACTTCTAATATTGAGCCAGTACATTGCGATATTATAAAATCATTTACATTGTAAGGATTCTTTTCCTTTAACTAAAGAATGTGTACACGCGATGATTAGTCATGGTTGTAGTGAGGCTTAACAGACTTTATACTCTAGGACCGCATGAGAAATGACAGTCAGTATTCCAGATTCAGACTCATTACCCTGGGATGTTTTTGTAAATGGAAATAGCACATTTCTTTAGCTCTTAATTGGAAACTCTAAAACCTCTGATGATTTATCAGATAGTAAATAAATAATCATATTATACTTAGGAAAGTTTCAAATGAAAAAGGTTATAAATTCTACATAATAACTAAGTAAACTTGTATTTATACATAAACATAGCTGGCCTGGGCACACTTTGCTATTACATAACACTTTGCTATTACATAATGAAGTAGAGGTATATTAATTGAGAAATACAAGCAAATTGAGGAAGATGGTAATGTAATATTTTTATCACTCTGAATTTGAATGTGTAAGAAAGAATCCTTGATCTGCCTCTCTGCATTCTGGAAACTGAAAATCGATGCAAAGCCGCTAACAAGGGAGTGTTCTTGAGATGAAAACCTATTGATTAGAAGCCACAGGAAAATACATCCAAGAGTATTTGATTGACTTTAGGTGAGTCAACCTGCTGTTAAAACTGCCAATCTCATTTACAACTTCTACCTCAAGAAATACACCTAAACAATTATTCAGTTGTTTTTTGAAGGAAAATAAAGAAAACAAAAGAAAGGGGGGCAGGGAAAGAAGGAAGGAGAGAGGGAGGGAGGGAGGGAAGGAAGGAAGGAAGGGAGGAAAGAAGGGAGGAGGAGAGAGAGAAAAAGAAAAGTCATTTTAAGAAAGATTACATAAAATTTCATGGAGATTCTTAGGTCTTCAGCAAATCACTGACCAATTGACGTGTATATTGGAGACTTACAGCAAGATCAGAGTAGGAAAATTTTACCTCCAAAGTAAAAATTTACTTTGAATTTTTCAGCTTTCTATAATGCTTAATAATAATTCTGTCTACTCATGGATTGTTCTTTATTGTTTCTTTCAAAGTAAACACTCAAAAGCATTATGTTTTTGTGGGGAAAACCCATCTACTCGCATAGATTATGTGAATAATTTTGAAAATTTAGTCCCAATTTTGTATACAGAAACATGAAAGAATAAACGCTGAATTCAAATATATTTTAAAGTTGCATTAAATGCATTGACCAGGATGATACAGCATTTTTCCCAGAGGTGCTTGAGTTTAGTCTAAGTGCAACTGCAAGTATTGATTTTCTTTTCAAGGTGTATGTGGCCTGAATCCTGGGTCCCTTTGTGAGAGTGCCTGCGTCCGAGTGAAAATAAGTCGGTGATCACCGGGGTTTGATGACTCCCTCTGCTTCCCCAGACCCCTGCCTGGGCTTTTCAATTCATATTCCGCATGTCCTAGATTCTTTGGCCCAGATAGCACAGTCTGAGCCAGAGTGCACATCTTTTCACTCTGTAAACGGCTTCTTAATGCTATTCAAAGTAATGCCAGTTGCTTTATTCTTTTGTTCTGCTTTTATATTTTTAGAGTTGTCGCTCATTGCATCCCCTTTAGCTAAGCATTTGAGAAAAGCCTCTACCCTTTAGAACTCTGCACTGAGTATTCTTCCTGGTCCACAAGAAAGGGAAAGCACTTTCCTTGCCCTTGAGTTGTTTACAAGTTCATTCACTAGTGTATCAACAGGCAAAGGACAGCCCATTTTATAAAACTTCACAGTTTATAAAGCCTTTCATACTTAGCGTCTCATGAGTGCAAAATTACTGAAAGTTTTTAAACTAAGAGCCTGATCATATGAGGAAAGATCAGAAATGCATTCATTGAAGAAGGATTTCTGAAGAAAATGAGTTTTACAGTGAAAAGTAATATAAATATAGGCTCTTCATCCCTCAAGGTTTCCACAAGATTTAATACATTCTTAATAATTTTTCTTTCTTTCCATCCAGAAAATAATTGTGAGAATTAAATACCACTGCAAGGAGCATAAATATTTTGAATTTTACATACATATCACCTGAAATTTTAATTTGTACAAGAGTCTGTTTTTAGCGGCATACCATCCCAGCAGTTGTCTTGTTCATTCTTAGTTATGTCATACTCACATCCCCAGGGTAAGAAGAAGCCATCATTTTTGTTTTAAGCTTTACCTTTTTTTCCACCATTAAACCTTTAGGTCAGTAGTGCCTGAAGCCAGCAATCGCTCCCCAGTGAATTTAAGTGGCGACCGTTTTGATTCCCCCTCAGCACTGGTGGTACTGCTGGGTGATGCTAAATACTTCATTCACTCCACAGATAATCTGTCATGAGATTATCAATAGCTAATACAAATGGTAATACTTGTCCAGGCCATGTCCTGTGACTGGCCCTATGTAAAGGACCTGATGTGCATTGCCATGTTGAACTCTCTCAACAGTCCTGGGAGGTTGCTATGACATAGTATGGTGACTATCTCTGGATTTTCAAGGACAAGATAAAGGCTGAGAGAAGTGAAGTCACTTGCCCCAAGTCACACAGCTAGTAAGTGGCAGAGAGGATGTGAATCTTTGTGCCCAGGGCCTCAGTCTTTGCTATGAGCTGGGGCCTCAGTCCTTGAGGCTCCAAGGAAACCTGATGCCCAAGGTGATGGTATTAGGAGGTGGAGCTTTGGGGAGGTTATTAGGTCATAAGGGTGGAGCCCTCGTGAGTGAGATTAGTGACCATATAACAGAGACCCCCAAAGACTCACAGCCCCTTCCCCTGTGAGAAGACACTTGTCTTCAAGGAAGTGGGCCCTCATCAGAGACCAGATCTGCCAGCACCTTGATCCTGGACTTCCCAGACTCCAGAATTGTGAGAAACAAACATCTGTTGTTTGGACACTTCGTTGATGGTATTTTTGCTGTAGAATCCTGAATGGACTACAGTCGTCCTTAACCACCATACGATGTGGTCTGGGTATTTTAAAGTGGTTACTGAAGTGTTTAATTATCTATACATACCCAGAATACCCAGTGTCAACAGTTAGCATTTTTGTCATTTCTGTATAAGTTTATATAAGCGGAAAAATATTTCATTCAGATTTCATTTTCCTTTATAGGGAGAAAGCTGTAAAACTATAAAATCCATACTATTTCACACACTGAGACTAAAGCTATAGCGTGCCACTATTTTTGCTTCTTCGGTGATATGTATTACTTTGCTCTTAGTCCCTTTTTACTCATGAGGAAAGGGAAACGTAGGTTATGTAACGTGCCCAAGGTCACGCTGGTAAGGGCAGAACTGGACTTGAACACAGCAGTGGGGCAGGCATCCGTGCTCTAGGTGGGGCTTGTGGTCGGACTTCCCCCAGAAGGGGACAGTGTCAGCCAGCTGTGTGGCGGATGATCCACCAGCGACCTGATGGGCTCGTTTAGCTAACACTATCTTCAGACCCGCCGAAGAGTTTTGTTCATTTCACGAAAACGAGTTTGCTGGGCATCTGTGGGCTTACTAAATTCTACTAGATTTTTCCGTGGGGAAGGGAGAATATGAAGAAGGGATCATACCTCAAATTATATAATCTCTCAAAACAGTGAGTCATATTCAGAATGGTGCTGGCTTTTCTCTGGATGGTGTCAGTCCTTTCTGAGCACTGGGTGGGGCGGGGGAGATATGTGAAGAAGAAAAGATTTCCTTGGGGGCGCTGGGAGGGAGCTGGCAAAGGGAAGTGAAGGGAGACAGGAGTTTGCACACTGTCCTGTCTGAGCTGTGCCCTGGGGTCCTGTCTGAGCTGTGTGCAGTCAGGCTCCAGCAGAAGAGACGAGCTGCTGTGGGGCAAGGGTGTGGCCATAAGGTATCAGGGCATCGTCTACAAGGTCCCCTAACAGAATAAGTCAAGGACAAGACCGTTGTGTTGGGACAAGAGGGGAGAGTGCCATAAGCAAGTCATTCGTACCTTGAGGAATGCCTCTGCGTGCTTACTGGAAAGCTGGATTCATTTGTTCTGTTCACTCAACTGATCCATTTATCCACAAGGATAAGCCTCATAGATATTAATAAAGGCTGAATTTATTGGATACTGAACTATGGCTCATTCTAGCATTTAAACCAGGTACCATTCTTACCACCATTTTCTAGATAAGGAACCCCAAGCTCAGGAAGATTAAATATTTTGCCCAGGGTCACATAGCCAATAACTGGTCCATTAGGATGCTAACGTTTATATTCTTAGCCCTCGTACTGTGCTGTCATCCTCAAAGAACTGGATATCTTAGTTAACATACTTCTACTTGCTATAAAAATTGACCCTAAAATGTGTAAAGCCTCAAATTCAGTAAAATGCTGTTTATTGTTCATTCAACAGCGTGAGCAGGTGCTCGTAGCTGACACCACTCTCCTCCACACAGTGGCTCAGGTACCCAGGTCCTCACATCTCATGCCGTTGTGTCGTCTGAATCCAAATAGCAGAAGGATGAAAGCAGATGGAGGAAGTACGTCTGTTCTTAAAAGCCTCGCCCTAGAATGGCCACACGTCATGAACCACATGGCCATGCCTGCCTGCTAGGGGATGGGCCCTGGGAAATAGGATTCTGTCTGAACAGCCCTTAGCATCAGTTTTATACAGTGGAAGGGGATGGACAGCTAGCTGGCTCTCACACACGGGCCTTCAAATATCTTCCATTGTAATTAGTTAAAGCACTTGAGAGTTTAATTTTTTTTAAGCAGAGTCTGGAAATATTGGTGCTTTCTTATGTTATCGTAAGATTCATGCACAGCCGGTGTGATCCAGGAGCCTCTTGATCCCAGCTTCAAAGCCTGTCAAACTCCAAAGCTGGCCCCAGGGTTTCTGTTCATTCCTCAGTTTCAAGTTTTCTTGGCCTCTTCTGACTCTTGGAATCCGGCTTCCTCTGTCCCATTTTACATAGACCACTGTATGAACCTCAGCCATTTCTTTCCTTTTTTTTTTAATTTTATTTTTTTCTTGGAGTATAGTCGATTTACAATGTTGTGTTAGTTTCAGATGTATAGCACAGTGATTCAAATAAATGTGTGTGTGTGTGTGTGTGTGTATTCTGTATATCTGAATATATGTATATATTCTTTTTCAGATTCTTTCCCCATATAGGTTTTTACAAAATAGTGAGTATAGTCCCCTGTGCTTTACAGTAGGTCCTTGTTGGTTATCTATTTTATATATAGTAGTGTTTATATGTTAATCTCCTTTCTTTGCTTTTTCAAACTAAACAAACAGAAAACCGGCACTTGCCAACATGCATGAGTTCGGCAGTGTGTGGTGAACATGTTATCAGGGGCAGGGATTGGAAGAGAGGTGACGATGGGAAGTGGTCAGACAGATCACTGGACACACATGTCTTGGTCTTCCCTCTCTCAGCTCTGCTCCTGCATTATTTCTTCTGGAACCTGTCAATATCTCTAAACAACAAGCATGTGCATTTATATATCACTCTTCCAAGTTACTTCATCAATATCTGTTTAATCTTTATAACAGGCCTATGAGGTGGGCTCTGTCATCATCTTTCCTATTTCCCAATGCGGACACTGCAGTACAGAGTAAATGGCTGAGCTGGGACTTGAACCCCGAACAGTTTGGCTGTAACATCTGCCCTCTTGGCCACGAGGTTATTCTGCCTCTCAACAGGGACAGCGTTTTCACTAAGGAACACTCTGGTGCGAGCTCTTAAGGTCGAACTCTGTTTTGTTAAATTTGTTTCTGTTATGAAGCTGCTGAGTTTTAATCCAGCTCTTAAGTACTTGCTGTGGTTAATATAATTGTAAGGACCACATTAGCACTTCCTACACTTTAGCCAAAAAGGAAACTGTGTTATGTGAGCCAGCATTGGGTATTCTTAGCTTTGTTCCTTACGTGCTCTGTAACCCGTGCTCAGTGTTAGTTCTGAAGAATGAGAATTGCTATTGATCGTTTTAACTATAGGGGAAATTTTCCTAGTATTCTTTTGCAGATTAGAATAAAGATTTTGACGGGTTGGCTTAGTTTGTCCACCTTGTGTATGTACCCCCGTAAAGCACGTAGCCACATCCCAGCGTACTTGGCAACCTCTTTTGTTCTTTAGACCTTTTTTGGGCTTGTCACACAGTCAAGGACCAGAAGTAAGTCCAGACACCATCCAAGGTCTTTGATGCAACTACTTTGTGCATAGCTACTTTGTGCATAGAACCCAGCTACCAATTTTGGCTTTCATTCTTTTTTCTGAAAATCCATTTTTTTGAGCTCGGTGTCATGTTCAAACGTTAAACATCTAAGGACAGCTTATAAACCTACGTGGCCAAATAGGAGGAAGAAAACTATTATGGGTTGTGACTGTGCCCCCTAAGTACCACCATCGGGTCCTAAGGTAGTACAATATGGAGAGAAGAAGGAATACTTTCACTTTGTAAGCTTAGCTAAAGTTTTCTTTTAAAGTTTTAAATGACAGTCATGGGTCACTTTATAATTTTGACAGAATGCAGATACAAGGGTAAGGAAGAATGAGATTATTTTCTAGTCAATCTATGTTGGATTTTGTGCCCTTTATAAAGTTTACACAGTTCTGTACTTATAAACAGATCCTCTAAGGATTACAGTTTACATGTCCTTTTTTGGACATTAGTTTATTATAGAGAATTTCACTTGATAGAGCTCTTAGAGTTAAGCCCTGATGCATCAAAACAAGAGAATATATGTATTCACACTCAAAGTACATAAAGCAAAAATAACCTGTAAAGCAATGCCATTATAACTTAATGGGGCTTGAAAAGATTTTTTAATTCTTAAAAGTATTGTCCCTTGATTGTTTCTCTTTCCTTTATATGCAAGAGCCTAATTCTGTCTCTCTTCTTTTGTGTGCGTGAAGATGCCTGAAACCACCATTCTAGTGAGCAGTTTGTTTTTCACACTGATAAACAGTGCTGCAGTGATGTTCTGGGTTAGAGAACGCCATGTCAAAAGACACTGGATATTTCCACTTTTAAATTGCATGACATTTTAGTGAATGTAAATGTCTACCATCTATGCTTTGCCAGTAGTTGATTGCTATGGTTAGATGAATCTTCGGGCTGTTCATAATTTTCTATATCTCAAGTTCTATACCCATTATTTATATCCATTTTTCCTCCCCCCTAACAAAAATTGAGTCATAATGAGCATGATCTCATGTTTGCTGATACAACACAGTTTTTTAATTCAAGTAGAATTGGTTTACAATGTTGTATTAATTTCTGCTGTACAGCACAGTGATTCTGTCATACACATGTATACATTTTTTTATATTCTCTTCCATTATGGTTTATCACAGGATATTGAATATAGTTCCCTGTGCTATACGGTAGGACCTTGTTGTTTATCAATCCTATATACAATAGTTTGCATCTGCTAATCCCAGACTCCCAGTCCAACCCTCCCCCACCCCTCTCCCCCTTGGCAACCACAAGTCTGTTCTCTGTGTCTGTGAGTATGTTTTAAACATACTCACATTTTATAGATAGGTTCGTTTGTGTCATATTTGAGCTTCCACATATAAGTGATATCATATGATATTTCTCTTTCTCTGTCTGACTTACTTCACTTAGTATGAAAACCTCTAGGTCCATCCATGTTGCTGCAACTGGCATTATTTCATTATTTTTCATTGCTGAGTAATATTCCATTGTATATATAAACCACATCTTTTTTTAATTATTAATTAAATTTATTTATTTATTTTTGACTGCATTGGGTTTTCATTGCTGCACCCATGCTTTCTCTAGTTGCAGCAAGCGGGGGCTACTCTTTGTTGCAGTGCATGGGCTTCTCATTGCGGTGGCTTCTCTTGTTGCAGAGCGCAGGCTCTAGGCGCACGGGCTGCAGTAGTTGTGGCTTGAGGGCTCTAGAACGCAGACTCAGTAGTTGTGGCGCACGGGCTTAGTTGCTCCGTGGCATGTGGGATCTTCCAGGACCAGGGCTCAAACCCGTGTCCCCTGCATTGGCAGGCGGATTTTTAACCAGTGAGCCACCAGGGAAGTCCCTAAACCACATCTTCTTTATCCATTCATCTGTCAATGGACATTTAGGTTGTCCCATGTCTTGGCTATTGTAGATAGTGCTGCAATGAACATTGGGTTGAGCGTATCTTTTCAAATTATAGTTTTGTCCGGATATATGCCCAGGAGTGGGATTGCTGGATCATATGGTAGCTCTGTTTTTAGCTTTAAAACACACTTTTGACATTCTTATTGTGCACATAATAACTCCTGGTTGTTTCCCAGAAGATTAGATCGATGTGTACTAGATGGTTCTTAGTCTCAACACACATAAAGGAGATTGGATATCATCACTGACCTAATTCTTCCTCGTAATCTGGAAGGTGATCCCAGCCCAGTGTATTAAGCTGCCTGTGATACCCCAGAGATGGGTCGACATTCTCCATCCAGTGAGTTGTCGTGTTGATATCTAAGACATGTCCATTTTATGCTGATTCCAGACCCTACTGCTCTCTTCAGGACATAATTCTTTCCTCTCTGTGGAATGCATGAACTGAGGACTACTTTAACTCCAAATCACTGAGCTCCAAGAAGATCTGAAATTCTGTCACTTGCTTTCTGGAATTTGGGAATGTGCTGCTAGGGCAGATAAAGAGATGGTCCACATTTCTCTAACTCTTCCCCTGAAACACCTCTAGAGGCAAAGGAAAGCCCATCTTCAGAAGGATGGAGACCAGAGCCTGAAACGGCAGGAAGGAAGATTTTTGAAGTCTTGAGTTTTAGCTTAAAAATTCATGAGACTTTAGCCTTCCATTGACTACATACTCATGTATATTTTACTATAAAAATTACCCAAAGCTTTTAGCAAATGTGGAAGAGCATTCTTCTCTAAATTCCATGCTTATTCCTTACCTTCAGATATCCTCTAAAACACTGCTTACATTCCCCGGGATCACTAGCCAGGATCTGAAGGCCAGATGTCCATACCTGGGTGTTAAACAGCAGAGGTCTTCAGTGCAGTCCATGGCTGCAGAGCAGAGCACAACTAACTGGACAGCAGGGGTGACAAGCTGGAGACCTCATCTAGCACCACAATCCGACGGTCAGAGCTAACAGTAATTCACCCTGAGCCAGCTTGGCCTGTAGCCTAAGGACTGAAGGTCGTTTTCCACAGATCTTCCTGAGAAAAGACTTCTATTTGCCCTCCTGGTTCTAAGGAAGTTTCAAAGACCTTAATCCAAACCTCCTTTACTTGAGTTTTAAGCGTATGTACTATTCAACACTTAGCATTTCCGTAAACCTGGAACTAAATATGCTAATAACTGTCCCAGGTATAATGCCACGGAATCCCACAGTCATTCCGCTAAAGGTTTTGTTGATTTTTTTCCTAAGCACAAAAATATATTGAGTCAGATTATTTGCAGAGATTGGGAAAAGAAAAAAGCAAACCGTTAGTGGTTTTTTCCCTTCGTGGCTCACTCTTGTGCAGCCCTAACCTTCACACATCATTCATTGACTCCCCCAAATGCAGCCACTTCTGGTTGGAGAGATGCATTTGCAAGGGGTCACCCCCTTGGGTAACAGCACAGCAAGTTACCAAAGCAGGAGCTGGATCTGCGCAACTACAGGAACGTAATTTGTCCTTCATAGAAATGAGTGAAGTTAGGTTTAGGGTTAGGAAAAAAAGTGCTAATACTGATGAAAAGAAGCATAGGCTTCAGAAAATATAATAATTCAGCACAGTATAATTAAAGACGGTGTCTGATGGGTGAGGTGGATTGATGAAAGTTATGGAGAGATGTTTACAGTTCTGGGGCAACCGTCATTGTCTCACAAACACTCCACTGAGTGTTTCTAATGCAAAGTAACATTGTATGTTGGCATGAGAACTGAAAGAAATACTTAGAAGGGGCTGCTGAGATCCCACAATTTCTGATGAGCCCAGGCTGCTTTGCTAAATTCAGGAGAAATTCTTCTTTGCAAAATATTAAACTTACCTAGAGATTATATGGGGACAGATAAAGGAAACATTATTTAAATGTAATTTCCTGCTATATGAACACAGAAGAAGGGCCCGTTAAGTTTGCGAGGGAAAAGTATAGGTTTTGAAATACTTAAGCTCTAATGAAAGGAAAATGTTAGGATAAAAAGATGGAGAGGGAATGTCCTTAATAGAGCTTGGTTCTGGAGAAGGCAGGAGGGGGCAGCGTCTAATCAGACAAGAGGAGAGACCCTTTGCCTTGTGGGAGGAGAGAAGGAGGGAAAAGGTAGATGTGGAGGTTGAGAGGCCCGTGACCTTCTGGTCCATCATGCTTCTCGTACACACCTGCCTGTGTGCTGTCTACATAGATGTGTCTTCAGATAACACGATAACTGCCTCTCAGGGTGGATAACCCAGCCTCAGCCATTAATATCAGACCAGATGGTACATCTTCAGTGTAATATGTCACTTAAGGCATTTAAGAAGCCACCTAAGTCAGGATCCCCACCTCCCATTCATCTGTGTTCTGTGAGCCTCGTCTCAGTAGAAAACAATTCACCTTATTTTTGTAAATAATGACCTTTCCAAATATTACCTGGACAGTTAGGCACATCTTCAATGGCCCTCCTTAATATTGAGCGTTTCAAGTAGTAACATAAATGGCAAAGTGTATTAAGTTAACGTTTAGCACCCATGGAGTCACCAAAACCTTTCGAGGACACGGAAGTTAATCATTATATTTTGACTTGCATTTCTTCTAATTCATGTGTAAAATAACAAAGGTTACCCGTCTAGGTGACAAGAATTTTCCTTCAAGAGTCATGTGAAATACATAATGCTCATGAGACATTAATTACAAAGGCAAAGTACTTCCCAAGGTTGGGTTTCAAATATATGTTCTTGTGTTTTTAAAGTAATCTTTTTCCCACAGGTACATATCTGAAAAATTATTGTTAAAAATCATGAAAATGACCAAACATTAAAAAAAATAATAATTAGTTTTACCCAACTTTCTGGAAGCATCTTGTATTTTCTGTATTCAGCCTTACATGAGAGACTTTTAATGTGCAATCATTTTCATGGACTTTTAACAGAAGCTGTATAAAATTTATCGGGTAGGCATGTTAGCTTTAATGGGGGTGACTTGACGAAAACAGAAAAATCTACACATCAGAGTTTTGTTGACTCTTCAAATTCAAATGTTACAGTCCTTCCAGATTCCTAAGCAGTGCGTTAGTAGTTCCTACTCACTCACTGACCTGCTTTCCTGCATTTCACCCCGCCCCTCACCATACCTTCAAAGCAGCAAGTAGCATCTAGCTTTCCTAATATTCTAATTGTTGTCAAATAATGTGTTAGAAACACCCTTTCAATAATCGCAATTAATGCTAATTTGAAGTTCCCTTTTGTGTAAGGTTCATTTATGTTATATTTTATCACCTAGCTTCTGACCAGAGCACTGTCTTTATCTTCCTTACGAAATAGGCTTCCTGTTAAAAACTGTTCTCAAGCATATACGGAAATGTTACTAGTTAAAGTCCTTATTTGTGAGAAAACACAGAGGGTTGGCAGTACAATGTTATGCCATGTAAAAATCCATAACTACCAAGTTATTATTAATATAATAGCTACTTGCCTTTTAGGTATCAGATCCTGCCCTAGGTAGTTTACATATATCATTTCTACTTCTTCCAGAAAACCAAGCTGTTTCCGCTTTACACAAGAGAAAACTTAAACAACTTAGCAAAAATTATAGCAGTGGTAGTGTTAGGATTTAAATGTAGGTTTGTGTAGTCTTAAGAAGAAAATGTGTGTGTGTGTGTGTGTGTGTGTGTGTGTATCTAAAGATACGAGAAAAGGCAGTGTTTTTTTGTGTGTGTACAGTTTTTCTTAGGTACTGAATAAACCCATAAAATGGGTTCTAATCACAAATGACTCTATTTCCTGTAGGTGTGAACTTAATAGCATTTATAGTAGATTATGTTTCCCGGCCTTAGAAATCCTCATCAATGGTAGTTTTTTTCAAAATTATTTGGAAACCTCCTATAATTATTCTCAGGATTTGGATCATGAGATCATCTTATAAATGAAAGAAAAATTTAGGGAGGTCTCTTTTGCAGAGTAATAACACTGGTAGGGGCAGTGTATTCATTTCTTTTTGCTGCTGTAACAAATGACCACAGATTCGTGGCTTAAAACAACAGAAGTATATTATCTTGCGGTTCTGGAGGTCAGAAGTCCAAAATGAGTCAAGGTGTGGGCAGGGCTGGGTTCCTTCTGGAGGCTCCAGGGGAGAATCCACTTCCTTGCCACCCAGAACCAGAGGGCTGCTGTGACTCCTTCACTCACAGCCCTCTTCCATCTTTAAAGTCATCACGTCACTCTTACTCTGACCTGCATCTCTCTTCCTCTCCTAAGGACCCTTAGGATTATACTCCCCTCCACCCTGAAGATCCAGGATAAACTCCTTATTTTAAGGTCAGTTGATTAGCAAACAATTCTATCTGCAACCATAATTCCTCCTTGCCAGGTAGTGTAGCATATGTTCTAGAGATTAGGACGCAAACATCTTTCGGGGGATGAGGGGAGCATTATTCTGCTTACCATAGGCATATTTAGATTTTGTAGGGTCTGAAGATAATGGAAAGCCTTTTTAAGAAAAAAAATGAGCAAACAAAATTACAAATGCAAATTGGACACTAAAGCACCTACTTATGTATAATGAGAAAAAAAAGTGACGCCACATACAGACTTTTTAAAAAAGCAAACGGCATAAATATGTACCAAATTTAACCCGCACTAATTTTATCCTCAGTTATGTTATATATCCATATATCAAACAAAACAGCTGCATGATAAAAATCCCTCATTCAGAACTTCCATTTGTTTGGGGTAAATTAAAAATAAATAGGTAGTTGCCAAATTTATGTCTTCCAAGTTGGGTTTCTAACCAATTTTTTATTCATTTTTATTCGTGTCATTTTTTTCCCCATCAGTTTAATTGTCCAATTCCTCATGTTCTGAGAGAGATGACACAAAGAATATGGAATTTGGGGCCAGAAGACCTTGCATCACTGGTTTGTTTATTCATTCGTTCAGAATATATTTATTCAGTATCTACCGTGTGGCAGGCACTGTGCTGAACTCAGAGAATGCATCATAAGCAGAATAGATCCCTCAGGATCTTACAGTGTAACAGAGAGACAGACACAGAAGGTCATCTCAAGCACGTTAGGTGTTAGGAAGGGTTGTAGGGCCCCGGGAGAGCCCTGCAAGGGGGGCTGACCTGGGCTGGAGGCAGTGAGGTTTCCTCCAGGACCTGAGGGACGAGATGGGTGGTCCAGGCAGTGGGGGGGGGGGGGGTGGGCAGAGCAGAGGAAGGAGATTTCAGCAAAAGAAATATTATGGGTAAAGACCTGCGATGGGAAAGCTGATGGGGATTTTGAGGAGGTGAAAGGTCAGGAGCCTATAGTCTAGGGAGAAAGGGAGAGAGTGGTGTGAGACCCCTTCCTGAGAGCAGGTTGGGGCCAGGTCCGATGGGGCCTCGGGACCACGCTTACGATCTTGGTTTCGTCTTAAATGCAGCAGGATACCATGGAAGGGTTTTAAACAAAGATGGGGAACGATCTGATTAGCGGATTGAAAGCTTTTCCTGTTTATTTGGAGCATGGGACCAGGAAGGGGGAAAAGGCAAGAGTAGATGCAAGAATATGAGTTAAGATAAAGGCAAGTATTTGGATTTGAAATAAAAACTTATTAACTAGCCCCTCCTCTTCGAAAGAATTCTGATATATATATATATGCCTTTTCATTGACAGTGACTCCCTCTTTTAAAAAGTTATTCATTAAGCACTATTTAAGACATACAAAAAAGGTAGAAAGCGTATGATTGGTTGCTTTTATGCTGAGAGACGCATTTACATTTGCTTTCTTTGACCAGCTGTTTGCATTTGATTTCTAATTGTATAATGAACACAGTTTCCTTAAATACAGGCATTTGAGGCATCAAGGAACTGCTTAAGGGGATAACTGGGGAGTTAGAAAGTTCCTTAAATGGCGCTAGGCCTTCTTTAGCTGATTGTAAAGGTTATCTGATTTAGGGCTTGCTGTCGGTGTGGGGCGGAGGCTCGTCATACAGCCCTCCCCCGCCCCACCCCCGCGTTCCGGTGAGACTTGCGGTCACAGGGGCTCCCGGCGCCTCCGCACCAGCTTCCAAGGAAACGCACCCTCTCATCAGGCGTTGACTTCTCCCCTCCAGGCGTCTCCCCTCCTGGTTGCAGCCTGGCTGCAGGCCAACCCCTGTCCCTGTTCCTACGAATATACCTCAATTCTGGAGCCCGTATTTTTTTGCCCTAGGATTGCCAGAGCCATCGTTTATGTTTTCTGTGTGGTCTGTGCATATCTTTAACTTTGTCTCACTCCAGTTTCCCTTCTGATCTAGTTTCTACTTCTGTTTGCTAACATTAGGACAAGGAAACAGACCGTGGGCGTATAGTTCTCGGTGGACGGAAGTATACTTATACCTTTAGAAACAGGATGGGCAGCCGTACAAGAACGTCCACACTGTGAAAGAGGATGAATACCTGAAGGAAACTGTGCCGTGTGTGCATTTGTCACACGCTGTCTGTGGAAAGCTTGTCTTTCATGGTTTACGTCAAGTAAAACTTACGTTATTCTAATGGTTATAAAATACTGGTCAGTCGGCTAAGAAAAAAATTTCCACATTTTTCAAACATCGGCTAAACCACATATCTCTCCGGCCTTGAAAAATAAAGTAGGCTTCTCTTTGGCAGCCGTGCAGGTTGGGCCTCCCTGAAGGCGGACCCTGATACAAAGGTTTGAGTGCAGGTAGTTTATTGAGGTGATCCCAGGGCAACGAGACAGGAAAAGGAAGTCAGTATAAGGTGTGTTATGTGGTAGATGAGTGCCCTAAGCACCTGGGGCTCCGTCCCCTTGGGATTCTATGGGAGACAGCATAGAGGCGTCTCCCCGAGGGAGAAGCTGGCATTTGTCCAGCAAGTCCCACTCAACATCAACAGGGCGCTGCTTCCAGGGTCCTCAGCTTCCTGGCACTTGAGGCTTCTTTTCCACATGGGGGTCCTGCAACCAGAGCCCCTGCAGAGAGTCACGGGTCCTGCAGGGAGAAGGCATCCTTGCAGACGGGAACAGGGAAGGCCAAGGGGCCGGGGGCAAGGCTCCCACAGCACCTGCTCCTGTGGCTTCCTCCCGGGGTCTCCCCCCAGGGTTGCAGGAAGGGCGCCCGGCCTGTGGGTTCCTGCAGCACCAGCACAGGCAGAGGTGGGCAGCTGTACCAGCCGCAAGCTCGGTGAGGTCACCTCCCCTGGTCCTGGTTCGCCCAGACATGCAGGTCTGCTCATGGAGGCCCCTCCTCTTCCTCCGCTCTCCGTGCCTTCCGTTCTCCGTTGGGGCTCAGGCCCGACTTCACTCTTGACCTTCGGCTTTGTCCAGAACATTCCACACAGGCAAGCCTCCCCCTCTGTCGGCCCCCTCCACGTGCCGCCGTGATGCATGCTGAGTTTTCAGTAAGGCTCGTGCCCACCCATTTCCAAACCCCTTTGGTTACTTTTCTCTGTAGTCCTCATGTTGGCTGTCACGGGGAACGCATCTTATTAAAGAGATCCTCCAAACAGACGCGTTGCGCTGTCAAAAGTCGAATGACTTCCTATCATTCCTTTGAGGGCAGCTGCACTTGATCAGAGGGATCGAGGTCTCATGGCGGGATCTCAGGGGGTCACGCGGGGGCTGCCATCCCCACCCCGTTAAGAACATCCAAAGGAAAGAAAATAGCAGCCTGAGGGCTTCGACGCTGGTTGTGAAAGACTGCCCACGTGCCATTTTATATGTGAAAGCACGCTTATAATCTTGTCCCTTTTCCGTTACTCTGGCCCCAAGACAACTGCTTCGGTTGTGCCGACAGAAGTGCACAAATGTTTCCTCGTGCAAGAGACCCAGGTACATACCTCAGAGCCCGGGAGGCAGATGCACAGAGCCGTCAGGCTAGACTCTTGAGTTCCGCGGGCTTCCCTTCTTCGCCGTTTCCATCCCTTGTAACTTGAACGACCGTGTGAATGAAATTCCAGAATATCACGTGGAACTGGTTTCAGGCAGGGTTAGTTGACTTTAACTTGTTATTGCTCTACTTCTTACATATGTATGTGGACTATGTAATTTATCATCCAGGCTGGAATATCTTTGAGAGTGAAAAGGGAACGTTATTAATAATACGCCACAACAGCAGGTGTAAACCAGGACTGTCCTGAGTTACCGGCAAGTATGATCACCCGACGACCTCTCACCTATTCATGCTCATTTTGGAAGCAAGGAGGGACCATAGGAAAAAACACGGTCGGGGTGAAAAACAAAACAGGCGGCTACATACAGTCCATTTCATATTTATTACTCATAAAATACAATAAACTTTTTGCCTACTAAGTAGTGTTAAGATATTATAGGAATTATATAATTGGGGCCACTGCCTGTAACAACAGCATTTTAAAAATGTTTTTGTTTGGTTATTTTTGACAACTTACTCCTCATTCCGAAATGGTTCTGCTAAAAAAAAAAAAAAATCATATTTTTCAAATAAAGGTTTTTTTTCCTACCCCAAGAAACCAAACATGATGGTGGTAAAATGGTTCTGTTCCTGCCATTTTTCCTTCCTCATGAACAAGGCTTAAGGAGCCACGTAGGTTTAAAGCATGGGAGGCTTAGCTGGAATTTGCTTTTGTTTGGAGGTTTGGTTTCGCTGGTGGTGGTAGTTTTCCCATATACTAACTGCTACCGAAGTCCAGAGCCCGAGTTCTCATACTTGTAAAATAGAGCAACCCCAGCAATACCGGCCAGTTATGACGAGGGTTAATGCAAACGTGTGTAAAGCACTGAGCATCGGGCCCGGTGTGTAAAAAAATGCTCAGCAGAAGTCGGGCCCTTTTCCTTTTCTGAGCTTTACCGTCTCCCTTGCCCTGGCGCTGCCTCCTGGCAGGGGGATGGGCTGCAGAGGAAGCAAAGGAAACCTCTGAGTGCATCTGGAAGGGGATGATTTGACAGCTTTAGTGTACTACACATGTATTACATGTATTACAAGTGCAGGAACAGGGCAAGACACCCATGTGAGACCTTCCTCTTGCCCCTGCAAAAGCGCTTTCAAGAGGTCTACCCTGGAAATCATCTGTTAGCCCTGAGCTTAACTTCTCCAGTATTTCTTACATAACCAGGGAAGCAACACGCTATTTCATAAAGTAAGCAACAGATCTTCATCTCATTTGACTTAAATATGTCTTCATTATATAGTTTGCTTAAAATTTTGTGACTGCGTAGCAGCCTTCCCGTTGTGACAATTTAGCAGTTTTTCAAATTTATGAGATGACGCAGAGCAAGTTTACTGAGTGATTTTTCACTTCGTGGTCGTATAATATAATAGGTTCTGGAAAAAACACTCTTGGCAGAAGCAATTTAATCATCCTGTGTGTGTGTGAGAGGGAGGGGCGGGGGTGGGGAAGGAGAGACAGAGAGAGAGACAGAGAGAAAGTAGAGCTTCCCAGAGCTCCGATCTTCCTTCCCAAGGCAGCACAAGTTACTTAAACGAAGTCAGAGCTTCTTTGGCTTCAGTTTTCCTCTGAGAACAACTTAATGCTGATTCTTCATTTTTTCAAGATACACGAGGTAAGTGTGTGTTCTGTATCTGAATTTACTAAGTCCTAAGAGGAGTTTGTTAGTTAATGTACAGCATCTCAGAAAACTAAAACCAAAAGCCAAATTCCTGTTTGTCTGAAGCTTTCAAAACCGTGTGAACAGTTTGCAAACAAAGGTAGTAGTATACTTGAGATTACTAACAATTGAATGAAAAAGAAAAAGCGTGAAAATGGTGTGGCGGATGAAGTACTTATAGAAGGATGTTGCTACTATAGGTATATGTATAAAACTGTAAGGTCCAAATATGATAAACTTTAAACCTAGGCTTACAGGATTTTCAAGCTGGATTTAAAATTGGGCGGTGCTTCAACTCAAACATACCTCTTCGTGTTATCACAAAATTATCTTTAAAGCAATTTCATTTGTGTTTAAAATTGCATCAGCTGTTCTGCCCTTTTACACACAATTAAATACTACTTTTATATGGACATTTATTTTTGGAAATGTACAAGTATATTTTCATTACCTTTTGAAATTATATATCATATAAGGCTCCAAAAATTTTGCCTTTCATGTGTTATAGTCAGGCAAGGACCAGAGAAATGTAACTTGTTTGTGGGAATAACTTCTGATGACTCTTACCAACTGTGTTATTTAAGATAGTTTGTACTTTTTGTCCTAAGACTACCTATTTATGAAGTTCGTTCTCAGCAGTATTTCAGAGAAGCTAATTAAATTCTCAAATAATAAGTATGTTTTAACTATCTTTAGATTAGAAGAAAACATACATGTTGAGAACTTAAGGAAATTTCAAAAATAGCCTCATTTTGTGCTTTCAGATAATTCACGTGGAGAATTATAGTATGGTAATTTTTTTTCCTAATTCATTTTCTTATTCACTCATATGCTGATGTCACAAAAGGTCTGGCTGAAATTGCAAGTATAGTATTGTCATCATGAGAGCTGCGTCAAAGCCATTCTGAGAACCCTCTGGAAAAGGGCAGTCTTATTTATATATATTCAAAAACAGTCCTGTTCTCCAAAGACTAAGCGTATAATCTGTGTGGTGAAATCAACACTTGTAACTTTCTTTCTTCCTTCTTTCTAAAAAAAAAAAACAAAAGAAAACATAAAAAATCATAATCTGATGGAGGACACTTGCATATGAAGGGTTTTATACATTAGCAAAGAAAAGTCTTCGCCACAGTGTTTCTGTTTTGTTTACATGTTTATTTTATATTCTGAGTAACACATGGGACTAATTCCTAATTTTAGTTCCAATTAACACTTAACTTCAGAAGCAGGGCTTGTCCATGGAAAGAAGGCATAAATATGCTTAGGATGGCTGTAATACGTCGTAATTTATATCTTTCCCTCCCCTAATTCCCAATTTAGTTGAAGTCATTTGTCTCAAAAGCAATCTTAACATCTGTTTGATTTCACATCATCCTCACCTTCAAGCAACTGAGTGAAACATCTTCTTGTATCTTATCTCTGCTTATTATTAATGGGCAGCAAGACATTATTTTTCTACCCAAGTAAAAAAGTGTATTTTTTTTCTTCACACTTTAAACTTGGTGTAAGACCAACAGTACAGAATCAGTGTGGTCTGGAATATTTCTTTATCTGATTGGCCAATTATTAGGCACCACTCTGGGCTTCTGTGAAGGGGTGTAGTTAATGCTCTGAGCTTTAGTTTCTAAGATTCAGTCAGCAATTCACTCGTTAAACATTTTTGCAAGAGAGCCGTGTCTCACAAAGCACTCTGACCAGGAGAATGCTGCGGCGAGAGATTCGGATAAAAAATGACCTGTAAATGAAGGATTTTATTAAAAGTCCATCACATTCATCTAAGTGTTTTCATAGAGCAATTCATAGTCAATTACCAATTAACTTCTAAGGAACCCATTAATCCAGGAATCGAAAGAGCAGTGTCACTGCAACTTAGGCTGGTCTGACCTGGTTGTAGACGGAGATGCTTGAGGCTGAATTAAAGGGCTGGCAGGGGAAGCCGGCAGGGCGAGCGGTGTACCCCAGGTAGGTGGGGCTGTGAGAAGCTTGGAGGCAGGAAATGTCAGCTCATAAATCAGGAACAGGCTGGAAGCAGCCTGGCTGGAGCAGAAGGTTGCCATCAGGGAATCAAGAGAGGCAAATACGGCAGAGTTGGTGGGGATAAAACATGGGAACACGGGCCAGTAACATGGGAGCCGGAGACTGACATCTTTATGAAAGTTAGTCTGCTGTGGTTGTACAAACCCAACTGAAATGACAAGAATCTCAACATGACGAGATTAACTGAAGCAAGATGGAAGGAACAGGTAGGGGTGATAGAAGGTAACACTAGCAAAGGTAACCACGTTGGATCTTGGAAAAACGGCAGTCCCTTTAGCAGAAATGGGAAATCAGTAGAGAAGACCACTGGGGATCTGTAAACTTCTACCAGTCAGGGTTGAACCGGAGCAGCAAAATCTGTTGGAGACATATATTAAGAGATTTATTACCAGGAATTGGTATATAGTATGTGATCGTGGGGCACGTCTGAAATCCACAGGGCAGCCCCAGGAAGGGCAGGGTGGCCGTGGGCCCTGGCTGAAGCTACGGCCCACACGTGGGGCATCTCCATCAGGGCAGCCTCACTTCTGTTCTCAAAGCCTTTAAATCACCCAGATTATCTGAAATGGTCTCCCTTATACAAGTCAACTGATTATGGACCCTAATCACACCTACGAGATACCTTCACAGCAACACCTACATGTGTGTTGGATTGAACGACCAGGGACTATAGCCTAGCCAAGGTGACACATCATAAAAGCAACAGAAACTTCCAACATGTTATGAACTCCAAGAGGCTGGTAGGATTCCTTAGGTGAAAATGGGCAGAAATATATTGGAAATTCAGGAGAGATGCTGAGATTGGAGAAATCACGACAGGAGTTACCCACATAGGGATGATATATCCATGTCAGTCAAGAGAGTTTGGGAGCTCCTCAGAGGAGGCTGGAAACTTCCACATCAAAGATGAATTCTTGGGAGAAACCATTTTTAAGGGGCAATAGAAAGAAGAGATGACTAAAAGATACAAAAAAAAAAAAAGATGAGATTAAGAGCTAGGAAGAGAACCATAGTAGCACATGGCCTTGGCTGTCCATCTCTTTGCTATACTTTATTACTAATTTCCCAAGGTTTCCAGTGAGTCAGGGAACACTGTAGTTCCCTGATTTCGGCCTGTATTGGGGGATCTTGCTGCCAGAGATCCAAACAGAATTTGCACTGAGAAAAGGCCAGTGTTTTTTACTGTGAACTTTGAAAGTACAGTTTTGAAATAAGATAAAACATTCCGGATGGTAGGTATTACAGACATAAAGAAACAGGTGCATATTCCAGACAATGAAGAATTAGAGGCACAGCTGTTCTGATACTTAGTGGAGAGGCTTCCGGGGGACCCTCACCCCACAGTCCTGAATACCTTGTGCCTTGCTGATCTGTCCAGCAGTTTCTTTAACCTTCAATGTACAGCTCAGGCATCTCCTCCTCTGTGGGAAGTTCCTTAACTCACCTCGAAAGGGATGTTAAGTCTGTCCTTTGTCCTGTCACTCACGTGGGCATAGTTACACTTCTTATCCTGCTGAATTAGAATCGCTGGTATGTCTTCCTCCCCCACCAGATGGCAAGCTCCTTTCAATTTTGAGTCCACAGTCCGATAAGAATGCCATTTAAGTGTCAACATATATTTGGGAAATGAAGGGTGGCCAGGTATGCACGTATATGAGAGAACAGTGTGTAGAAGGCAGACAGTTCGTGGAAGGAGAAACTTTGAGAGTCCCATGGTTTAAAGAGCAAAATTAAAGAGAAGAAGAGGAGAGAAAGTGAAAGGCAGGGATGCTGCCAAGGTGAGGGAGGGGCACCATGGTCCCCAGAAGAGGAGGACAAGGGCGTTGGCAGAGATCAGGATGGAGTCGGAAGAGAGGAAGGGTAGGAGAAATCGGTCTTCCCAGGAAAGTGGAAGACAAATGGATGTGAGGGAAAATGTGCCTTCTTCTAACTAAGAAGAGGGCATTTTTCCTGATGTGAAAAACTTGAAATTTTTAAGCTATATTGGTCAATTTAACTTTGATCTAAAACAGTTAAAGAGCTTGTAACAATGAAAGCTGCTGGTCCTTTCCTTTGTCTTTTCCTGTGTGTGTGTGTGTGTGTGTGTGTGTGTGTGTGTGTGTGTGTGTGTGTGCGTGATCTGAGGGTCTAGTAGTTCTTACACATTTTGTTTAATTGATATTTCACCTGCGTTTCCCCCCAGCCATATGCTCTCCTACTGTCGGTTACAAATCCAGTAAGTCAAAACATGGTTCCCTCATCAACAAATTGAAAATATTTTGCAAATAGTGGAATTCTTTGTGAATATAATTATTATGCCCTAGGTTGCAAGAAAACCAGAAAAATGGCTTTCCGTTTCAACGTTGTATTGCAGTGCCCTTGGAGGAAAATATAAAGGTTGAAGAGAAGTATCTCATTCAACAATTGAAATTGCTGGTCTCTGTTTCCACGGTATTTAACTTTTACAAAATCAGACGTCATTTCTCATCAGAATTGTTTGTTTATTTGTGAGATAATTGTCTTCACCGCTGCCTTTCAAAGTTTCATCTTTTTCAATTTTTTTTTTGTTTTTGCCTTTAACTTAGCAAAAAGTAGATGAAGTTTTCAAATCTATAAAAGTGGTGTTTTTCTCAGATTGATTTAGAACTTGACTTCTTATTCTGTTTCAAAAAATGTGAATTTGCTGGTTTGCAGAGAAATACAGCTGAAATCAACTTACCAAGCATTTAGGGTACCAGGGACATACAGTACTTCTCTCCTTTTGTACTTCTTTAGAGGTAATTTCAAGAAGCATTATTGAGAGCCTTTTACTATAGTATTTCAGAATTAGATTTGCAAGCAAAATCCTCTCAGAACTGCAGAACGGAGAGCCATCTCTCTGGACCTTGTCTAATCTGCAGTGATTGGGTTCCTGTTCACTATATACGGCTGCACCCAGGTGGCACCATCTGTTAGGTAACAATTTATTGTAGCACAGATGTTGAAGCCTCTGGAGGTTGGACTTGGCCTGTTAAAGGGTGAATAAATGGAGTGTGACAGTGTCTGCTCTTTCTGAAACAAACAATCCACTCATTGTCTCACTGCTTTCATGATGAAACTTTTTCTTTCTTTGCAAAATGGGAATTGAAGTTTTATCTACAGTAAAGGCCAGACAGCAGAAGATTCAGGCTCTAATCTTCACTGTGGCATTAGAAGCTGTGTGACCCCAGCGAAGGATTACTTACCGTACCTTGGATTCTTTGAACAAAGAGTTTAGATGAGATCACGTATTTTTAAAGTGCCGGTGCTAAGTTTCAGGTCTATTCTGTTCTAAAATGGACCAGTTTAATCCACCTGTCGTACCCATTTCAGGATTTCAGCTCAGTGTTTATTTTTAGTATTCTTTTAATCCTCATTTCTGTGGACTGAAAATAAATAAGTATTGCCAAAAAGAAATTATTGTACTGCTTTCATATCACATAAGCCTCAAGATATATTAAGAAAAATATTTAATATTCTTATAAATTTACTTCTGCTCTAGTGAAAAAATGTCAGGTTTGCTTTCAGTTACATCAGGGTGTTTTCCTTCTGGAAAAGAGTTACAGCTCTACAATCTTGGCCATGTCTATCTGCTCCCACCTGACGAGGTGTAATGTCTCAGTCGATTTGAGCTACTATAATAAAAACACTGTAGACTGGGTGGCTTGCAAACGACAGAAACTTACTTCTCACAGCTCTGGAGGCTGGAAGTCCATGGTCAGGGCACCAGCATTGTCTGCTTCCTGGTTCATAGATGGCCATCTTTTTGCTGTAACCTCACACGGTAGAAGGAGCAATCAGGCATTTGGGGGTCTCTGTTGGAAGGGCACTGACCCCATTCATGAGGGCTGCACCTTCATGACCTAATCCCCCCCCAAAAGCCCCATCTTCAAGTCCCACCACACTGTAGGTTTCAATATATGAACTGGGGAGCTGGGAGACACTTTCAGTCTATATATGCAGCTAAACCAAAATCAAACGTTTTTATCGTTACCACCTAACGCTTCTCTAACTCGTTAAACTATCAGGACCGTCATCATTTTACAACCAAGTTAAGGACAATGCTTTGAGAATAATAAGCAATATCAGGAAACATGAGAGGCAAATAGGAATTGACTTTGTTAAGGATGTCAAATTAGTGTCAATAATATGTGTATAACTCCTATCCCTCATTTGGTTAACATTTTCACTCAACGCTTAGATGTCCGCTGAGGCACATTTGTTATTTGCCCACAGAATCTTATTTTTTAAGATTTTTTTTTTTTTTTATTCTTGGCCGCATCAGGTCTTATTTGCGGCACGCAGGCTTCTCTCTAATGGTGGCGCACAGGCTCCAGAGCACATGGGCTCTGCAGTTTGCGGCTCGCAGGCTCTCTAGTGGAGGCGCACGAGCTCAGTAGTTGTGGCGCACAGGCTCTCTAGTTGAGGTGTGCAGAGTCGGTAGTTGCGGCACGCGTGCCTAGTTGCTCCGCGGCACGTGGGATCTTAGTTCCCTGACCAGGGTTCAAACCCGCGTCCCCTGCACTGCGAGGTGGATTCTTTACCACTGGACCACCAGGGAAGTCCCACCCACAGAATCTTTAAATACAGCTTGACATAGTTCAGTTAACTCCTTATATGCCTTAAGAGATAGGCAACACCATAGTGTAGATTGGTGAGCCTTGGTCACCAGAGTTTCCTGTCATCAGCACACATTTTAGGCTTTTATCCTATTGTATGTTTCAAGTTCTTGTTCACCTAATTTTCTAAAGATGGATGGTAGAAGGGTAAAAATTAAAGACCCCAAATTTTTAATATTCTGATTTACCAATTTTTCTATCCAACAAGCATTTTCTTTTTATTTCCTAAGGGTTTTCTCTTGCTCTTTGGATGTGCAACTTTATGTTTTATTTAACACTTATACTTTTTCTAATTGAAGTGTAGTTGATTTACAGTGTTGTGTTAATTTCTGCTGTACAGCAAAGTGATTCAGTTATACACATATATTATACATTCTTTTCCATGTTCTTTTCCATTATGGTTTATCACAGGCTATTGACTATAGTTCCCTGTGCTATACAGTAGGACCTTGTTGTTTATCCATCCTATATGTAATGGTTTGCATCTGCTAATCCCAACCTCCCAATCCCTCCCTCCCCCACCCCCCTCCCCCTTGGCAACCACAAGTCTGTTCTCTACATCTGTGAGTCTGTTTCTGTTTTGTAGATAGGTTCATTTGTGTCGTATTTTAGAGTCCACACATAAGTGATATCATATGGTATTTATTTAACACATTTTAACCACAGTCAGTAGAGAATCCGCCAGCCAGCAGGTTCTCAACCGGCCCACGTTGACCCTTTTGTACATAAGCGATGTCCCTGTCACTCATGGACTCTCTCCATCACTGGGGCACAGCCAGCCCCCAAATTACTCCCAAGACCTGTGTGGCCAGGCCTCCAATTACCACTGTTTACTTAACTTGCCCATTTTGCCGCTTGTTTTCTTCATCCTCTTAGGCATGGTTTGATCTCCGTGCCAGCCTGAAATGAAATTGTCAGAGCGCTTTGCTTTACAGAGACCAGCTGCTCAGGATCCGCCGTGCTGATGGCCACCCTCACTCTTGTGGTCTCTTTTGCCCCAGGAAAAGTGGTCTCTCTTCTCTGTCTCCCTCTGCCCTCTCCCACTGAACAATACACTCTCCTCTTTCCACTCAGAATCTGAAATTGTTCTCTTGAATCAACTTAACTCCTTCTATGCCTACTAGTAATCTTGATATATTTTCCCTCCTCTTAAAGCATAAATTACCTTTCTGATCACTCAGTAAATAGATATAACTACTTTTTGAAAAACTTTTACGCCCATCCTCTAGAACAGGCGTTAGAAATTAAGCTGATGAACTAATTTGGACAGTCAGATATAGTTAGTAAACAGAAATCCAAATAAGCCTCCAATTATGATATAACAAACTGAAGTGAAACATTTCCAGATGATAATATTTGGGGAGATTCCAGCCACCTTCAGCAGTTCTTACTTTCTCCAGCTGATTTTGCTTCTCCTGCAATGGCACACGCAATCTCCATTGTTTGTATGCAGGTCTCCGTGGTAGTGGGATAAGGTCTGGGTAGGATAGGGCAGTGAGTACGGGTCGTTTTATAGCTAAGTTACCACCTGTGTGAGATTTCTGCACCGTTTTCTGTCTGCTGACCCCCTGGAAGTTTGCCAGTGAACATGTTTGTAATCTTTGCTACTGAATTGAAAGTATCCCATGGACCAGTGAAGTTCTGAATGTCCTTATTAATAAAACGAAAAGTGGATTATTTTTAAAAGCTACCAATAGGGAAGAGGTCTCTCTGACAACCTGTGTTTCTTACCTCTTAATTTTATAAATGCGAAAGAAAAGAGAGGGCTGTTAGCGCCTCTGAATTAACTTTCTCCTGAAAATTTTAGGGTTAAAAACAAGGGCAACAATTTCCAAATTTATAGCTTCAAAAAGATTGATCCCAGTGCCTCTGTCTTCTTTGGATTCTCTGCTTAATCAGATCTTAGCAAATAACGCTTTCACATACTATTAAACCTCCGTAGAGAAATCGCCAAGTATATGAGGATCGTAAACCAGACGTCACAGTATGCGCCAGCACATCCCGTTTTATTCTGCGAAGTAAATTCTGCTGCCCTGCTCTTACGCCACCCGTTTCCCTGAGGTATGTTCCCTCTGGGTCTATAGTGTCCCAACATTGTGGAGATCACCAACCAGAGGGACAGAGCGGCGAGTCTTCAGAGAGATGCACACCCAGTGATTACTATCTGTAGTAACTGTTGTGATGCACCTCTCCTCCTTACTTCCCCCCTCCCAAGTTTCCTGAACTGATGGGATGGAAAACCTTGAAAGAGAACAGGATGCTGTGACTCCCACAGACCTCCCCTGGGGATTTATCATCAAAAATTTTTTTTTTTTTTGGGAATAAATGTCACTATAAATCATTTAATGTATAAAGTATATATATATACATATGTATGATTGTAGAAAATGTAGTATACTTCTTTAAGTTGTTAATAATAGAAAAAATTTACTATGTGGTATATGGAGGTGAGTCTCCATATATCATCCAAATTTATCGGAAGTGTTCCAGAGTCTGATCAAAACTCCGTATAAAAATACCCAGCAGGGGCTTCCCTGGTGGCGCAGTGGTTGAGAATCTGCCTGCCAATGCAGGGGACATGGGTTCGAGCCCTGGTCTGGGAAGATCCCACATGCTGCGGAGCAACTGGGCCCATGAGCCACAACTGCTGAGCCTGCGCGTCTGGAACCTGTGCTCTGCAACAAAAGAAGCCGTGATCGTGAGAGGCCCGCACACCGCGATGAAGAGTGGCCCCCGCTTGCCACAACTAGAGAAAGCCCTCGCACAGAAACGAAGACCCAACACAGCCAAAAATAAATTAATTAATTAATTTTTTAAAAAACTCACTTTAAAAAAGAAAAAAAATACCCAGCAGATTTTTTTCTAATAATAATCCTTCACATGAATCAAAGAAAGGTTTTCCTTGTATTATGAAGTGTGAGACAGTTTTATCCGTGAGAGACTCTAGGCTTGGGCCTGATCAAGAAACAGAAGCCCACATACCCTAAGTCACTTAAAAATTGTAAACCAAGCTAACAAAGTGCTCAATAAAAGGTCTTTTAGTTTCCTACTGACAAAAAGATCTTTGTAATGACCAAGGAGGTCAAGTTTCAATTTAGAATCCTGACTGTGCAGAGTTCTGGGCTTGGCCGTGGCTCATCTCCTGCTGGGACCTCCACCCACCCCTTCTGTTCCCACCCGTTGGCCCTGCCCTGAACCCACCTGGACTTCGGGGCATCCACATTGGTGGTGCTGTCCATCCTTAGGAGACTGGACCCCAGAAAGATACATGGGCTGGCCCCGGATGTGGGCTCGGGGCCATCTGGGTAGGAAATTCTAGGCTCCCAAGGATCTGGAGGCTTAGTGTAGAAGGGGGCACGTGGGCAGGTGGGTGGGCACATCCTCTTGATCCCCGCGGAGGGAAAGACTCCATCCTCTGTGAAAGAGCAGGGCCATAGGAGGGACTGAGCAGGGCCCTGCTCAAATGGAGGCACAAATGGAGGATTTCAGGGTCCTACTGGGATGACCTTAGTGCCTAGAATATCATAGGTTGCACTTAACTGTACTGATTAACTCATTTTGTAATTTGATCTTTGTCAAAGTTTGTTGGCTATGCAGACCCTTTATATCCATCCCATCTGGTAGGAAATCACGGCTCGTGCCCCTGCGATAAATGTGCGTAACTAAGAAGGTGGGAGGGAACCACAGACTCCTCTTCACGTGAACTTCGCCTTTAAGAGCTAGTTAAACCCATTTTATTCTGTCCCGTTTCTCTGGACAGTATTCATTCCTTCCTTTCAGTAATTGTCTTGTAAGTTGTTCTGAGTTTATATGTCCCTCCCTCTGTACAGAGATGCACAGACACATGTGCTGCCTGATTTTCCGCTGTGGATTGGGAAGGTTGTAAGCCTGAACACAATTAATTCCTGCTCTGTGGCCGGTTCAAGCTACACTGAGTCCCCAGATAAGAAACTACCCGATTGGCCCATCACCCACTATTTAGGGTGCCTGGTGCTCCGACCTTGAGTCAACATGGGGCCCTCTCCATCAGTGGTGACTGGTTACATAGGACAAGTCTCCCCGAGATCAGCTGTACCCCTGGCTCAGACTCTCTCAAAAATTCCCACCTGTCTCTTTAGGTTGCCCCGCTGGGTCTCTGAAATTCCTGAAAAGAATCTCAAATGTGCCACATAGCCCATATTTCAAATCAGACTATCCCGATGTTGATGAAAATCCATCCAGTTGGTTGGAAGGAACGTGGTGAGAAGCTGAGAACCTACTTTGTTTTATACGATATAGAAAAAAATTTACTCATGTCCTTTGTGATCTCAAACTCTCTTTTCTGCCCATAGTAACTAGTGCAGTGAGGTCATTGCCACACAATAATTAGGAACTTCGTTTGTGCATGTTTGTTTCAGAATATTAAGCTACTAGGAAAGGACCCCTCTATGTATTGTATCCTGCAGAGTACCTGACACAATGATGATATTAACATTATTTATTGCTAGATTCTCCCCCTCGAACCCCACATTCTCTGAAACAACACAGAGAAGAAAATTCCCTACTAACTCTCTTGTTAGAAGAGGAACCTTATTTGTCTAAATAGGAGACTGTCAAGGGTCGATTCAGTAATTCAAGTCTCAGATCTAAAGTTAGAGAATTGAGCATACTCTTCACAAAACTACTATTTTATCTTTGTTCAAATCCACACTGATTTTATTTAGAATACTATGTACTATGGTACAGGATAGGCTGCTGTAATAAGACACCTACAAGTAGAGTGGCTTAATCAAGACCCTCATGTAATAGTGCCGGTGCACCGTCCCATCTGGGGCTGGCCCGGGCTCTGCCAGCTTCAACACATGCTCCCATACTGACTTTCAAAGTGGCTGCTGCAACTCCTACCATCATATCCCCATGGAGAGGGGAGAAGGGAAGGGAAATGCGGCCAGGCCTTGGCTGGGAGGATGGGGGAGGTTCTATCACTGGAGAGAAGGGTAAGGATGGATACTTGGGGCATGAAGAGTCTCTGTGACATGTTGCCACTTACTTATGCTTCATTCTAAAGAGCATTTTGAGTTAAATATGTGAAAGATACAGAAAGCTGCGCCTTGAGTTGAACACGGGGAATTAGAGTCATTCAGCTTGGAGACCTAATCTATGCCAAATACCTTGAGGTCTTACAGGGTAAGAGTAGGTAACTTCAGTAGTGCTGGGAACCGACCCTAGAGCTTTTCCTGATCGTCTCATTTACTGCCCAAGACAATCCCCCCATTTCATAGAGGAGGAAAGGGAGACACCGAGAGACTAAGTAAGCCGCCTACAGGCTCAGAACTAATACGGGGTGGGGCTGGGACCTGAATCCAGATGGTCTGACTCCAGAGCTGCCCCTCAAACCGTTTCCGATCCAGCCAACGTGGAGTGTATTAGGCTGCCTTTGGAAACTGGAAGAGAGGAAAGATTCCCTGAATAGCAGTACCTTGAGTTTAAACTTTTGTTTTTTTGAGGAAAAACCTGAAACATGCAATAAAACATTTGCTTTTTAGTAGGTTCCAGCCTGAAGTATTGTTGTATTTTTACAGTCAGGATGGCAGACAGTTAAGTAGCTATTCTAGGTTTACACTCAGTAAGTGAAATCCAGCTTCAATTAAAGTGTTAATTTAGAACAAAGAAGAGTTAAAAAATGGATTTGATCTAAATGTGATGTATTTTACTCCTGGGCAAATAAATCTGAGGCTTTATTTTCTAAGCATCAAATTGGGGTTTTTTTGGTTTGGTTTGGTTTTGGTATTTTTTGTCTAGGAGGACTTTTACTGTATTTGCTCATTCTTTGTTTTTAATTTTTATTTTATATTGGAGTATAGTTGGTTTATGTTGTGTTATTTCAGGTGTACAGCGAATTGATTCAGTTATACGTATACATATATCTCTATTCTGTTTCAGATTCTTTTCCCATTTAGGTTGTTACAGAATATTGGGTAGAGTTCCCTGTGCTATACAGTAGGTCCTTGTTGGTTATCTATTTTATACACAGTAGTGTGTACAAGTCCATCCCACCCTCCTAATTTATCGCTCCCCACCTTTCCCCTTTGGTAACCATAAGTTTGCTTTCTATGACTGTGGGTCTATTTCTGTTTTGTACATAAGTTCATTTGTATCGTTTTTTTAGATTCCACGCTTAAGTGATACCATATGGTACTTGTCTTTCTCTGTCTGACTTATTCACTTAATATGATCATCTCTAGGTCCATCCGTGTCGCTGCAAATGGCATTATTTCATTCTCTTGTATGGCTGAGTAGTATTCCATTGTGTATATGTGCCACATCTGCTTTATCCATTCATCTGTCGATGGACATTTAGATTGTTTCCATGTCTTGGCTATTGTACATAGTTCTGCAATGAACATAGGGGCGCCTGTATCTTTCTAAATTATAGTTTTATGTGAATGTATGCCCAGGAGTGAGATTGCTGGATCATATGGTAGCTCTATTTTCAGTTTTTTAAGGAACGTCCATAATGTTCTCCATAGGGGCTGTACCAATTTACCTTCCCACCAGCAGTGTAGGAGGGTTCCCTTTTCTCCACATCCTCTCCATCGTTTATTGTTTATAGACTTTTTGATGATGGCCATTCTGACTGGTGTGAGGTGATACCTCATTGTAGTTTTGTTTTTTTGTGTTTTTTTTTGCGGTACGTGGGCCTCTCACTGCTGTGGCCTCTCCCGTTGCGGAGCACAGGCTCCGGACGTGCAGGCTCAGCGGCCATGGCTCACAGGCCCAGCCGCTCCGCGGCATGTGGGATCTTCCTGGACCGGGGCACGAACCCGTGTCCCCTGCATTGGCAGGTGGACTCTCAACCACTGTGCCACCAGGGAAGCCCCTCAGTGTAGTTTTGATTTGCATTTCTCTAATAACTAGTGAGTGATGTTGAGCATCTTTTCAGGTGCTTCTTGGCCATCTGTATGTCTCCTTTGGAGAAATGTCTATTTAGATCTTCTGTGCATTTTTTGGTTGGGCTGTTTGTTTGATATTGAGCTGCATGACCTGTTGGTATATTTTGGAGATTAATCCCTCGTCAGTCGCAAATAAATTTGAGGCCTTATTTTCTGAACTTTGAGTTGTTAATAAACAATTTAGGCATATCCATGTAATACTTCAGACCAGGGGCCCCCAAGCCCCGGGCCATGGACCAGTACCGGTCCACGGCCTGGTAGGAACCGGACCGCACAGCAGGAGGTCAGCAGTGGGCAGGCGAGAGAAGCTTCATCTGCTGCTCCGCATGGCTCCCCATCGCTGCCAGTACCACCTGAACCAACCCCAACCCCCGTGGAAAAATTGTCTTCCATGAAACCGGTCCCTGGTGCCGAAAAGGTCAGGGACCGCTGCTTCAGATCCCTTTTTAATCAAGACAAGCTGCAATAAGTCCATCCCAGTATTGGGGGCTTAATTTCATCCTCAGACAAATTAGGTGATTATTTATCGCCAGGCGCTTTAACTTGTATTTAAATCATCACATTTATAGAACAAGAAGATGACCTTATACAGTATCCACCCCCTAGATGTATTGGTTTGCTCGGGCTGCCATAATGAAATACCACAGACTGGGTGGTTCAAATAACAGAAATTTATACTCTCACGGTTCTAGGGGCTGGACGTCCAGGATCAAGGTGTGGTGTCCTCTGAGGCCTCTCTCCTCAGTTTGCAGGTGGCCACCCTCTTGCTGCCTTTGGGCATCGTGGCCTCTCTGTGCGTCCTGATCTCTCCTTGTAAGGACACCAGTCACATGGGATTACGGCCTCCTTAGGGGGCTGATTTTAACTTAATCACCTCTTTGAAGGTCGTATCTCCAAACACAGTCGTCCTGTAAGGAGCTGAGGGTTAGGACTTCAACCTATGAATTGGGGGCAGGGGGTGGGAAGTGGGATGCAGTTCAGTCCAGGCCACGGACACACTTTGGGAAAATGGAGGCTGTGACGCCAAGCGCTTTGCAGCAGTGAGGTGTCCAGCACGTGAATGCCCCTCCCTGACGCTTCTGGCCAGAACAGGATGGGGGGCAGGTGGTGTGTTTCTGTGACTGTCCACCTCTTTACCTAAATATTTGGGGGTAGCCTTATTAAATTTAATATGCAGATTATTTAAAAGCCCATCTTGGACTTGGTGTTGCTCACGTTTTCACCAGCTGGGCAAGAGGAAAGGCTGAGGTCGCAGTAGCGAATGTTTTCCTGGAAAGCTCAGTATGGTGAGTGGAGTAAGCAGGTCTGACGGCAGGTGTTCTGGGCGGTCAGAACGATGCGGGCTTCTCACCAGAGAACAGCTGTTAGCCACAGATGGGCTGGAAAGCAAAGGTCAGTGATCAGCACGGACCAGCCCCTTTTCTAAAGCCATATCTGCAGAGAACTTAAGGTGTGTGGCGGCAAAGGAAACACCTTGCCTCTTTCGGGTTATGGGAATGGAATAAGGGAGCTTGGCTACATCACTGGGAAAGACTGGAAGAATTCTGAAAATCTCATCAAGGGCACTTATTCCATCCATCTCACAAAAAGATTCTGAACCATCCTATTTTTAGCTTTTTGAGCACTGTGTATCTTTCATTATAAACCTCTTTGGAAAATGGGAAGAGGAAAGAGAAACAGTAGACGTTATGGCTTGTAGCATTAAACGGGAGAATGAATGAGGGAAACCATAAAAGTCCAAGAACCCTCATGCGATGTTCTAAAAATATTCTTCAGACCTATGAAACTTTTACAAGTTGTACTTATCTTGCATGGGATGAAATATAATCAAGAACCTTGGCCCAGCACAAAAGGAACATTTTTGTTTGTTTGTTTAAAAATTACCCAAAAACCCTACTATGGCACTGTTGGAACCGACTGCCTAATAAAACTTTCCGACTATGTGGACACTGAAAGCATCTGACACCAACAGAATTGCTGGGTCTTTTCTTGTAAAGAATGGTCTCTGGAGATCTGTGGTGTGTTGTACATAATACAAAGTACACACAGCTGTGTGTGGTTAATGCTGGCACTGGGAGGACCAAGACCTCGAGGTCAATAAGAATCCGTACGAATATAACATCAATACTCATATAACAGCCGCCCCAATGGTACCTAACCGTGCATCCCGAGAGCATCAGGTCGGAGGCCACGTGAGGGCCTCCCGGGCTGCACCCACCACTCACTGAACTCGGGTCAACCTGAAAATGCATCCCTCTCAAGGACCTTTACATATGCTGCTCTCTTGGCCTGAAATATAAATCCCCCTTCACCATCGGCATGGAGTTAAAATTTCCGTTGAAAATCCCTTGGATTCCAACCTGCAGTGTCTCAGGGAGTCCAGTCCTGTCAGTCGGATTGTTTTGCTGCTGCTTTGTCTGCACAGCAGATGAAGTAGTTGGTTTGTGTTTAGGCAGCCGATTTTAGAGCTCATCATAAACTCTGGAATTCTCCCCAGGAACTGAAATAAAGTGAAGGAAGAGAACGTCTGCATTTCTCACCTCCTGATGCTGCTAGGTTATGTGCTCATCCAGTGGCAGAGCAAGCCGCAGACACCCCTCACTGTTTAAACTGTTCTCTTTCTTGCCCTCTCCTCCTCTCTCTGTATTATTGGGTTTACGTAAGGTAAATACCTAAAGCCAAATAGATACAAAATAAATCCTCCGTGTTGCACTTACACTGAATCACAATTAAACATGTACTTGCCAGTCGCTCCTACGAGGCCGCGAGCTGCTTGGAATCAGGGCCTCTTTCCTCTCCACGTTTATATACACAGCACTGGCCCGAAGCGCTCAGGAAACGGTTCCTTGAATCAGTCAATAAAGGAGTGAATGAACAAAACATATCAGATTATCCACAACAACTTTTCTGTTAAAAATAACTGAATTTTGTCACTGTACATATAAAAAAGTAAATCTTATCGCTGACCTCATTTGTTACTTTCAGGGTCACCAGAAAGGGGCACTTACTCTGTAGGTTTCTCTGTGTGACTTGACAGGACATTATTACTTTTATCTTTTGGACTCCAATTGTTTAATCCATTAGGTGGTATTCTTTTACTGATTCTTCCAGTTGATGGATGGAATTGACTATTCGTTTGGCATTAGAGACCGCTCTGACTGAAAGATGATTTATCGGACATGATCTATCTTTATCCACCTCTCCAACCAATAATATTAGACCCGGAACTGTTGTGTTTCATCCTGGGCATTTGTCGATTCCCCCCTGCATAGAAACAAGCTCTGATACCACACGACTTATAAAATAGACAACCTGCTCTCATCCTATGTGACTCTCCAGATACTGTCTCTCAATGACTGCAAACCTTTTGGAAACGGGCCAGGCGCTGCTCTGCAGTCTCATCTCTCGCCCTGTCTTCTAATTGATGCTTCCCCTCAGACCCCCAGGCCCCCTCGAAATCAGCGATACCCATGGAGGCAGGCACCGTCATCGTGTCTGTGTGTCTGCTCCGTACTGAAGTTCTAAGTAGTAATCGAGCCTTAATGATTTTACTTCCTGTAACACTTCACTCTTCTGATTTGCGCACCGCGACACGTACCTCTTTTTCTCCGAACCTTAAAAGATCTTCCCTTGGAGACCCCTTAGCAGCCTTGATTTTCTTCTAGACCTTTAAATGTGGATGTACCCCGGGCTCCGCTGCGCTGCCTCCCTGTTAAACACTGGCGCCTCAGGTCTTTATCCCACTTGCATGCCCATGCCGGTGCGTCCTGTCTGTCTGTCTGCTGCCTCCCAACCTCTCCAGCCTTGAGCTGACTCTCGTGCCTGGACTTGTACATCTTCTTCCTGCTTTACTCCCCGCGCCGCTATCTCGGGGACCCCCCCCCGCGAACGTCCACCAGAGAACTCAGAATTTCGACCCCCTACAACGAGTTCCTCTCCCTTTCCAGTAAGTGGCACCGTCATCCAACTAGTTATCCTAACCGAAAACCTAGACGCTCGTGATCGTTCCAGTTTTCCTGGACCAGAGCGCGCTCGGGCTGTCAGCTCCACCGCAGGACAAGCTCAAAGCCCCTCCTCGCGTATCACTGCGGCTCCCCCAGCCGCGACCGCGACCGCCGTGTTCTCTCTCCTTAGGTAGGAAAGCTTCCCCGTCCCCTGCTTCTTCCACTCCTACTCTTGCAGTTCATTCCCACACAGCAGCTCGAGGGGCCCTTGGAGAAGGGAGATCAGACCGTGACCCTCGCCTTGGTTTCGCGTCACGGTCAGCGCAGAGTCCCCGCGGCCGCCCACGGGGCTGCTCCTCCAGCCTCTTCCCCGCCAGCCTCTACCCGCGCACGTCTCAGACCCGCCAGGGGAGGTCAGGCCCTCCTCAGGGTCCGCCTCTTACTCCTCTGCCTGGAATATCCTTCCTTCAGACCCTTGCACGGCGGCCTCCTTTTCTACAAGTGGCCTCCCCCGCCCAGCTGATCAAAAGGAATTCACTCGACTGAGACCGGCTCTTCTTTATTTTTTTATGATGATTACCAGTATCTAAAATTATCATTTTTAAAACGATAATTTATATTATTAAGTTACATTAATTTATGCTATCTTTATTTTTTAATTGAAGTATAGTTGATTTACAATATCATGTCAGTTTCAGGTGTACAGCAGAGTGATTCAGTTATACATATACCTATCTATCTATATACCTATTTATTCTTTTTCAGATTCTTTTCCATGATAGGTTATTACAAGATACTGAGTAGAGTTCCCTGTGCTATACAGTAGGTCCTTGGTGTTTATCTATTTTATATATAGTAGTGTGTATATGTTACTCGCAAACTCCTGATTTATCCCTCCCCCTTCCCCCTTTGGCAACCCTAAGTTTGTTTTCTATGTCTGTGAGTCTATTTTTGTTTTGTAAATGAGTTCATTTGTATCTTTTTTGTCAGAGTCCACATGTAAGTGATATCATGTGATATTTGTCGAAAATTATCATGTTACCCGACCTGTTTCAGTTATTTATGGTATGTGATATCGTGTCTTATTACTGGCGTAGCTCCAACACCTAGAACGATGCCTGTTAGATTATAGGCCCTTGGTGCTTAATGAGCATTTATAGAATGAATTAATAAGTCAATAAGTTGTTTCTAAATGTAGCATCTCTAAATATGAAAAGGGAGAGTTCATATATAAATAGGACACATTTTGGAACATTCTGTGAGAGAAAATCTGCTCTTCTAAAGCATGTGTAAAATACTTACCCCCAATAATTGGATTTTACTAATTTTTGTGTGTTTGTGAATGTACGAGTTTTCTAATCCTTTTGTTCTTTGTATAGTACTTAGGACAGAAGTTTCAGGTTTCATGACATCATTTGAGAGCAAACTTCATGTCTTTATCTGGTTAATGATTCTTCAGTGGATACAAGTAATTATTAAATACTGGTGGTATCTTGAACAGACATAACAGTATTTTCTAATATTTAATGGTTTAATACATTATATTGGTATTATATTATATTATAATTATATATTATATTTATAATATAATATATATAATATATAATATATATAATATAATATTATATATTATATTATAATACATTATATTGGTATTAAAAATGACATATGTAACATATTTAATGGTTTAATACATTATATTGGTATTAAAAATGACATATGTAACATATTATATATGCTATAATTATAGGGAGATGAATACAAATAATTATATACACTTGTATAGAATATATGTGGTTCTAACAATGTTTTCAGATGAACTTGTAAGCCCTTATGAAAATGTATACATGAAAATATCTGTGTAGCTAAACTATTGCTCTGTTTGTAAAATTAATCAGATCAGACGCTGTGTTTTCCTAAACTGTGGTATAATGGAATGATCACAAGACTGTGGTTCAGAACATCAGGTTTCTCATCCAGCTTCTGGGCTAACGAGGGGCATGCTGAACAAGCCTTTGTTCCCACTAGAATGTAAGCTCCATCAGGCAGAGGTTCGTGTCGGTTGTGATCACTGCTGTATCACCAGCATCCAGAAAAGGCAAGGACCAATGCCAGTGCTGGACAGATATTTGCTGCATGAATTATACTTCTCCAAACGTACAGTTTCCACATCTATATAACAATGTTCCTTCCAACCCTTACATTCCGGATAATAAGAGAGCCCTTGGAATATAAATCAGACAGATTCATGGCTGGAATTGTTTCCCCAGCTGTTACCTGGGCCTTCTACAATTGTCTAGTGCATCAGAGCTCTTGTGATGCATATCTATTAACATGAGTAAGACGAGAGGTAACGGTCCATGATTGCCATCTTCAGAAGGACTAAAACAGAAACTTTAAAATGAAAAACTATTATTCAAATCCACAAAATTAAATAAGTATAAAAGAAAGTTCAGTAACCAACCTCTTAAATGATGGTTTTGCAAAGTGTGTAGCACTTACATTTTGAAAGCTATGAAGGTTTAAAACTGCTGTAAGGATTTGGGAACACCCTGTAGATACACCTTTCTTGGAGAAAACTTGATATCGCCATTAAAAATACAAATTGATAAAGAACTCTTCACTTTTAAATTTTTTCTTTTCATTCATTGAACAAGTATGTCATGACAACCACGTGTAACAGGTGTTAGGAAATGCAGGAGAGGCCAGGCTCTGACAGCCTCTCCCCATCATCTGGATGGCCAGGCACACAGAGCCTCCTGGCCGGACTCAGAACCAGCACCGGAAACACTGCAGAGGAAACCTGAGGACTGGGGGCTGCTGACCAGACAGCGGCCCCTCCTGACCACCGTCACTCACAGCCTCCCCAGTACAGCCACCAGGACCAACCCAGCCGTGGGAGCCACCATCCAGTCCCTTCACGTCCTCCAGACCAATGCTTCATGAGACCTTGACCCCCTTTTTAATAAAACCATTGCTGCTCTGCCCCCGACACTCTCCATCCCCCTTCTCCTGCCTATTTTTATCTGTAGCACAGATTACCAGGCTTATTACGTATATTTGTTGATTTGATCATTGCCTTGCTTGTATACACACACGTATGTAAGCTCCATGACGGCAGAAAATCTGTTACTCATCAGTATATACCCAGCACCTAAAACAGTGTGGGACACCTGGTTGGTGCCTAGTAAATATTTGTTGGATGGATGGATGCATGGATGGGTAAATAAATGAACAACTGAATGAACAGATACTCTAACCTGAACCCCTTGCAGCTGATTCTCTTAACTGTTTCTCTCCAGTTTTCAGTATTCCCCCACCATATAGATTTAAAATGTGCCCCCATTTTTCTAGCTGTCAACCTCATGATTTTCAATAGAATTTGGTGTTCTGCCCTCGTTTATTGCCTCAGGCTGCCTGGGGTAAACATTTTTCACGATTCTAGTTGGCTCACTTGGGTCATACGCCCTGAGAGCTTGCCCCTTCCCCTCAGGTGGGGTGCGGCCAATATGCACGCAGGGATGGAATATTGCTCTACACAGTGACTTCATACAGGAGCTACATTTAAGAAGGAGGCACAGGATACACATAAATAAACACCCAAACTAAGCCAGACAGCACCCAGAGTGGCCAAAGGTGAAGTCCCTGCCTTGAGGAAGTGTACAAATTCTACAGTGACACGTCCAGTGAGCAACACAGAGACCAGAAAGAGGACAGGTGGAGAGTCGAGAGCCATAGGTGAGAAAATGGGTACGTCCATGGGAAGGTTGCTACAAGGTTTCTAAACGGCAAGTTAGAAACAGTTAATAAGATCAAACAGATTCCTACCCATTCACTAGCATTTCAACTTCTAAAAATTTGCTCTATCAAAACTCCTGTAACCACTGGAAACATCCCAAGTGCTCATCAGTAAAGAGATGGTTTAATTGTGATGCCACATAACCATACAATGAAACAGTACCATCTTTAAAAGAATATAGACCTGTTTGTATTGTATAATTGTGTTTAGTGGGATGAGAAAATGCACTTTCTTATGAGAGCTGTGATTCATACCACTGTTCGAGATACTAAGGATAACGGTGAGGGATATTCCACACGTCCCCCTCCTTGTAGAAATTAATTTCAAATTGGTGAAACAACAACAAACAAACAAATGAAGCTTTACTAGCAGACGGAGCAGCGTCATGAAGAAATATAAAGTGTGGCAAGGGGATAAAGAATGATGAGGATAAGAAAAAGCCTCCCTGAGGAGGTGATGTTGGAGCAGAGCCCTGAATAAACAAGAAAATCAGAAGGACAGACTCGGGGCAAAGCACCCAGAAGCAGCATGCTTGGGGTGTCCAAGCAAATGCAAGGAAGGCAGCGTTGAGGAAAGGACAGTGACCACGTGGGATGGGGGAGGGAAGGTCTGAGAGGCAACCAGGGACCCGATCATATGCATTTTGGAGCCATGATAACAGTTTAGAGTTTCTTTTAATTTTGATTGATAAACCATCAGAAGATCTTGAGAAGGGAGTGACATATTCCAATTTACGCAGCATGGCTGTTATATAGAGAATATTCCACATTGAGTCCATAGGATATAAGCCACGACATCTTTTGTTAGACAATTTACAAAAGTGTTGCAGTGACCCAAAATGAGAGGAAAACGTTCAGTTTTCATACAGTTTATTTAGGAATGTTTTTAGGCCCCTTCTTCACAGGGGTTTTATGAGGACTGAAAAGGTTATATGTATACACATATGTATGTATTTTATAGATGTGGTTATGTACATAGAGCATGTTTCATATATCACTCATGGGTATTAAATGATACTATGTGAAAATAAAATGGAAAGAAAACGAGAAATGCATATAGAATGTGTAGGTAGAAAAAGCATGGCAGGTTGTAAAAGTCTAACAGTTTGTCTAACCTTTCGATATTGCTCTAATCAAATAAATGTTTTAGAATTCCATATCCTTGCTATGAATAGTATACTGGCTCGTGCATTTCAAAGGGGCTCAAGAAAGTTGCTCTGAACTTAGAGTTTATCAAGGAAATAATCAGCCAGTATGATTCACAGTGCAAAAAGAGAGACAGCCCAAAACTGCTGTCAGAAGGCTACAGCTGGGTCGAAAGGCCACGCATAGCTGCGAAGCCTGGAATTAAGATAGTACCTGTTCTGCCTACATAGGTTACCTCTGTGTCATGTCAGATGAGATCGTCTATGTTACGGTGTTGCAAAAATCTTTAAATAAAGTGCTGCTTTTTTTTCTTTGTGAGGACTGGCAGTACCAACACAGCGGTATTTTTCACGCTGAGTTCCAAGTGCCTCTTCTCTTTCAAAGGACATGGTCCATTCATTTAGGTTTGTCCCTATGCAGTTGGAGCATCCCTGATTAGGAGAAACCTGTTAGGTTCCGCAGAACAGTTCGTGCAAAATCCAGTTTTTCACTGAAGTTGACAACTTCAGCAGCAGTAATACAAGGAGTGCATTTTGCCTCATTGGGATACAGACAGCTGGTCTGCCTTCCGCTGCTACCCCCTTGGCCAAAGCATCCTTTGGCAAAGAGATTTAATTAATCAGAGTATTCTCTTGGACACTACTTCTCTGAGTAGATTTTTAATTATATGCATAATTAACTATCGTACTTGCGGAATCAATCGATATTCAGGGGGAATCGTCTAAAACAAACTTAGAGTTTCTTTTACTCTCTCCTGTCAGAGTCAGGCCACAAGAAGTTAAAAAGCACCATCCAGAGAAGCACAGAGACGGGCATGGCAGCCGAGATGAGAAAGATGGTGAGGCAGCCGAGCCGGGAGTCTACGGACGGCAGCATCAACAGTTACAGCTCCGAGGGAAAGTAAGAGGCTTCTGCACACCCACGTGGCCCGGGGCCAAGGGTCCTGCAGTCACAGGGCAGTCAACAAGGCCGCCAGGGTGATCCTGCAGCTTCTTTATACAGCCAAGAGGTCAACCATCCATTTGAAAACAGCCTGACCTCTTTGGATAATACACACACACACACACACACACACACACACACACACACACACACACACACACACACACGCGGACACACCTCTGCCCCTGGTCACACAGACATTTCAAAGGGATGAAGAAATGGGCGGGTGAACGTGAATAAACTGACCATGACCGGATGTTTATTGTAGAAATGCCACATTGAATGGATTCTTTCATATGGGAAATTCATTGTCTGGCCCAGTTACCAGAATCTGAATTAAAACTTAGAGGTGTGGAACTAATTGCCCGTATTCCTACTTTTCTCCAAACTATTTTGGGCTCTAAGTTGTTGTAAGTCTAACATTCTCATAATAGCAACTTCAAACTTCTTGTTTTTAAAACATCACAAATTCATTTTTACCTTAGGAAAAAAGGCCCAGGAGCTATCTGCTTCATTATTTTTCTGATTAAAGAATTTTAGTTAATCCTGAAATTAATTAATTTTGAAAAAATATAACTAGAATTTTGTTTTGGTTACTTGACATGATTTTTACCATTTCATCTAGATCTTGCACAAAACCTGCATTTTCCTGTGCTTGAGAATTTTTCTGGTAAAATTGAACTTTTACTAAGGTGATAGATAACAAGTAATTCGTATCCTACGGTGGGTTACTTGGGGATTGACCATGTACAAGTTTTCCATAATTATTTATTACCATTCAAATATCTTTTACTAATTAATATTAACGATTTATTTTATTTTACTGGCATTTTTCTATTCTGTTCAGAAAATGAAGCACATTCTGCCAAGTTAATGTTCATGCTAGGCTTTCCCATTCCTAAGACTAGTGAATCCCTTTATCTGCTCCAATGAGTGATATGCGTCCTCCCAGCAAGATACAGCCAAGAACAAAAATCAGCAGGCATGATGTCATGTAGTTAAACTTGCTGACAAAGTACCAATATTTGCTGAAGTATTATGAAGCAATCTACAACTAGAAAACCAGAGACACTATTTTCGGATATAAAAATTAACAAATCTAGATTGGGATTGACATATACACACTACTGTATATGCAATAGATAACTAATAAGGACCTACTGTATAGCACAGGGAACTCTACTCAATACTCTGTAATGGCCTATATGGGAAAAGAATCTTAAAAAGAGTGGATATATGTGTATGTATAACTGATCCACTTTGCTGTACACCTGAAACTAACACAACATTGTAAATCAACTCTACTCCAATAAAAATTTTAAAAAAGTAAAAATTAACAAACCTAATAATATTTACCATGAATAAGCCACTTAACCTCTCATAGATTTATTTTATAGTCTCTAGATGGGATAATAATTAATACCCTAATTCCTTTGATTGTGAAGAAATAATATGTGTGAAAGCACACTGGAAACAATCAATCCTTATAGAAACCTGTTTATTCAAAAAAATACTTATTGAAGTCCAACTATGTAACAAGCCTGGTTCTTGTTACCCAGGAGATGTCAGTAAACAAGAGCACAGTCACTGCTCTGGGAGAGCCTGTAGCCTGGGGCTCCAAGCAGTCCTGGTGTTGTGAGAAATAGACCTATGTTAACCAATTCATTTCCATTTGAATTAAATAAAAATCTCAGGTAATATGAAATTTTAATTCTTTCAAAAATGAAGAAATTAAACATTTTGATTTGTAAATAAGAATTTGTACTATGCTATATCTATTCAAGAAATTATTAGCCATTTCTTAACATTTAGCATTAATGTTACTTAATGCTCATGAGCAATTATTTATGTATTAGTTCATGACATAAAATTTTGCACCTTGTATCTTACGTCAGTGATACATTTACGTAGGGATTTGTATTTGTAAAGTGTGCAGAAAAATTACTACAGTAAAAACTATAACTGAGCTCTCCTGAATAGAACATCAGGTCTTTTTTTAAACTTTTTATTTTTTATTGGAGTATAGTTGATTAACAACGTTGTGTTAGTTTCAGGTGAACTTAGGGAGGGAGGCAGGGGAGGGATAACTGGTAGTTTGGGATTGACATGTACACACTGCTATATTTAAAATGGATAACCAACAAGGACCTACTGTATAGCACAGGGAACTCTGCTCAATACTATGTAACAACATCAGGTCTTAAACTGATAGTTTAGACCTTTTCGCAATCAGTGCTGGGCTTCATGGGCTTGGTTCAGAGGAAATGCAAAGAATCAGTAAGTAAACCGATTGCCTAAGTACTGTTTGATTCATGACCAGAACTCGTCATCTAATGGAAACTAATGAAAAGAATTCTAGAAGATCTAATGTCTTGATTTTTGTCCTTTTGGTAATAGCTTAATATTTCCTGGAGTGAGACTAGGAGCGGATAGTCAATTCAGTGATTTTCTCGATGGACTGGGACCCGCCCAGCTTGTTGGCCGCCAAACCCTCGCCACCCCTGCAATGGGTAAGAATAATTTTTTTCTGTAGTTAAACTGATGTTTCATGCTTGATAAGATCATCTAAAGTAGCATAATAAAAAAATAATAATAATATAATAAAGTAGCATAATAGTAATACAAGAGAGAAGCAACATTTTAGCTCAGGTGTTGCTGGTTTCAAATGACTCTTCTAATTTCTAATGCATTTTTCTAACTTGAGATATGCAAAATGAATAAAGTTAGTCATTAATCTCTGAATTATCAAATTTCTGTTAAGACAGAGAGTCTACAGTAAGTCCAAATGTAGGAGAAGGGTAGAATTTTATAGCACGGAAAAAACGATGGATTATTCAATCAAGGAGATTGGCATAAGTGTCTAGCTATGCAAAAAATATTAATGGAATTACCTCCCTACTTCAGAACTTAAAAAAAATAATGCTTGGGGGGCTTCCCTGGTGGCGCGGTGGTTGAGAATCTGCCTGCCAGTGCAGGGGACACAGGTTCGAGCCCTGGTCCGGGAAGATTCCACATGCCGCAGAGCAGCTAAGCCCATGCGCCACAACTACTGAGCCTGCGCTCTAGAGCCCGCAAGCCACAACTACCGAAACCTGCGTGCCTACAGCCCGTGCTCTGCAACGAGAGAAGCCACCGCAATGAGAAGCCCGCGCACCGCAACGAGGAGTAGCCCCTGCTCGCCGCAACTAGAGAAAGCCCGCGCGCAGCAACGAAGACCCAACGCAGCCGAAAACACATTAATTAATTTTTTAAAAAATTTGGACTCAATTGTAAAGGAGAAACGGGGTGTAGAAAGACACTGGAAAATACTGAAAATCGCTTAAATTAATGTTTCTATACTCTTGGAGTGGGAAAGAACTTCCAGACCAAAGCCAGATAAACGTCTACTAGCAAAATATGCCATATGTAAAGTTTAAAAAGATGATAAATGGAAAAAATTGTATGCAACATGTGAAATAGGTATTTCCTGAAGAACATGAGATTCCAGCTTGAAAGAACCCATAGAGTAGTCAGCAAAACGCATGAGAATAGGTCAACACAGAGACATCATCGAGAGATTTTACAGCACCAGAGGTTGACAGAACACCCCACAAGTTTCCTAAGAGGAAAAATAATTTTATGCAGACTATCAAAACTCTGCTTCTCATTGGACTCTTCAATAATAATACTGGGGGCTTCCCTGGTGGCGCAGTGGTTGAGAGTCCGCCTGCCGATGCAGGGGACGCGGGTTCGTGCCCCGGTCTGGGAAGATCCCACATGCCGCGGAGCGGCTGGGCCCGTGAGCCATGGCCGCTGAGCCTGCGCGTCCGGAGCCTGTGCTCCGCAACGGGAGAGGCCACAGCAGTGAGAGGCCCACGTACCGCAAAAAAAAAAATAATAATAATAATAATAATAATAATACTGGAATCCAGAAGATGAGCATGGCCTTCGAAATTCTGAGTAACAATTGATTTCCAATGAAGACTAAAATTGCCAGTCAAATCATCAAGTAAGTATGAGGCTAGAATAAACACATATTCAGACAGGAATGGTCTCAAAACATTTTCCTTATACCCAACATTGCTCGGAAAGCTATTGGAGGATATACTTCAACAAAGTGAACTAAGTGAATGTACAAATTGTGAACTAAAAAAGAGGAATATGCCATCCAGTAAATAAATGCTTCCACACAAGAGAGCAATGGGTGGGATACCCAGGACGGTAGTGAAGGAAAATGTAATAAAAGAGCTGCAACGGGCTTTATAAGCAACCTGTCCAAGCTGTATCGATAGCATGTCAGATTCGTAAGACAAAATCTATAGAACACCTGATATACTTGATTTTATGGAAGAGATAAACAACCAGGAGAGAGTAAGGGGTTGAATCAGTGATACATCCATAAAAATGTCAGCAAGGGCTTTTTAAAAGACACTTAGTGGGTGTAGGAAAGAAGAAGAGAGTCTAAGAAATGAGAAGTAATCATGGTACTCCAGTTCACTCGGCTACAAATAATGTTGCCTAATCATAATATAAATATTGATATTGGGAGAAGAGGATGACAGAAAATGTCAAGTATATGGTGGGGGTAGGAAGCAGTGAGAGAGAGCAAAATTGGGGGTCAATAATGATTATCTAAAACTGAAGAAAAAAGGAAAATATATGTACGGTATTTAGAGATAGGGATGCAAATGCCAAAAAGTAAAAAATAAATCATCAGTTAAAATACTGAGAATTTTGAAAACAGTGACCTTTGGAAGGCAAGAGGTTGAGAGAAAGGCCGGGAATATTTTATACTAATAACAAGTCTTAGAGAACAGTTTGACTCTTTAAACTATGTGTGTATGTGATTAAAACAAAAACAAAAACCCAAGAGTCCAGGAGCTAAGGTCTGAAACAGAATTATTATAAACAATAAACAATAAGCTAATAAACAATTCAGCACCACAACATTGATCAATGGACCAGGCAAGTAAAAGGAGTTCACAACTGAGAAAGTAGAGATGATTCAACCAACTAAAAACAACTTAGAGGGCTTCCCTGGTGGCGCAGTCGTTGAGAGTCCACCTGCCAATGCAGCAGACGCGGGTTCGTGCCCCGGTCCGGGAAGATCCCACATGCCGCGGAGCGGCTGGGCCCGTGAGCCATGGCCGCTGAGCCTGTGCGTCCAGAGCTTGTGCTCCGCAACGGGAGAGGCCACAACAGTGAGAGGCCCACGCAAAAACAACAAAAACAAAAAAAAACAACAACTTAGAAATAATTATATTTAATGTTTTCGGGGATAAAGTATGGTATCGTTCAGAAAAAGTTGAGCATCTTATAAAAATAGGTAAAGGGCATAAACAGGCAATACAAAAGAAGGAATAAAAATTGAAAATATTTAGAAATATGTTCAACCTCCCTAATAATCAAAGAAAGTCTACTTATAACTTTTTGAATGTCAGATTGGCAAAAACTAGGCATGTGGCTCCTAACAGTATTAGTGGCTGTGGGAAATGGGGAGACAGATTCTTCTGGTCACAGTACAGACTGGTACAACCCTTCTAAAGGATGTTGGCATATACATGGCATTTTCAAATGTCCATTCAATTAGACCTAACAATTTAAAATCTGGGAATTTATGCTCAAGAAATAATTGACCAAGGGTGCAAAAATTCCTTATAAAGCTGTTCATTCTAATGCTGCTTACGATGACAGCAATGTAGATAACCTGTATTTCCATCCAGAGGGATCTGGTTAAATAGGTAACGACATGCCCATTCAGTGGTTCATACAGTCAATAAATTGAGGATATATGGTCATGGTGGATAGATAGATAGATAGATACATAGATGCATAGATAGCTACATAGATACACGTATAGTTAGAGAGATAGAGATGGATAGATTGATACATAGATATAGTGGTAGAGAGATAAGGAAAGAAGGAAGGAAGGGAGGGAGGGAGGGAGGGAGGAAAGGAAGGGAAGAAGGAGGAAAGAATGAATGAACTTGTGAAATTGCTAGGATATTTACCAAAACATTAATGGAGGTTTTCTCCAGATAATGGAAACACAGATAATTGTACTTTTTATTAAGAAGTATTATATAATAGATGACATAAAGGATAAGAAATCTTATTAGAGTACAAGAATCACTTAAATGCTTCAGTATTGTTGCAGTTAAGTAATTTGTAAACCAGTATGAGACTCCCATAAGTTAGATTAGCACCAGAAAAATGAAGAGAAACATTTCAAAACCTGATTTGGAGGTAGGGAAAGAAAATGGTATAGGGGAGCTCAAAATATGAGTTATTTATGAAGATCATGAAATTTGGAGTCTCTTACGGGCCTCTATTTTTTTAACTGCATGTGACTGCAAAGAAGCTGAAACATTTTGCTTCCTCCACTCACAGGTGATATACAAATTGGAATGGAGGATAAAAAAGGCCAATTAGAAGTTGAAGTGATTAGAGCACGAAGCCTCACGCAAAAGCCTGGATCCAAATCCACACCTGGTAAGGAGCGGTGTTGCTGTTTGGACAAGAGAGTCTCACATGGGCAAAACCTCAAAACATTGGCTGCATTTGAATTTCACATGCTCTATTTTTTCATTATCTGATTGATTAACAAGGCAGCTTTTCTATGTTCTTTCATCGTGGGTCAAAGAAAAGCGGATCTCCGGAGCCTGTGCTCCGCGGCGGGAGGGGCCACAGCGGTGAGAGGCCCGCGTACCGCAAAAATAAAAAAAAAAAAAAAAGGAACAACAAAGAAAAGCGGATCATAAAAGTGGATCTGGGTTTTCCTTGCACAGTTACTCTGTCAGGAAATATTAGGAAGAGTCTTGTTGTATTAAGACAAAGTTTAGTTATGATGGCTTCTTAGCTGTGTCAGTTATTTTTTTTTCTGCCCATTTATAAATGCGGGATAAAAATTCAGTTCTAATCACAGAAAGGATGAGCTTTTAGATATAAAATGTGCTTTAAGATATAAACCTGTTTTGTATTGCCAGCCATAAACCAAGTCAGTCAGAATCTTAGGATAACTTTGCATGCATTTGCTTCAAAAGAGGAGAATGGCGTTAGTGGTAACATATGGGTTTTAAGGGATAGAATTTATGGAACACTGAAAATTTTAAATGGTTTAAATAATCAATGGGAAACTTTCAACAAGCATCTCTATTTGTCTAAGGAAGCATTCTCTAATAAAAAAAATTTAACTTGAAGGATTAACTTCTTATCTGTTAATGTTACCTTTGTTCAGCTCCATACGTCAAAGTGTATCTTTTGGAGAACGGGGCCTGCATAGCCAAAAAGAAGACAAGAATTGCACGAAAGACCCTTGACCCCTTGTATCAACAGTCCCTGGTTTTTGACGAAAGTCCACAGGGTAAAGTCCTTCAGGTCAGTCATAGCTGGTTTGACTTTTTGCACTGTAACGGGCCCATTATCCATATCAACATTGAAGAGCTGGTCCAACAGGAAGAGAATAAAGTCCAAATTGTTCATTTACAATATAAGTAATATATACTATCAAAATATCTTTTGGTTCTAATGGAAAACAAGATTTTAGTTTTCACTCTCCCTTTCTTCCTTCTCTCCATCCTCTCTGTTTACTTCTGCTCTATTTCCCATCCATTTCCTCTCCTAGGTAGATAAATAGATGATAGATAGATAGATAGATAATTGATAGATAATCAGGACAACCAATGCCAATACTAGTTTATTGAGTGAGACATGGGATTCAAAGAGGAAGAAAGGAAAGGACCAGAAAACGTTCAGGACGGGTTGAATGTCAGGTGTATTGTTAGGTGCTTCCTTTTCTAAATGTTTTGACTCCAATTATTCCCATTTTAAAGATTATGTCTGAGGGTCACAGAGATTAAATAACTTGGCAAGGTTACTCAGTAAATTGAAAAGGGAAGATTCACCATCCCTGCCTGTGTAAAGCAGTTGAGTGAGTTCATTTGGGAACCTCCACTGGGGATTAAAGGGTTGGAAACAGAACCTGGAGCAAGTGTAATGGAAATCTTACCTGACACCAAAAGGAGACAGAAGGTGGTAATTGTCAGTGAGATCACTGACTTATTAACCTTCTGATCAAGCCAACATTGTCAGGCAAGTCCTCAAGGGCACCAGCTTACAATTATTGTTCAACTTGCCCCTTCACTAACAAGTCCATAATATAAAAGAAATTTAATGAATATTCTCATCCTTTGCTCATACTCCACCATCCACGCACGCCATGGTACAGGGAGTTGGGTTGTTTCGCCCTCCTAGCTTGCACACATTTTCATTTGTATATCTCTGTGACCCTGCACTTTGCTTACTAGATCGTAGTTGCTAAAGACGGTTTTGAATTTACATATACATAAACTTGTGTATTTATTTTTAACATGGTTTATGTAGACAATACCCTCACTGACCAGGGAAACGTGATTTGCGTTCCATCACATCTAAAAATCCTGGTGAAGTGTCTCTCGGAGTACCTGAAGGATAGTACCTTTTTATTACTATACCTCCTTGGTCTTAGTTGTATTCACTTCCCCACTTCCCTCACTGGCTCACTTTTACAGAATAGTTTGCTTTAAACTGTTCACACATGAAGGAGAGAAGCTCAGGCTTTACTGCAGTTGTCTGTCTCTGCAGGTGATTGTCTGGGGAGACTACGGCAGGATGGATCACAAATGCTTTATGGGCGTGGCCCAGATCTTGTTGGAGGAACTGGATCTTTCCAGCATGGTCATCGGCTGGTACAAGCTCTTCCCCCCGTCATCACTGGTTGAACCCACGCTCACCCCCCTGACCCGCCGGGCTTCCCAATCATCTCTGGAAAGTTCCACCGGCCCCCCCTGCATCCGGTCCTAATGAACTCACACCAGTAAGACTCTACCTTCAGGATAATAATCTGAACCAAGATATTTCATGATCAAAAGAATGGTTGGAGACAGACAATCAACTTGTGTTTTGCTGGTAGTCGTGTTTCAATAATATGTCCCTATCGTTGTTTAAAACCTGGCTTCACATGACAGAACAAGGCAGTTATCAAATACAGGAAGTCAACGTGCTAGTGAGAATCACTGATGCTTCTGACAAATGAGAGAGGGGAAACTGCAAATTCACACACACACACACACACACACACACACACATACCCCAAATTGAACTGGAAACTCTCACTCTGTGAAAAGCTGTATTGTACCGGTTTTTTGCACAAACCACAGCAGTGTTATTTCCCTGGGGTTGACAAGTTTTGTTTATTTGTGTGTTGTTTGTTGATTTCGTTTTCTTGATTTGTTTCGGTTTGGTTTTCACTGTATTTGTTATTTCCACTCGTGTTTGGCTGTGTCATGACAGACAGACCTAGTGATATTTACAGAGACCCTTCCTTTCTTTTTCCAAAAGCACCAAAAAAAAAGGGCTGAAGCAGTCTCTGTAGCATCTCCTCAGAGTGTGTACAACAAGACAAGATGAGGCCAATGCAGGGTTTCACTAGCTTTCGCTTTATGATCCTTCAAGGTTTTATGTGTAGAAACCCAGAAAACAAAACATTATCTTCCAAAAACAAACAACCACAGCATCACTTTTTTTGAATGAAGCGCATATCTGTTTGCATTCTAAAACATTAATTTATGTTTTCCACTGTTTTGCATGGAATACTTTTACAGAACCGAGCCTGCAGCTAGTGCTAGGAGCTAAACTAACAGCATCAGGGTACCTTGGAACACTCCTGGTAATGCCTTTTCCTTCCTGACATCCAAAAAAAAAAAAAACAAGACAAGTGTATGCTCATGTGTACAAACCATATGTTTGACTTCCCAAAATGGTGACTAGAAATGGACTTGAGCCTCAGACACTTTAAGCAATGCCCGGGCTCCTCAGCCATGTCTCAGCGTAGACACGCCACCTGTCCCGGAAAGAGCATGGTATGGGCTGTTAATATTCCACTGGAAATTCCAGTCAAAATATTCTGCACTAAACGAATGTTTTTTATCCAATTTTAATTTACATTTCTTTGAGATCGATGCAAGCACAAAGCTTGATTTTTTTAATGCAAAGTATCTTACTTTTGGGTGGGGGGGGCGGGAAATGAAACAAAGTCCAATTTCAATTTGCATTTTCTTCATCTGAGTTTTTCTCAGCCTTGAATTCCCTTGTGACCTTCTGTATATGTGCTACCAACTGCAGGCTCTGCAGGTGCGTTGAGATCTTCTCCCTCCTTTTATGGGTCCCTCCACTTTTGTGATTTCACAGATAGAGCAGCATGACTTGGAACTGTTCAAAGCTGCATGCACGTTTTGTAAAAAAAAAAAAAAAAGAAAAGAAAATAAAGAAAGAAAAAGCGAAGAAAAGAAACAAAAGGTTATTTAATAATGTATGTTAGTTCCACATAGGCCAGCTTGTATGTTGCATGTACTTGTACAGTTTGCTTGTTAATTACTCTACTGAAATAACCAAGAAATCTAAGCCATCCATTTTTTGTTATAGACATTTTACAGGTTTCAGCCAGACTCAGTATGTGAGTCGGGAGTGAAATGTCTATAGATGGACTTTATTTTTTACCCTCTGGAAAACGTGATGTAGTATGGACCAAATTCCTTCTAATAAATATTTTGGTGTAGACTCCTCCTGTGGGGCTGTAACACATGTAGACACTGTGTACACATAGATTTTAATCCATAGACATACTGCCTGCACCAAGTGAATTATTTATTATTTACACACGCCAGAACGACCTGCCCATCGTTCCCAGGGCACAGATTGACCACTGGTCACCATGCTGAGCAGGAAGGACTGAAGCATTGGTGTACTTCTACTAGATTCCGTTCTGTCTTAGTGGCCAACAATCAACTGATTCTAATTGGGTAGTATCTTTCTATTTTGACCACTTGTCTTAACACTCCCCTGTGCTTTTAAATGAACTTCCAACTCATGTATGTAAACATGTTTAATAAAATTTACTTTTCATGTCAGTCGGCAGCCATCTGTGTTCTGTGTTTTGCCAGATATTCATTTGTGGGTTCTACGGGGCAAGACGGGGAGCCAGATCGCAGGAAGGGAGGTTGGGGTTTGTCATCTGCTGGGGACACTTGACTTGTCACCACACCATTTGTGTCTTAATCTCCGGCTCAATGGGTACTTTGCATCACGTACAAGTTTTCACTTTGTCAGCTTGTCTAAGTGAGCACGTGACTATACTTCTGAAAAGTGGCATTATTAAAAACAATAAATCTCAGTAAGAATCAAACGGAAGGTTGTTTTTCTGCTGCTGTTTAAGTGCACTGTTGTCCGATTGCCGAATCATTTCAAGTACGATGCAACACGTCAAAAGCATTAATTCCTGCATCTCTCGTGGAAGTGTCTGGTTCCTCTTTCCGTCGGTTCCATCTGGACCCCTGACCGATTTGTAGAACTTTGCCTTAGAGTTGGTCAACTTAACCAACCAAGCAATTCATTAAATCGTCTTCAACAGAATCTTAGGGAAAAAAATATATCTTCAAAGATAATAGGTGAGTCTCCAGAAGTAATATGTTAAAGAAAAATTATTGACTTTCTTAATTTAATTTCATGATATTTTCTTTTCTTCCCCCAAAATGTGTTCCTATATGATGCTAAACCTGGCCTCTGTATACCTACACCTAATTAAATCTCAGAGACAGAGTTTTGAGTGAAAGAGGAAAGAATAGCTTTATTGCTTTGCCAGGCAAAGGGGGCCACAGTGTGCTAATGCCCTCAAAACTGTGTGTCCTGCCCTGGAGTGGGTAGTGAGTGCTCAAGGAGCAGGGCGTGGTCAGCTCATGGACATTCTTTTGATTGGTTGGTGGTGGGGTAATCGGGAGTCGGCATCATTAACCTTCTGGTTCCAACTGGTCTGGGGTCTACGTGCTTGTGGGCAGGGTACAGTTAACTTCTCCCATCTGTTGGGGGTTTTGGTATCTGCAAAACAGCCCAAAGACATTGTTATGTGTATCCCTTGAGGGGAACCAGGACCCTGCCCCAAGGCTGCACTGTTGTTTCCTGACTACTCCTCCTGTGTCTCTGCATCCCCTCCCTTCCCTGATTAGCAACTGTTTGAACCTGCCCTTTGGAACTCAGGGAAGGTTCTGGAGGCTGAATGAAGCCTATTTCCTGTAATCAAGAAACGGGGGACACAGGAAGACTTGTGTGCCCAGAAAGGCTTTTGTGCCTAGGGTCCTGCTCGGTTTCATATATTTCATCACCCTCACAACACTTGGTGCTCACTGATTTCATGTTGCATTCCTGTAAAATAACTGTTGTGATCTAGTCGACACATTCTAGGAGACCTTAAATTTTTATAGACCACACGGGCTTTACCTTTGTAAAGCAGAGTAAACACAACTAAATCGAAATCACATTTGAGGCAATCAGCTGTTTAAAGTTTTTTAAACAGTTGACTGAATTTTACCCTTTCAAGTCCGCCATTTGTTTGGTCTAAAAGCCGTGGAATTATCTGTGAGGCTGGGTCAACAGGAGACAAAAACAGCTTATCAGTTCATTGTACAACACACTGTCAGGGTGGAGCTGTTTAACGCACCAGCAGTCAGATGGCACAGGCTGGAGGCCGGCAGGGGCTGCCACCGAAAGAGAAGGCAGCTGAAGGTGGCTCGAGAATTCTTCTGTCTAGACAAGCACAGAAACAGAAACTGCTCTTCACGTCACACAGGTGTGCACGGCGTTATGATTTCAGGGCCTGCATGATGGAGAGGAAGTAACCGGAAGGACAGTCATTTTGCTAACTCCTCAGGGTTTCTTGCCGACTCTGACAACTTAATTTCTGGAAATCCCAGCCCGAGATATGTGATCTGATTTTACTTAACCAACAGTATTAAGGACTTTGTTGTGTACTAGATATTAAGTACTTGGGATATAAAACTAAAAACAAAATGGATCCTGTCTTAAAGGACCCCCCTGTCTACTAAGAGTGATCATTACCTAAAGAAATAATTACAATGACATATATTTGATTTGCATACAAAGGGCTACGGGATTCCAGTTAATTCTCACAATAGCCCTATGAGTTAAGTATTCTTATGACCCCTGTGTCACATAAAGGATCTGCAGCGTGGACCTGTAGCTAAGGTGCAGGTCAAAGTTTGCAGTGCGGGTCTAGTGATGGAGCTGGAATAGGCACCATGGTCTGCTGACTCAACACTCGGCATCCTTTCTGTGTTCTCACAGCTGAGCTCGACCTTCAAGAGCAGAGAGTCCACTAGATGGGAAAGGATGGCAACCCAAACCGTTCTCCCACCTCAAGGCGGGAGTAAAGGAATGAACAGAGGTGTCTTTGGCTGAGTCCCAGACCCATCCTTGGGTTCCAAGGCAACATTGTCTTGGGGACCCTCCCCAACTGTCCTCAGGCCCAATGCAGCGACTGTACCCCTCAGTTCTGCATCAGTCACAAAAATCTGCGTCTTGGGGTTGGATTCAGGTCCATGGAGCTGTCGGGTCCTCCCAGACTCAGTCCACACACCCTTTAAGTTATTTGCTTCCAAAGGAGATTCCATGGTCATCAGCTACGTGTAGAGTGCCCTCTCTTCAGAGGCAGCCAGTGGTCATCTGTCCGCTGTGCAACCCCCATGCCCAACCTGTGCTGCCACCCCGAGTCTCCTTGGGAACATCTCAACAGGGCACAACAGACAAGTCTTCACATCTGTGAAAACCAGAGGAGAGCAAGTCCAGGCCACCATGTAATGACATTTTTAGTAATTGGTCCCATGCAGGTTACTCTAAGCTCATAGCTTGGGACAAAGTCTTAGGAGTCGTGTGTGCTTTGGTTTTAATTGCCACAAAGAGATGCTCTGGGGTCACTGGATCCAATCACTGCTCAAATTTTTTCCTTCATCCCATCAGCTCCCAAAATGTGAAATGTTAGCCCACACACACACCCCATGGGTGTATGTCAGACGATCTCTGATAACATGGGTTAGTTCTTCGCTACTAAGAGAACCCTTCACTACTATATAGACCCTCCAGTTTATCCCACCCTCCCTCCATCACCAAACTTCAAAAATGGTCTTTTCGGTCCTTCTTCCAATACCTCACCTTCTGCTCATTCATGACCCCAATGTAAGGCAGTCAGATCAAAATACAAGATACCTATGTTAATTTGAATTTCATACAAACAATGACTAATTAGAGCTAAATATCATTTTAAAATTAGTTTTTGTTTATCAGAATCAGCGTCAACTCGGGGGGCTTCCCTGGTGGCGCAGTGGTTAAGAATCCGCCTGCCAATTCAGGGGACACGGGTTCGAGCCCTGGTCCGGGAAGATCCCACATGCTGCAGAGCAACTAAGCCTGTGCGCCACTACAGAACCTGTGCCCTAGAGCCCGCGAGCCACAACTACTGAGCCCGCATGCCACAACTACTGAAGCCTGCGCACCTAGAGCCCGTGCTCCACAACAAGAGAAGCCACCACAATAAGAAACCCGTGCACTGCAACGAAGAGTAGCCCCCGCTCACCGCAACTAGAGAAAGCCCACGCACAGCAACAAAGACCCAACACAGCCATAAATAAATAAATAAGTTTATTTTTAAAAAGTCGACTTGGCATCCTATATTTTTTATTTGCTAAATCTGGCAAGTCTACCTCTATTGCTGGGTGGTTTGTGCCCCCACCACTTTGCTGAAATGCTCTCCTAAATGTTACCTAACCACAAACACATCCAACAGCCTTTCCTCAGGGTAGGTATTGACCCTCTCTGCATCTACTATTGAAGACCTCCTTCTTGGAAGGAAGTCTCATTGTCCTAGTTCTCCAACTTGAAGACTGGATTTTCTGTCCTATTTCTCCCTCCTCCTGAAAGGATCACACACTCAGACCTGCCGCCGTGTTTTTTCCAGCCCCTCATAGTAGAGAAGGATGAGAAGAAACATCTTTGGGCCACTGACTTGGGCTTGGCCAGATGACTTGCTTCTTTTTATAAAATTTATTTTATTGAAGTATAGTTGATTTACACTGATGTGTTAATTTCTGCTGTATAACAAAGTGATATATATATATGTATATATATATATACACACATACATAGTAGTTGTGGCTCATGGGCTCAGTAGTTGTGGTGCACGGGCTTAGTTGCTCTGCGGCATGTGGGATCTTCCCAGACCAGGGATTAAACCCGTGTCCCCTTCATTGGCAGGAGGATTCTTAACCAGTGTGCCACCAGGGAAATATATATATATATAACTGAATATATATATGTATATATGTATATGTATATATGCATTCTTTATTCTTTTCCAATATGGTTTGTCACAGGATATTGAATAGATTTCCCTGTGCTATACAGTAGGACCTTGTTGTTTATCTATTCCCTGTATAATAGTTTGCATCTGCTAATCCCAAACTCCCAATCCTTCCCTCCCCCGCTCCCCTCCCCACTGGAAACCACAAGTCTCTTCAATATGTCTGTAACTCCATTTCTGTTTTGTAAATAAGTTCATTTGCGTCATTTGTTAGATTCCACATATAAGTGATATCATATGATATTTGTCTTTCTCTGTCTGACTTACTTCACCTAGTATGATCATCTCTAGGTCCATCCATGTTGCTGCAAATGGCATTATTTCATTATTTTTTATGGCTAAGCAATAGTCCATTGTATACATATATAACACATCTTCTTTATCCATTCTTCTGTTGAAGGACATGTAGGTTGCTTCTATGCAGATGACTTGCTCCTGTGTTAGTCGGTGAGTTAGTTGGTTAGTTCCCTAGCAGGGAATGTTAGTGAGTGTGACACAGCTGAGGCCATTCTCCAAGGGAGGGGCTTTCTGCAAGTGGGCACTGCTCGTTCAACCTGGTCCTTGAATGAAAGTCACGTGGAGCAGACCTGCACCCACCTCCCAGACTGAAACAGAGCTGCTCCCAGATCTGTGCACAATAAAAAGTGTTCTTGTCAGCCACAAAGATTTAGAGGTTGCTTGTTATGCAGCATTGTTACAGGAAAATCCATTACAGCATCTTTTACTGGGTCCTCTTCATCAGCATTCACTATGTATAGCTATCGTGTTGGACGCTGAGTACGGCACAGAGTTGAACAAGACACAGATTCCGTAACAATCCTTGATGTTGTTTATTCCACAATTGTATGACTTTTTTTCTCTATTTCTGCCCTCTTTCCAGGATCTAATATACTCCCAGATTTCAGTTACTGCCTCTGTGTTCATCTTAGCACAGCCGTTTCTACAGTTCACAGGTCTGACTTCCAGACTGTTTGCAGGATATCTTTTTTATTTTTTGGCTGCATTGGGTCTTCATTGCTGCGCGCGGGCTTTCTCTAGTTGTGGTGAGCAGGGGCTACTCTTCGTTGCAGTGCACGGGCTTCTCACTGCGGTGGCTTCTCTTGTTGGGGAGCACAGGCTCTAGGTGTGTGGGCTTCAGTAGTTGTAGCACGTGGGCTCAGTAGTTGTGGCATGCAGTCTCAGTAGTTGTGGCACACGGGCTTAGTTGCTCTGCAGCATGTGGGCTCTTCCCGGACCAGGGATAGAACCCGTGTCCCCTGCATTGGCAGGCACATTTTAACCGCTATGACACCAGGGAAATCCCAGGGTATCTCCTAATGACTCAGTATCACAAACTGAACACATCTCAAGCAAAAATGTGATCACATACCCCTAAAGCCATGTGATTTCTGTTGGCATCACCTTTCCCAGGTTTCTGATATTGGATTTAGTATTGATATTGATGGTACAGGGAGTGAGAAATAGTTAATGAATAAAGTTCATGAGGAGTTGGAAGAGGATGGGGTCCATGTACACCTTATACATTCAACAAATTTTTACTGAGCATTTTCCACCAGGTACCTTTCCAAGTAACCAACCACATGATGTTAAAGAAAATGAAATAGAGCCCTGACCTAAAGGAACCTATAGTCTAGGAGGGAACTAAGATAGTAATCAAATGATAGCTCACGTATAAAATGGCAAATTATAATTAATGCTATAAAGGAAAACTATATAAATATAAAAAACATAGGGCTTCCCTGGTGGCACAGTGGTTGAGAGTCCGCCTGCCGATGCAGGGGATGCGGGTTCGTGCCCCGGTCCGGGAAGATCCCACATGCCGCAGAGCGGCTGGGCCCGTGAGCCATGGCCGCTGAGCCTGCGCATCCGGAGCCTGTGCTCCGCAACGGGAGAGGCCACAACAGTGAGAGGTCCACGTACCACAAAAAAAATAAAATAAAATAAAATAAAATGGTATAAAAATATGAAATGGGTATCTTGCCCGTTCTTGTGGCTGAACTGTGAAGGTTTTCAAGGAGAAGCAAAGTTTCAGTTGAGACCCACACAGAGGGAGGAATGAGATGTTCTAGGCAGAGGAAATGTGTGCAGAAGTCAGAGACAGGAGAGAACCTGGCACATTCTGCGAATGGAAGGAGGCCCCTGTGAGTGAAATGCAGAGAAGAAGAAGCTGCCAGGTGGGCAGGGCAGGTCATGCAGAGTTCCCTTCAGCCTCATGGAAAACCCAGAGGGGCTTATAAGGCTTACCACAGAGCTGCCTTCATTAACAGCATACGCTATCTGACCTCCTCCTTGGTGCTCGACACATTTAGGTAAATGTGTTAGTTGGGGGAGGGTAACTATGGTAAAGAGTGGACCCCAAATGTACAACAGAAATTGACCCCTTCCTGGGCAGAAATACTGGGAGAGTGAGCAGGTGACCACAGGGTTTGGGGACCCAGGTTGGTGGATGCCCAGGAATTGTGCACACGGGACCTTGAAGGCTCCCTGGAAATTGACCCGCTGCACAATGTGAGTGGGAAAAGCCATGGGGGAGTGCATGAAGGTCTGAAGGGGCACACGGCTTCCAATTCTATTCCATCCGCTAGAATTCGGTCACGCGGCCTCACCCAATTGCAGGAGAGGCTGTGAGTGACGGGAAATAGAAGAGCAAGGGCTTTGATGAGCAGCTCAAGGGCTCTGTCCCAGGGAATGAGTGAATACACGGAGGTCAAAGCAGACTCTGTACCCACACTAGAGTCTGTGGGTTTGAGCTCTTTCCTTTTGGTTTCAGCAGCATGACTGGCCCACTTGACACAGTTAGAAGGCATCCTGAGGACAGGATGACCATCCTATGACACATACATCATCTGTTTGAGAAACACCCAGCTTGGGAATTACTGGTCCCAAGACATTCTCTCTTTCCTTCAACAGGATCCAAGCAATGGGATCCACATTTAACCAGGTGGTCAGTATTTTCAGCTGTTCTGGTAAGTTCTGTTCTTTAGGAATAAGCTTTCTTGGGCAAAGGCAGGTTGCTTGGGCCCAATGGGTACTGGGCCAAGCAGCACGTGAGGATGACCTAACCCACTGTAGATGGACCACTGCCCGGAACCAGCAGTCGGCTTGCTACCCTTCATGCAAACACCATCCCAGTTGCCTCCTAACTGAGATGTCAAACAGGCTAGTGTCCTGAGTCAGAATGCTTTGGGATGGAATGATTGATAGAAAGCTGAAAAGGCATATACCAAAAAAGGGGATCTGCAGACTCACATGAGTGAAAAGTCTACAGGTTGACCTGGTTTCCGGGACAGGCTGGAGTTAGTGTATAAGAGATACACCAGAACCTGGTCTCCATCTTCTAATGGTGACTCCTCTCTGCTGGCCTCGTGCTCAGATAGGCACTTCCAAGGTACAGCAGCTGCTGGCAGTCCCAGACTCACAAATCATAACTTAGCAACCTCAGAGGATAAAGCACATGGGATGGGATGTCTCCCCATCCTCCCAGCAAAATGCCAGGCTTGACCCTTGTGGACCAGCTTGAGTCATTGCCTGACACTGAGCCAATATCTCTGGCCAAGGAGATGAAACACAGATGGACAGGCTTGCATCAGGAGTCCCACCCAGAATCCAGAGACTCTGACAGTCCAACCAACTACACGGTGCCCCGAGACCAATCCAGATACTATTTGAAGGAGAAGGGTGCTGGAAAGTTCTGTCGGCTCTAGACCCGTTTTCCTCTTCTCTCAAAACCTGGGGCAGTTGGGACAAGAGTTCTCAAGGCCAACCACACCCAGTCACACCCACCTCTCTCTCCAAGGACACCCATCTTTCCCTATCTTCCAAATTAAGGAGTCCTTGTCTGGTACCTTGAATATTCTAAGATGCCCAGCTAGAATTTTGATGGATATGCTATTGTAATAATATCAATAGCAATTGATTTATTTTTATTTATACAAGAACTTCTAAGACTAAGTTAATAATTTCCTTTGTCCCCACATCTGGGAATGCCTGAAACTGGGGAAGCTGCCCTCACCACCAAGTTGTATTAAGAGTGGAATAAATAAACACACTAAAGAACATATCTGTTCAATGGAATAATGACACCACCTGGAATGACACCACCAATTTCCAGGTTCATAGCATTATTTTGGAGATTGAGGTAAGTAGTAAATATTAAATTCTTAGGACCAAATCTGAATTCATAGTAAATAGCCAATAAATTTTAGCAGTTATAATTATTATGCATCCTTTCACCAAAGTCACCATTGCTTTCTTTCCCCAACCCTGGACCAGGCCGAGTCTGGACTTCTTTGAGATGCTGGATCCTGTTTCCTCTTCCTCTCCAGGTGCTTTATTCCTGCACTAATTTCCCAATCGTATGTCTCCACAAGACACGGCCACGGCCTTTCTGACCAGCTCGTGTTTCGTTACCTCTTCATTCCTCTAGATTTTCAAGTTCTATCAACACATAAAGTAAAATCCCAAGAAACTGCACACCCAGATGACATGAACTTGTTCCTGCCATCGTGTTCACTCCACCATAAATTCACTAAGTTTTTCCCTAATGCTTTGCCTTTAGTTTTTATTAAATGTTAATTAAAAATTCTTCTCACATTGACTATGCATTTTTGTCAAAATATTTTCCAATACATCACTCCGTATCTTTCTTTGGCAAATAGATGCGCAGGATATTTTTGTTTGTGTGTTCTACACTTCATCATCTTGTGTCTGCAGATTTTTCTTCTGTGGATTACGCTTCTTTCTACCACAGGTTTCTTAACCATGTGTGTGTGTTGGACCCCTGCGGTGGCTGGTGAAGCTTAGTGATTGCCTCAGAATTATGTTAAACTCATTTTAAAAATACATAGACAATTAGAGGCAGGAAAAAAACAGTAAAGGCACAGTATTTTCTCACCCAGGTTCACAGACCTCCTGATTTCCTTCTGGGACACTGGGGGCATCATATAACCCATCATCAGGTCCCCGTTCGCCCCAGTGACCCAGAGCACCACAGGACAACTACACTCTCACATCACATAGTACAGCTCATGGCTAATATGTTGATTTTTTCTTTCTCTTTAGGCCTTATTCCAATAATGTTATAATGAAATGGCTGGTAAAACTCTTTGTAAATCCTTTTGCAATTACTCAAGGATAAAAACAATGACATGAACTAGTCCTTCAGCGACAGGCGCGTTGAATGTGCACAAAACCGAGATGGAAGAAGCAATGGGTGCAGGACGGCCGAGAATCGCATGTTCTCCTGGGTCACTGTTTCTCGGGCTGTGAAAACACCATCTCCCTTTTGATAAGCGAAACGTTCTCCTCCAACACTGCTGCAGTCACAACACTCCAGGGGCAGTAGACCCCGACAGAGCTCTTTCTTCAGTTGAGATAGTAAATTCTATACTTTTTTGTTGCCTCTATCCAAGAGTTGTATTGCCTGCTGTTCTCTACCTTGTATTCCAAAACCAATACTTCTGCTTTGTTTGGTTTGCTTTTGCTTTTCCTTTATCTAATTGCATCGACACATCAAAGACGCTGCTTTAATTTCTCAAATGATGCATACCAGTAGGGAGATGTCTACACTGGAAATGGAACAATCGGCTCATTAAAACTGCAGGGACAACCAAGATGAACCAATATTCCTGTTTAAACATTGTCTGGAATTATTGCAAGTGTATAATTTTAGATGATAAACCGATTTAAACTCTATAAACCCACCACCACTACTTCTATCAGGTGGCCTATTGGAGCCTTCTCCTGGGAGATTTCGTGTTCTTCGGATGCAGTGAAGCCTGTGGTCAAATTCTCTCCCAATCTGTTCTTCTGTAACTGTGGAAATTCCCTGATGATGTAAAGCAACGTGTACCTGTCCAGAGAGAAAGGGGAGCTTTGAGAGCTAAAAGGAAAATTGAGGGGGAATTTCCAAGAAAGAGTGAGGATACAAAGAGGAACTTGCCTCTAGTAGCGGGGATTCCTGTCCCATTCCAGGAGAGAGCAGTAGCTCATCAGCAGTCAGACTAGCCCCAAAGTCAAAGGCGGGGCCCATTCACTGTTCAGTTCTCCTTTTCTCCTCTAATCTTAGAATTGAGTTGCTCAAAATCTGATGGGTCACTGAGATTTAAAGGAAATGGTTCTGAAGAGGCTGTTCCCTGGATTATACAATACTTTCCCTTACTCTCCTTCTCTCTCCTCCAGTTTAATCATCTCCCAACTTCAGATTCAACTTTTAGAAGTCTGAGGTGGGGCCTCAGATTATGGATGTCTAACAAACTCCCAGGCAGTACCTGCTGGGTAATTTGAAAGGCTCAGTGCAAAATAAAAATGCAGGGATCCTTGTTAAAAAATCATTGAGAATTTCAAGATGGCGTCAGCAGCGGACTATGCCAATCACCAGGCCCTTCCAAGTGCGGGGCCCACGTGACTGCCCAGGTCCACGCCCTTCTGCGAGGTCAGCCCCAGCTCTCGATGTTGCAGGGGTAGGTGGAGCTCACTCTGAGGAGAAAGGTGTGAGAAAGCAGAACCTTGTGGTTGGCCATCCTTTCCAGGGGTAAAACTGGTCATGACTTTTCAGCCATTTAGATCTCTGATTCATTTGATTGAAATTGGTAAATAGATATCCCTGGAGCAATGCTGTAGGAATTCTCTCTGCCCCCCCCCCCCAACTTTGGATCTCTCTCTCTCTCTCTCTCTCTCTCTTTTACTGAAATATAGTTGATTTTCAATTTTGTGTTAATTACTGCTGTATAGCAAAGTGATTCAGTTATACATATACACTGTTTTCTTTATATTCTTTTCCATTACGGTTTATCCCAGGATATTGAATAGAATTCCCTGTGCTGTACAGTAGGACCTTGTCGTTTATCCAGTCTATATATAATAGTTTACATCTGCTAATCCCAACCTCCCGATTCATCCCTCCCCCAACCCTTGGCAACCATAAGTCTGTTCTCTATGTCCGTGGAACACTTTCTCTTGACAAGAGCTTTTCGTGTGATGTTCTAGAGTACGAAGGAACAGTCTCTGAGCTTGTCTGCAGGTATTGGTGGAAAAGGTAGAAGGCCCCAGAGCTTCACCCTTGCTCCAGCCGGAGCTCTGAGCTTTCACCTGCCTGGGAATCTCACTGTAGGCTGGAGGGGGAACTGACACAGGTCCGTCAGGAAAGTTCCACTGTTGTGAAGTGAGGTGGGGGCCAAGAGAGAGAGATTCTTTTAATCTAATGGCAGCCACGCAGCAAATATTTCTGAGCCAGGTAGATTCCATTTCCAAGGAAATCAGACCATCAAAGCCCTAGTTGTTGGAGTGTTAAACAAGCACTCAAAAGTTCCAGCCGTTTAGGGAGAGGTGACTCTCGGTGCCAAAAGTCACAGAAGACACAGAGCAGGCAGAGGAAGTATTAGCGAGGCTCTGACCCTCATCCTCTCCCCAGCCCAGGTGCCTGCCTGCTGGCTACCACTGCAGCAGAGGGCTGGTAAAGGATTGGAAAGGTAAACTAGTACCTCCAGTGGTATGTTTCACCTCCGGGGAGGCCACGCGGTGTTTGTGAATTTCCGCAGCCTTAATAACAGGCAAACAGACGTCGTATTATATAGTTCTTCTCAGTATTCAGTTTCAGATAGCACCCTGTCCTCCTGGCTAAAAGCTCAAGGTTATAAGCAAGGATTTCAGTCTCCAGTCCAGAGCCTGCATCCCTGCCCCTGGATCAGAGCCAGAGCCAGCCCAGTGGGTGTGCTGGAGCATCCCAGCCACACGATGGCAGTGGTACTGCACAGCTCAGGGAGGTCTCCAGGTTGGAGGACCTCCTATGGTTACTTAAGACGCTGTGCGGGTCTCAGGAAGATTCCGACCAGGGCGAGCTAGATCTTAAGGTTAAGGACAAAACCTGTGGGGAAACAGCCTTTTTGAAAGTATAAAAATATTTGAGAGTAAAAACATTGGCTGACGATAAACAGGCCCAAAGCTTTTCCCTGTTCATCTCCATCAGGAAGTAATCAAGACGCTGCACTCCTGAAACAAACACAATATTGTAAATCAACTATACTTCAATTTTTTTAAATTATTGAAATAAAAGAGCCATGTTGCAATGGAACCAATTTAAAAAAAAAAAACAGAACAAGTAATCAAGAGGTCTTATTTTGTTGAATGAATTCTGGGTTGTGAGTCCCCTTCCCTGAGGGTACGGCAAGCTCGTTTTATATCTGCAAACGTGTCTGGACAGAGAATATCATTTCCATGTATCGAATTGTTAAGTTGTCCTGTCCCCAGGGTTGGGCCCACCATGGTCCCCAAGGTCACCATGTGGACCTCCAAGCTGAGGCCCAGAGCCTGGGACACCAGGACGGGGCAGCCCGGGGACAGGTCCCCAAGGCTGGACCACTTTGACCCTGGGGCTGTGCCTCGGCTTCCCAGGGAGACCCCAGCAGATTGCCACCACCTCCGTGGCTCAAAGTAACAAAAATGTATCGTTCTACAGTTCTGGAGGCCAGGACTCTGAAATCACAGTGTGGGCAGGGCCACGCTCCCCGCAAAGGCTCTAGGGGAGGCTCCGTCCTGCCCCTTCCTAATCCTGTGGCCTCTGGGCACCCTTGACTCCTGACAGCATCACCCCGTCCTCTGCTTCCGTCTTCATGTGCCTTTCCTCCCAGGGTCCCTCTGCATCTTCCCCTTTTCTGTATCTTAGAAGGACACTCGTCACTAGACTTAGGGCCCACCCTAATCAGGATGGACCTCATCTGGAGACCCTGACCCAAATTAAACCTACAAAAACTCTTCTCTTCCAAATCGGATCACATTCTGAGGTTCCGGGTGGACTTTTATGTTGGGAGAAGGGTACACCTTGCAACTCACTACAGCTTGGAGGCGGGTTATTCCCTGACATCTCTCAATTACCCTCACTAGAATTATGGAATTTCAGTCAAGCTGGACAGCAGCCAGTAAATACTGGGCCAAAACAACAGACTTGACTATGAGTTTGGGACTTTGAGGGATAAAGAAATCCCCCTCCCCAGAGATGTCTCTGTGACCCCCCACTGTGATGTATGAAATACCTTCCTGGTAACCTAAGCCCACTTAGATTTAGAGCATTTCAATATTATGTGTGTGTGTGTGTGTGTGTGTGTGTGTGTGTGTGTGTGTGTGTTTAATAGCAGTCATAATACTGATCTTCTCATTTATATACAAATACTATAATAATGACCAACATAATAGCGACAAAAATATTCTATTTGGATTAGTCTTTTGTGGCAAAAAGGTGTGAAAATTTGTATCTGGAATCTCATTGGTTATGTGTCCCTGGGCAGAACAATTGGACTAATTCCACCTACGCTGCTACCTAAGAGGCACATACGTGAAAACGCTTTTTTGACAACACTGCAGGATGAAAGGCGAGCTTTCCTTTCTCGTCCACTTTCGCAGCGTGAACAGGCACACGTGTGGTCACGTGAACGCAGACACGGAGCCTGAACCCTGGCTCCTGTGAGTCCAGCATCACCGGAGAACTTGCCAGAGACGCAGGTCCTCCGGTGCCACCCCAGACTGATGACACCAGCACCGGCTGTTTAACAAGCTCCCTGGGCGATTCCTACAGACACGAGGGCTTTGGGAAGTCCTGCTCTAGATGGTCCCTGTGTGGTAAGTTGCATATACTACGACAGGGACCCTCAATCTTTTTCTTGCCATTAGGGGCTGGCTCTTTAAGGACACCCCAGTCATGAGCAGTGATGGGGGTCACCCTTGTCACTGACAATCCCCCCCAGCCAGAGCATGAACCGCAGCCATGACGCCTGGCTTGGACATCAGTGCTTGGGTTCAGCTTTGATTACTGTGGAAGACCGATGGGGTACCGATGGAGAAACACAGAATATTCTATGATCTTCACCCCAGCTTTGATTACTGTGGAAGACCGATGGGGTACCGATGGAGAAACACAGAATATTCTATGATCTTCACCCCAGCACTTTAGTGTGACATTTTCACAGGCAACTGAAAGAGTAACTGCCAGGGTGTGTCAAGGGCATTGCTTAAAATAAAAAAATTTTTAAAAAAAAAAAAAGGAGAGAAAACGAAAGAAAGAAAGAGAAAAAGAAAGAAAGGAGAGAAAACGAAAGAAAGAAAGAAAGGGAGGGAGGGAGGGAGAAGGAAAGGAAGGAGGAAGCAAAGAAAAGAAAAGGGAAGAGAAGAAAAGAAGAGGCCAAAAGAGCCCTTTGGAGAAGCCCTTATGGAACAATGTGAAGAACGATGCTGTTCCTCTCAATAGGGTGAGGCCGGGCTCTGAAAGCATTCCTGCTCTGATGTGCTCAGATGGAAGGGGCTCTACAGACACAAAGTGCTGGCAGCTGCGCTGGCAGTGTTGCAGGAGAACGTGTCTCCAGGGTGGTCTCTTAGTCTCTCAAAGCAGAAAGCAAGCTGACACTCCCGCAGGGTTTCACTTGGTCCCACTGTGGCTTGGCAAGCTCTATGGCTGGACCCTGGTTGCCAAGGAAACTGCTGCAAGCGAGATGGGGCAGCCCAGGTTCTTGGTTGATGGGTTGAGCTGAGAACAGATTTCACGTAAAAGACGTGTATTTCGAGTGACCCAGGGTGATAGCAAATTATGGCCAATGAAAGGGATCGTGCCCTTCTTCTGCCCCAGCAGACCTCATTAGGACAGGGAGGGAAGTAGCCTTCTCAGGAGCCATAAGCAGAACAGAGAATCCTCAGGTCTGGGCATACGTGCTCCATGGGGAGCCACCGTCTTAGCCAGACGTGAAGTCTTCCCATTCTTCCGCAGGCAAACCTGGGAACACACAGACGAGAGTAGCCTCAGATCACATCTTTGCCTTGTCTTGGCATGATGCTCATGAAGGACCACAGAGACACTGTCTTGCCGTCTTCTTCTTTTGGAGGGGCTCAGGATTTGGATCCGCTTTTTTTTTTTTTTTTTTGGTGGTACACGGGCCCTCACTGTTGTGGCCTCTCCTGTTGCGGAGCACAGGCTCCGGACGCACAGGCTCAGTGGCCATGGCTCACGGGCCCAGCCGCTCCGCGGCACATGGGATCCTCCCAGACCGGGGCACGAACCCGTGTCCCCTGCATCGGCAGGCGGGCTCTCAACCACTGCGCCACCAGGGAAGCCCTGGATCCGCTCTTTATTTGTCTTGCTGACCGCACATCTGTGAGCTCTTCTTGACTGCCCCCAAATACAATTAGTTTTCCCTCTGTGCTCCCAAGTACAATATTCCAGCCTTCATGATCACATTTCACTGTAACTATTTTGGGTCGACTCCTTTGACCAGTCAAGTAATTTCCTGAAGGTCAAGGAGGATGCTTATTTCTCTATTCTGAGCGTCTGGCAGAGTGAGTTCTCAATCTTTATATGAATGAATTACCCTCTCTCAGTTTAGGCTGAGAATAGGGGCAGCAAGTACAGCTAAACAATGATGAGTTTTTCAGAAAACCTCAGTGAAGCAGAAACAAAACAATCATCATATGGAAGGCTTACTAGTTGCCAGGACTTTATATCATTATTGCGTTGAATATTCATGTCCCCACCAATCCTGTAAGGTAGGTGTGGCTGCCTACACTTTTAGAAAAGGAAACAACCTCTGCGACTAAACAAGTAACTTAGATGTACATCCCAACTAGTCAATTCCTGAGCTGGGTTTGTACCCAGGTCCACCTGATGTAAAGCAGTATTCTCAGCCATTATGCCAGACTGTTCAGGGTCTCATGACAAGTCATTTGGGGCCTCTCAGATGGCCTTCTCCAGAGGGCAAGATGCAGACCTCAGGTGGTGGTGAAACCATCCTGGGTGAGAGGGCGTGAGCTCAGACTCAACTGAGAACAGGTGATGTGTGATCACTAACCCAGCACCGTTACAGACAAGGCACAGTGGAGGGAAATCCACACTGCAGGAATCACTAACTTTGGAGTGTTTGCAAGTGAACACTGTTCTTTAGATCCCCCACACCCAAACTGAGGGACCCAATATTCCTTTCCTAAAAGGATTACGGTGAGAATTACATTAGACGATACATGCAGATATGCTTAGTACAATTTACAACATATAATAGGTGCTCAACGATTTATTTTTATCATCTTTATTATCAACACATCATACTAATTCTTGAGCTTTTATTATAAAAAGTGGGGGTTTTTAAAGGCTTAAAGCAATGGTCCCCAACCTTTTTGGCACCAGGGACCAGTTTCATGGAAAACAATTTTTCCACAGACTGGGGCGGGGGGTGCTTTCGGGATGATTCAAGTGCATTACATTTATTGCGCACCTTATTTCTATTATTATTACATTGTAATATATAATTAAATCATTATACAACTCGCCCTAATGCAGACAGGAGGCGGAGCTCAGGCGGAAATGCGAGCTATAGGGAGCGGCTGTAAATACAGATGAAGCTTCTCTGGCTCGCCTGTCCACCACTCACCTCCCACCATGTGGCCCGGACCCCTGGCTTAAGGAGCTGCTCAAATTTGAGTGTCACTGGAGTATCATTTCAAAATCACCCCTCCTTTAAAATCTTACAGAAGCTGGAAAGGTGCTCCCCGAGAGAAGAGGAAGGGTTCTGCCTGGTGAGCCAGCATTCTCATCACAGCCTGCCAACAAATCATTGTGGGATTTGCATCAGTCCTTCAACATCCTTTCCACATCTGTAAAAGGAAGTGGTCAGTGGGAAGAATGATTTGAGGAAGTGCTCTGAAAACTAAGAAGTACCGGGCTTCCTTGGTGGCGCAGTGGTTGAGAGTCCGCCTGCCGATGCAGGGGACACGGGTTCGTGCCCCGGTCCGGGAAGATCCCACATGCCGCGGAGCGGCTGGGCCCGTGAGCCATGGCCGCTGAGCCTGCGCGTCCGGAGCCTGTGCTCCACAACGGGAGAGGCCACAACAGTGAGGGGCCCGCGCACCGCGATGAAGAGTGGCCCCCGCTTGCCGCAACTAGAGAAAGCCCTCGCACAGAAACAAAGACCCAACGCAGACAAAAAAATTAATTAATTAATTATTTTTTTAAAAGCTTTAAAAACAAACAAACAAAACAAAACAAAAAAAACTAAGAAGTACCACACAGAGGCTTTTAGTCCCTGTTCACCAGCTCAAATTCACACAAAAAAATTTCCGTTTTTCTTCCCTATTTAATGTGGACAGGTGGGAAAACCTGTCGGATCTCCTCACCCTTCCACGTGCACCGCCCCAGCTTGTCAGGGCCAGGAGAGGAGGAAAGCGTGCTTTCTTTGCACAAAACTCATTAAATAACAGCTTTTTTAAAGGACGCGGTCTTTGTTTTATATGTCTTGGTGGATTTGCTATTTCTGTAAATTCATTGTCACACACTAATCCATGTACCCCGTAAGTAGAAGACTCTGCACCAGGGAGAAGCCCTCTAAGTAATTTGATGGTCCAGACGCAGCCTCACCGGTCACTAGGCAACCACCAGCTGCCAATCAGCCGCCCCGCCGACTCCCGCGTCCCCGCCTCCTCCTTGGAGAAGGAGCCGCTTTGGTCCTTAGGACTTACGTGCTCACCGATGATGGACAGCTCCGCTTGCTAGCGTTCTTCAGCACCATCACTGTGCACTTTAATCGGGCGTATTGGTGACATCCCCAGAAAGCTAGTATTTTCTCCAACCCAGCGGTGGCCTCCTAGGGGCTTCTTTTTTTTTTTTTTTTTTGCGGTACGCGGGCCTCTCACTCTCGTGGCCTCTCCCGTTGCGGAGCACAGGCTCCGGACGCGCAGGCTCAGTGGCCATGGCTCACGGGCCCAGCCGCTCCGCGGCATGTGGGATCTTCCAAGACCGGGGCACGAACCCGTGTCCCCTGCATCGGCAGGCGGACTCTCAACCACTGCGCCACCAGGGAAGCCCCATCCTGGGGGCTTCTTGACTACCGCGGTTCCAGAGCTGGCAGGCCTGCACCCTGTAGAGTTTATGGGATTACGTTTGCTTTGCTCCCAATTTTGCTTGTTTGTTTGTTTGTTGCACACTGCAAAAAGATAATCTACTTACGGAAGAGTGATTTAAAGATATTACATTTTCTTTACACACAGATGTAAGAACAGGGATTGTCCGCATTTAAAAAACTCTACACTTCAACTCTCCACTCTTATTATTATCCATTGAATTTCCTGTATCAAAGGCAGGTCCCCCTTCTCCGCAGCCTGCATTTGCCTCTGCAAACAAATTTCCATCCTTTCACCATCGTCCCTGGTCGAGGCTCTCCTGAAAAGTCTCTGGGCACAAGCCATAGAAGGGCAGGTTTTCGGCCTGCAATTAAAACCAAAACTAGAGATGCCTCCCCGCATCCTGGCCCCACCAAGACCCCCTCCCTGTGCAGCTGGAGTAGCACCATGCCACAGCGCGTCCTGCTGCCGTGACAGCAGTGGGGTTCCCGAGCCCAGACCCTGTTCCTCGGTGAGGGGCTGCTTGTCCGCAGAAGAGGGAGCACCTCACAGCCTGAGGGTTGCGAGGAAACCAGTGGAGCCTTCCGAGGCCCACGTGGGCATCTGCCTGTGTGCCTCCCACCCTCTGAAGGTACAGAGGAGACCCGACAGGGCCAGTCGGTTCCTAGGCGGCCTGGCCCAGAGATGGAGGTGGGGATTCCTGCTGGTTGGTTGATGGGACCCTGGTAAATAGATGCATCTCAGCCCCAATATTCACTCACTTCACTCAGTTAATAACAGCCCTTTTCTTTGCAGTTTATCTGGTTATTCAGACTATAGCCCCGCTTGAGATTCCTGCTGCTTTTCCACGGACAATTCCAGCAAGGCTGCAGTTACAGGCAGTGCAGTTTGAACGTGCTCAGCGCAGCCGGCTGTCTAGCTTTGAACCAAACAAGCTCATCTTGGCTCAGTCAAAGGAGCCATAAGCGGAGACAGAGATGCAGTTGGAACTTTATATTTAGCATCGCATATGCTTAGGTCAAAAGCAGCCTTACAGAAAGCAGTGCCAGGAATCTGATTTAACTCCCTAAATGTGACTGAATCTGAAATTGCTAAAACTGGCAGGAACTCCTCGTTTTCTAGAGGAAGGAACGAGGGCTGGACAGGTGAAGTGATCTTCTCGAGCTCCTTGTTGGAGAAAGAGCCAGGACTATAAGACCAGCCATCCTGAAGCCCAGGGACAGCCCCCCTCCACTAGATCTCCCGGTTCAGACTCTTCACAGACCTTATCTCGTTTGAGCACATGCATGTTGTATTGATGTCTACACAGCAGTCTTAAGTGAAGATGGAAGCTTCCTGAACTGACTTTTTGATTCCCTTCCTCTGCCTCTGGAGAGATTCCATTTGGGGACCATTCTGGGAACGTGGAAATGCCGGGAGTCACATCTCCGTGTGCACAGAGGTAGCTTGGCTGCCTTCCTTCTCCTCAGTACGGGCTCAGGGATTTAGAGTGATGTGAGCCAGCTCCGGGACCATTATTCAGTGACAGCCACGCAAAGGAAAAAGACAAAAAGGACAGCGCATGAGAGAGGTTCGTTTTGGAAGTCTTTGTTGCACATTCCTGGCTTTTGTTGACACGCAGAGGGATGAAGACGGAATGATAGAAACATGACTAAGCCGGAAGCCTGCTGACCTCCACGGGTGCAGTTCCTGCGGGTCCCTGCGTCTCAGGGTGGGTCGGAAGTGGGCGGGACCCCCGGGGAGGCAGCCAGGCCAGCACACCTGCACAGACCTGCGCCCAGCGTGGTAGGAGCATTGGAGCTCTGCACAGCCCGTGCCACGCTTGCACAAGTCACCCACTCCCTCGGAACCCCTCTCCCAGGACGTGGGAGAGCTGAACCACATCAGCGGTTTTAAAACATTATGATTACTGTTGTTACTATTATTATTATTACTCTTTGTAGAAGCAGCAGCCTGGCTTCCAAGGAAAGCAAAAGCCTCATCTGTAAAAGGGATCTTCTCACAGGAGTGCCTTTCTGGCTGTGGGTCCTCCCTGCTGGTCCCTGGAGCAGCCCCGCCCACTCTGCGGGGCAGAGCCTGAGCAAAGGGTTGTCCTCTGAGGGGCTCCCGTTCCTCACCTTATTATTTCTGCTTCTGTGTAAATCTGTTCTCTGTGCCAAGTACCTTCTGACACGTCACCAGGAGGGCATCCAGACGGTCCCCAGAGTCAAAGTGAGCATTGCCATCCAGATGCCACTGAAAAGAAGACTCCCTGCCCCCAACCCAACTGGATGGTTTAAGAGCCATGGCTGAGAGGAAGAACTTAAGAAGATTTTGCTGTTGTTAGGTATAAAACGCCTCGGGATTTCTAAACAGCCATTTGCTGAAAGGCTACCCCTCTTAGTGACTACAAGATAGGAGGTACATGTAAGTTGACGTGACAGTCCCTTTTTTGTTTCTTTTGTGGTACGCGGGCCTCTCACTTTTGTGGCCTCTCCCGTTGCGGAGCACAGGCTCAGCGGCCATGGCTCACGGGCCCAGACACTCCGCGGCATGTGGGATCCTCCCAGACCGGGGCACGAACCCGCGTCCCCTGCATCGGCAGGCGGACTCTCAACCACTGCACCACCAGGGAAGCCCGACAGTCCCTTTTTTAATAAGAGTGATGTCGAATACCTCAGTTCATCTCTGATCATTCCTGGTACCCGAGTTTCCCTAGGTCCTTTATCTTCTGTTGGGACCTGAAATTTCCCTGGTAGATGCCAGTCCCTGGCATCTTCCCCTCCAGCCTTTTTATTCTTGTCTTCTTTTTCTGCATACGGTATGAAAAAAGTGGGGTCCTATATCATGAATATCATGATTTAATGTGACAAAGATTTTTCTCAGTTGTAATTGGTGGGGTAGTAATAGTGAGACTTCCCCAGCCTCCATGGATTTCTCCCCATCTCAGTCTTTAAAATCTCGAATCCAGTAACTTGTCGATGCAAATTGTCAGCCATTTTCTGTAAATGCCCGCATCTTCCTCTCAGTGTCCTGCACCTCTGATGTTTATTACCCAAAATATGATTTTCTCTAAATCCTAAGAGGCTTTACAAAACTACCACACATCACACTGTGTAATACATTTGTGTTTTTTTCCTGAAATGTCTTGGGTACCATTGCCTTAAAATAATCTCAAACGCAAGCCAGGAGGGCGCTAAGTGTGATTTCCCTGTTGTTTTAGAATCTTGGCTGAAGTTTCAGAAGGAAGCTGATAGGAGGGGTGTTAATTGCCTGCATATTCTAAGAGGAGATGCCAGAGCGTTTAGGCAAAATTTGCAAAGTGGTAATTCAAAACACAGTTTGGCCACCTTTACCCCAACACTCCGCTTGTAGGGTATTTACCAAAAAAAAAAAAGAGACTGTGAGAAGGTTAGGAGTGAAGATTTTCTCTGGGGAGAGTAAGTAGAGTGCAGAGTGCCTCCTTTTGGGGTAAGAAAAGAGAGTTGGGTAGAGAGCTCCCAGGACCCGGTCCTGGGAGAAGCTGCCCCCCGGGCCCCAGGCTGGTTTGTAAGAAGCAAAAAAATGCAGGCCCTCAGTCTCCAGTTCTTACAGATGCTGCCGTGCTTAGCTGGAGTGAGGGCCCGAAGGATGGGCATTTGACTCCTAGCTGAGGGGTCTGGGGTCTAGATCCCCTCCAGGCAGGGAGAACAGAGCCCTTGCAGAGTGAGCACTGGTCCTATTCTGGGTTTCTCTCCAGCCCAGTGAATGCATAAAAATTAACTGATCCTGAGTCACATTGACAAAGACTCTGCTCTGAGGCTCCCTCCAGGACTGAGGCATCCCTGGCAGAAGGAGACTTGGGGCACAGAGTTAGAGGGGCTTGAAGGTGGGAAGCGTGTTGTAAAGGGCCAACCAGAAATGGACCGCATCACCCGTCTGGGAATTAGGGCTGAGGGGGCAGGTGGGCAGGGAGGATTGGGATACGCCCACCCTGTGGAGGGCACAACACTGGGTCACCACCCTCTCATGTCCCTCAGCCTCTCACCAGCTCTCAGCACAGCTCTGGAACAGCGGGAAGCCACAGAAGGGAGGATTTAATGGAAGCGGGAGAGAAACTGATCATGCCCCACTCTGCACCACAGATTTCTGAGCAAAAGTGAGAAGTTTTAATTGGGTGAGAGGTTGAAGTTTTGATATTAGACTGGACCGGAAGACTTTTTTAAAACTTATGGAATGCTCAACTTCACTAATTATTAGAGAAATGCAAATTAAAACTACAGTGAGGTATCACCTCACACCAGTCAGAATGGCCACCATCAAAAAACCTACGAACAACAAATGCTGGAGAGGGTGTGGAGAAAAGGGAACCCTCTTGCACTGTTGGTGGGAATGTAAATTGATACAGTCACTATGGAGGACAGTATGGAGGTTCTTTAAAAAGCTAAAAATAAAAATAGCATAAGATCCAGCAATCCCATGCCTGGACGTATATCCAGAAAAAAACATAGTTCGAAAAGATACATGCACCCCAATGTTCATTGCAGCACTATTTACAATAGCCAAGACATGGAAGCAACCTGAATGCCCATCAACAGACAAATGGATAAAGAAGATGTGGTACATATATACAACAGAATATTACTCAGCCATAGAAAAGAATGAAATAATGCCATTGGCAGCAACATGGATGGACTTAGAGATTATCATACTAAGTGAAGTGAATCAGACAGAGAAAGGGAAATATTATATGATATCGCTTATATGTGGAATCTAAAAGGAAATGATACAAATGAACTTATTTACAAAACAGAAATAGACCCACAGACAGAAAACAAACTTATGGTTACCAAAGGGGAAACAGAGGGGAGGAATAAATTAGGAGTTTGGGATTAACATATACACACTACCATATATAAAATAGATAAACAACAAGAACCTACTGTACAGCACAGGGAACTCTACTCAATATTTTATAATAACCTGTAAGGAAGAAGAATAGATACATATATACGTATAACTGAATCACTTTGCTGTACACCTGAAAATAACACAATATTGTAAATCAACTAGACTGCAATACAAATAATAAAAAGTAAAATAAAACTTATAGCAAATTTCAAACATACCCAAACAGAAAAGTATAATAAACTTTCACCCAGCACAAACGGTCATCATCTATTTATACCCGACCCACACCTGTCTGCATATTAAGTTGAGCCAAACTGTGCGTGACTATTTTCACACCTAAACGCAGTGACTCCATTCTGATGTTTGACCCCTGATGGCTCCCAGGCCCACTCTTCCCTACCCAGCTTGTGCCCCAGCAGAAGCCAGTAAGGAAGCCTGGGTGCACATGTGTGATTGGACAGACTCCGTAGACCTTCTGGTCTCTTTCAGGTATTAATCAGCAGTCTTAGATTTAGTGCTCTGTGGCCATCCCATTAAGGGAGGGATTGATCCCACACTCAGCATTGGTTTGGGTGTCAAGACCGATGGTGCCACACTGGCCCCCATGATCTCGGGTGGCCTCGGCCTGCAGCGGCTTGAAGTAGGGTTTCAGTTCCCGGCCAGTGATTGAGGTCGGGTCGCAGCAGTGAGAGCACCGAATCCTAGCCACTAGACCTGTGGTCAGTGACAAGGCCCTGGCCCTATGGCTTTGCCAAAAAAGAATCTCCACAAAGACGGAAAGTAGTGAAACAAGAAAAAGAAGTACAGTACGTGTGGACAGACACACAGGCAGGTTCAGAGAGAGAGTCGCGACCTCGTGGCAGTTTGAATCACTTTTATGGAGCATTTCTTCCAGGTTTCCTTCGGCCAATCATTTTGATTTGTCTGGTTCTGAGTCCATATTTGGTATAACTCAGGATCCTCCCATACGTGTGTGGGCCTCTCTTAGCCAAGACGGATTCTACTGAAGAGGCCTATGGGTAGCTTAGCATCACTCCCCTTTTGACCTCCAAGAAGACTTTCTGCGCATGTGCAGTCGGGGAGGTCTCCTGACTTCGAGGAGAATGAGGAATATGTGGTCTCTTATCTTCTATCTGGGCAGGGCCCAGCCTCTGCTCTCCATCGGTCCTTGGGAACGAAATCCAACCATTTGCCCCAGGGGCCCATCTGTGTCCTGCCACACCCCGAGGCTGTGAAGAGGTTTATTTCTCACACGCTCACTCTGGGGAGAGCGTAGCAGCATCCGCTGCCCTGGAAGCGCCCGGCTACCTGAGGAACGAGTGTTTGGGTTTTGGCTGTAGCAGGGGTAGAGCCTGGGTGCGTGTCCCGCAGCCCACAGAGTCACCACACACCCAGGTATCACCTGGGGGTGCGCAGGGTTCCTGTGCTTCTCCTCCTGGCCGGCTGGGTCCTGAGCATGTGAACGGAGAGCTGAGAGTTGCTGCAGAAAGCGGTTCCTTCCAGCCCGCAGGGCTGTGCCAGGATGCAGAGGCCAGCGGTGGGGTGGCATCTGGCCCAGGGCCGCTCTCACTGGGAATGCTAAATGTACATCACAAGTTATAGCCCTTCACAGACGAGTTTCTAGGAATATTTTTGTTTTCTACTTTCATTACTGGTTCCTCCCTATGAACAGATGCTAGGGCCCTAACTGGCCCACAGGAGAATTAATTCAGCAAATCACCCAGCAACAACGTCAGACATCTACCTCTGGCTTCTGCAGCTGGATAGGATCATTGTTTGCAATCCTAGGACTTTGGAATCAGCGCATCACCTGAGAAACTACTCAAAGTCCTGCTAGGTTTTGAAAGGAATACCACAAAATCTACTGGGGGAAATTGCTTCTCTCTGGATACTCAATGTACCAAAAATATCATAGGGCATAAACCTCTCAACCCCCAGTTTCCTTGTGGAATTTATCACTTCTCAACGACTAAGTGCCCGTTCTGATGGGGTAAAAACAATGGTGTCGGAGCCAGGTTACAAGAACGAATGGTGTGTATGACTCCCCAGCTCTGTGTTCAGTTAGATCACATTGGAAGCTTGAAATCAGCCGTGGTGGGAGTGTTTACACCACGGAAATTGGCAAATGCTATAAGTCGGGGCTTTATATAGAGCATACCGTCAGTTAAGGTAGAATGAAGATGGGGAAGGAAAGGAATCTTCGAAGATTTTCCTAATATGTGGCAAAACTGTATAACTTTTCAAGTAGAATGATTTGATTCTCATCTCTCTTTCCTTAGCTCTCACTCGACTTATTTCCCTGCTTTTTCCATTTATGAGAACAAAGTTATGCATTGCAAAGCAGCTTCCTAATTCCGGGTTGGTGGAGGCAGTATGACCTCTGTTTTAAGAGCTTGGGCTCTGATCAGAATTCTAGCTCTGCATCTCTCTAACTGTCTGACAGTGGGAAATTTCATTAAGCTCGAAAACCTCAGGCTGCTTGTCAGAAAATATGGGTAATAAGAGCTCTTATTTTATGGAGTTATAATGAGAAATAAATAAGATAATGCCTGGCATATAGTGGGCATACATTAGATGTTTCTTTCATAAATGTTGTATAAATGCCTGTAAATCATTTTGTCAGTGCTTGGCATAAACTAAATGCTTCATAAATGTTAAATAATATAAAATTAATTTCAATAACTTAGAATTACTCTCATTATTCATTCATTCATTTTCCTAATCTTTTTTCGTATACACACCGGCCTCTCAAAATGTTATGGCAAGATCCATTTTTGAAAATATTTTGACGAGTCATTCAAAGATGAAACAGTAGACATTTATTTCCCACCCAAACAAAAGTCCATTCACTGCTCAGACAAGCTGGAGGAATGGAGAGGTGAGCTTAGGGGTGGCAGGTGAGAGTTGGTGCACCCACCCAGGGCGGCTTGACATTCTGGGCGTACTGAGCATATTCTCAGGCAATAGTCATCAACCATCCCTTGGACCTACAGCTTTATATATTTGGCAACATGACCTCTGAGCATGCTCATTGCAACACCCATTTTTATATTTGAATTTTAATTGTATCCAGACAAGCCACTAACAACTTTAGATCTTAAGGTATTGGATTATCTTAGAGATTAAAAAAAAAAAAAAAAGATTTAACTAAATACAACCCATTGCATATAAAATAACATTTTAAAAACCATGTTCCTATCTTTTGTTTTTCTAATAGACTTTGTTTTTCTGAGCAATTTTAGGCATACAGAAAAATTGAGCAGGTGTACAGAAAGTTCTCATGTGCCCCCTACCCCCTCACCTTTCCCAGGCTCACCTATTGGTAACGTCTTGCATTAGTGTGGTACGTTTGTTACAATTGATGAGCCAATATGGATACATTATTATTAAGTAAAGTCTGTAGTTTACATTAGGGTTCATTTTTTGTGTTGTACACTCTAAGGGTTCTGACAAAAGTACAATGACATGTACCTACCTTTACAGTATCACACAAAAGAGTTTCACTGCCCTAAAAATGGTCTTTGCTTCACCTATTCATCCCTCCCTCCCTCCCTCCTTCCCTGTGAAGCCCTGGCAGTCAGTGGTCTTTTTACTGTCTCCACAGTTTTGCCTTTTCCAGAATGTCACAGAGCCGGAATCATACAGAATGCAGCCTTTTCAAACTGGCTTCTTTCACTTAACAATACGCATTTAAGGTTCCTCCTTGCCCTTTGGCGGTGTGATTGCTAGTTTTTTAAAAATAGCTGAAAAAAGAAAAAAAATAGCTGAATAACATTCCATCATTCGAATGGACCCATGTGTTTATCCATTTACCTACTGAAACGCATATACCCATTGAAAGGCGTCTTTCAAATTTTGCCATGCTCATCTTTTAGAACTGAAATGCTAGGGTAAATGAAATGTCCTAAATTTCATTTGTTTACCTAATAGAACAGATTATTTGTTATTTCTTAATGTACAGGAGTGTGTAAAAGGAGTCATGAGTAGTCAAATAAACTGATATACAACTTTTCAGAAAAGAATGCAATCTAGCTTAAAATTGCATCATTTTAAATTTAAGTATCTATATATTTCCTTGAGTGTCTATCTTATCTGGTATTGAGGGTGGATTTATGCCTCCCTGTAAAACTTATGGGAGAGATTAATGGTAGCAATATCTGTTACAGAAAATAGAGACAATAACAGCTATTTGCTTTGGCTAAAAAGAAGGAATAATAGAAAGAAATTGCAAATTTACTGCACTAGCAGGCAGCTGTCAGAAGAAGCTATGCTTTCACGTAGCAGTGAGTCTTTAGGAGCTGATAAATCATATTTAGGGCAGAGAGCATTTTCATAAGGAAAAGTCACCAGAATGAATGAGAGTCTATCCACATTTTCTTTATCTATTCATCTGTCCATGAACATTTAGTTTGCTTCCATGACCTGGCTATTGTAAATAGTGCTGCAATGAACATTGGGGTGCGTGTGTCTTTTTCAATTATGGTTTTCTTTGGCTATTTGCCCAGGAGTGGGATTGCTGGGTCATACGGTAATTCTATTTTTAGCTTTTTAAAGAACCACCTTACTGTCCTCCATAGTGGCTGTATCAATTTACATTCCCACCAAAAGTGCAAGAGGGTTCCCTTTTCTCCACACCCGCTCCAGCATTTATTGTTTCTAGATTTTTTGATGATGGCCATGCTGACTGGTGTGAGGTGATACCTCATTGTAGTTTTGATTTGCATTTCTCTAATGATTCGTGATGTTGAGTATCCTTTCATGTGTTTGTTGGCAATCTGTACCTCTTCTTTGGAGAAATGTCTATTTAGATCTTCTGCCCATTTTTGGATTGGGTTGTTTGTTTTTTTGATATTGAGCTGCATGAGCTGCTTGTAAATTTTGGACATTAATCCTTTGTCACTTGCTTCATCTGGAAATATTTTACCCCATTCTGAGGACCGTCTTTTGGTCTTGTTTATGGTTTCCTTTGCTGGGCAAAAGCTTTTAAGTTTCATTAGATGCCATTTGTTTATTTTTGTTTTTATTTCCATTTCTCTAGAAGATGGGTCAAAAAGGATCTTGTTGTGATTTATTGTCATAGACTGTTCTGCCTATGTTCCCCTCTAAGAGTTTTATAGTGTCTGGCCTTACATTTAGGTCTTTAATCCATTTTGAGTTTATTTTTATGTGTGGTGTTAGGGAGTGTTCTAATTTCATTCTTTTACATTTAGCTGTCCAGTTTCCCCAGCACCACTTATTGAAGAGGTTGTCTTTTCTCCATTGTATATTCTTGCCTCCTTTATCAAAAATAAGATGACCATATGTGTGTGGGTTTATCTCTGGGCTTTCTTTCCTGTTCCATTGATCTATAGTTCTGCTTTTGTGCCATTACCATACCATCTTGATTACTGTAGATTTGTAGTATAGTCTGAAGTCTGGGAGCCTGATTCCTCCAGTTCTGTATTTCTTTCTCAAGATTGCTTTGGCTATTCGGGATCTTTTGTGTTTCCATACAAATTGTAAAAATCTTTGTTCTAATTCTGTGAAAAATGCCAGTGGTAGTTTGATAGGGATTGCATTGAATCTGTAGATTGCATTGGGTAGTATAGGCATTTTCACAATGTTGATTCTTCCGATCCAAGAACATGGTATATCTCTCCATCTGTTTGTATCATCTTTAATTTCTTTCATCAGTGTCATAGTTTTCTGCATACAGGTCTTTTGTCTCATTAGGTAGGTTTATTCCTAGGTATTTTATTCTTTTTTTTAACGATGGTAAATGGGAGTGTCTCCTTAATTTCTCCTTCAGATTTTTCACCATTAGTGTATAAGAATACAAGAGATTTCTGTGCAGTAATTTTGTATCCTGCTACTTTACCAAACTCATTGATTAGCTCCAGTAGTTTTCTGGTAGCATCTTAAGGATTCTCTATGTATAGTATCATGTCATCTGCAAACAGTGCGAGTTTTACTTATTCTTTTCCTATTGGGATTCCTTTTATTTCTTTTCCTTCTCTGATTGCTGTGGCTAAAATTTCCAAAAGTATGTTGAATAATAGTGGTGAGAGTGGATATCCTTGTCTTGTTCCTGATCTTAGAGGAAATGGTTTCAGTTTTTCACCATTGAGTATGATGTTGGCTGTGGGGTTGTCACATATGGCCTTTATTATGTTGAGGTAGGTCCACTCTATGACCACTTAATGGAGAGTTTTTATCATAAATGGGTGTTGAATTTTGTCAAAAGCTTTTTCTGCATCTATTGAGGTGATCATATGGCTTTTCTCCTTCAATTTGTTAATATGGTGTATCACATTGATTTGTATATATTGAAGAATCCTTGCATTACTGGGATAAACCTCTCTTGATCATGGTGTATGATCCTTTCAATATGTAGTTGGATTCTGTTTGCTAGTGTTTTGTTAAGGATTTTTGCATCTATGTTCATCAGTGATATTGGCCTGTAAATTTCTTTTGTTGGACATCTTTGTCTGGTTTTGGTATCCCAGTGATGGTGGTCTCTTAGAAGAAGTTTGGGAGTGTTCCTCCCTCTGCTGTATTTTGGAAGAGTTTGAGGAGGATAAGTGTTAGCTCTTCTCTAAATGTTTGGTAGAATTCGCCTGTGAAACCATCTGTTCCTGGGCTTTTGTTTGTTGGAAGATTTAATCACAGTCTCAATTTCAGTGCTTGTGATTTGTCTGTTTATATTTTCTATTTCTTCCTGGTTCAATCTCAGAAGGTTGTGTTTTACTAAGAATGTGTCCATTTCTTCCATGTTGTCCATTTTATTAGCATATAGTTGCTTGTGGAAATCACTCATGATCCTTTGTATTTCTACATATTCATATTGTGTTCTACATATTCATAATCCTTTGAATTTCAGTTGTTACTTCTCCTTTTTCATTTCTAATTCTATTGATTTGAGTGTTCTCCCTTTTTCTCTTTATGAGACTGGCTAATGGTTTATCAATATTGTTTACCTTCTCAAAGAACCAGCTTTTAGTTTTATTGATCTTTGTTATTGTTTCCTTCATTTCTTTTTCATTTATTTCTGATATGATCTTTATGATTTCTTTCCTTCTGCTAATTTTGGGGGTTTTTTTGTTATTCTTTCTCTAATTGCTTTAGATGTTAGGTTCAGTTTTTTATTTGAGATGTTTCTTGTTTCTTGAGGTAGGATTGTATTGCTATAAACTTCCCTCTTAGAACTGCTTTTGCTGCATTCCATAAGTTTTGGGTTGTTGTGTTTTCATTGTCATTTGTTTCTAGGTATATTTTGATTTCCTCTTTGATTTCTTCAGTGATCTCTTGGTTGTTTAGTAGTGTATTGTTTAGCCTCCATGTATTTGTATATTTTACAGATTTTTTCCTGTAACTGATATCTAGTCCCATAGCGTTGTGGTCGGAAATGATACTTGATACGATTTCAATTTTCTTTAATTTACCAAGGCATGCTTTGTGACTCAATATATGATCCATCATGGAGAATGTTCCATAAGCACTTGAGAAGAAAGTGTATTCTATTGTTTTTGGATGGAATGTCCTATAAATATCAGTTAATTCCATCTCGTATCACTAAAGCTTGTGTTTCCTTATTTATTTTCATTTTGGATGATCTGTCCATTGGTGAAAGTGGGGTGTTAAAATATCCTACTATGATTGTGTTACTGTCGATTTCCCCTTTTATGGGTGTTAGCATTTGCCTTATGTATTGAGGTGCTCCTATGTTGGGTGCATAAATATTTACAATTCTTATATCTTCTTCTGGGATCGATCCCTTGATCATTATGTAGTGTCCTTCTTTGTCTCTTGTAATAGTCTTTATTTTAAAGTCTATTTTTTCTATTGAGAATTGCTCTGCCAGCTTTCTTTTGATTTCCATTTGCATGGAATATCTTTTTCCATCCCCTCACTTTCAGTCTGTATGTGTTCCTAGGTCTGAAGTGGGTCTCTTGTAGACAGCATATATATGGGTCTTCCTTTTGCATCCATTCAGCGAACCTGTGTCTTTTGGTTGGAGCATTTAATCCATTCACATTTAAGGTAATTATTGGTATGTATGTTCCTATTACCATTTGCTTAATTGTTTTGGGTTCGTTTTTGTAGGTTCTTTTCTTCTCTTGTGTTTCCCACTTAGAGAAGTTCCTTTAGTATTTGTTTTAGAGCTGGTTTGGTGGTGCTGAATTCGCTTAGCTTTTGCTTGTCTGCAAAGCTTTTGATTTCTCTGTCAAATCTGAATGAGATCCTTTCTGGGTAGAGTAATCTTGGTGTAGGTTTTTCCCTTTCATCACTTTAAATATATCATGCCACTCCCTTCTGGCTTTTAGAGTTTCTGCTGAGAAATCAGCTGTTAACCTTACAGGAGTTCCTTTTTATGTTATTTGTTGTTTTTACCTTGTTGCTTTTAATAATTTTTCTTTGTCTTTAATTTTTGTCAGTTTGATTACTATGTGTCTTGGTGTGGTTTTCCTGGGGTTTATCCTGCCTGGGACACTCCACGCTTCCTAGACTTGGGTGGCTATTTCCTTTCCCATGTTAGGGAAGTTTTCAACTATAATCTCTTCTATATTTTCTCTGGTCCTTCCTCTTTCTCTTCTCCTTCTGGGATCCTTATAATGCGAATGTTGGTGCATTTAATATTGTCCCAGAGGTCTCTTAGGCTGTTTTCATTTCTTTTCATTCTTTTTTATTTATTCTGTTCTGTGACAGTGAATTCCACCATTATGTCTTCAGGTCACTTATCTGTTCTTCTGCCTCAGTTATTCTGCTATTGATTCCTTCTAGTTTATTTTTCATATCAGTTATTGTATTGTTCATGTCTGTTTGTTTGTTCTTTAATTCTTCTAGGTGTTTATTCTTTAATACTTCCAAATCTCTTTTAAACATGTCTTGCATCTTCTCGATCTTTGCCTCTATTCTTTTTATGAGGTCCTGGATCATCTTCACTACCATTATTCTGAATTCTTTTTCTGGAAGCTTGTCTATCTCCACTTTTTTTAGTTGTTTTTCTGGAGTTCTATCTTGTTCCTTCATCTAGTACATAGCCCTCTGCCTTTTCATTTTGTCTATCTTTCTGTGAATGTGGTTTTCTTTCCACAGGCTGCAGGATTGTAGTTCTTCTTGCCTCTGTTGTCTACCCTCTGGTAGATTAGGCTATCTAAGAGTCTTGTGCAAGCTTCCTGATGGGAAGGACTGGTGGTTGGTAGAGCTGGGTGTTGCTCTGGTGGGCAGAGCTCAATAAAACTTTAATCTGGTTGTATGTTGACCTGGTTGAGCTGAGTTCCCTCCCTGTTGCTTGTCTGGTCTGAGGCGACCCAGCACTGGAGCCTAGCTGGCTCTTTGGTGAGGCTAATGGCAGACTCTAGGAGGGCTCATGGCAAGGAATACTTCCCAGAACTTCTTCTGCCAGTTTCCTTGTCCCCACGATGAGCCACAGCTGGCCCCCAGCTCTGCAAGAGACCCTCCAACACTAACAGGTAGGTCAGTTTCAGTATCCTGTGGGGTCACTGCTCCTTCGCCCTGGGTCCTGATGTGCACACTACTTTGTGTGTGTCCTCCAAGAGTGGAGTCTCTGTTTCCCCCAGTCCTGTCAAAGTCCTGCAATCCAATCCCACTAGCCTTCCAAGTCTGATTCTCTGGGAGTTCCCCCTCCCGTTGCCGGACCCCCAGGTTGGGAAGCCTGACGTGGGGCTCAGAACCTTCATTCCAGTGAGTGGGCTTCTGTGGCATAATTGTTCTCCAGTCTGTGAGTCACCCACCCTATGGTTATGGGATTTGATTTTATTGTGATTGCAACCCTCCTACCATCTCGTTGTGGCTTCTCCATTATCTTTGGATGTGGGGTATCTTTTTTGTTGAGTTCCAGTGTCTTCCTGTCGAAGATTGTTCAGCAGTTAGCTGTGATTCCGGTCCTCTCACAAGAGGGAGTTGAATGGCATCATTCTTTCAAGAAATTTGTCCAAGAAGGACATAGGTAGAATCGATTATATTACCTTGGTTTGTTTTTGCAACTAGTGAAAAAAGCAATACAAAAAAAATTAGGAAAATACAGGGAAGTATTAAAAGCATAGATTAGCTACAGACTCCAGGAGACATGCACATGACCATTTCACTGGTTAGGAAGAGATCTTCATAAAAAACTAAAAAAGAAAATAATTGATGGCAAGTCTTTGAAGAAACCAGTAGTCATAGTGAGGGATTTGTTCTAGAAAGAAAGAAAACACCCCTTTCTGTGACATGGGAAATGAGCAAGAAGGAAACTGAGGGAACTTAGTTACTTTCACTAGCAAGTGGGGTCCAGGCCACCTTCCAGGAAAGACCAGGTGGGGTCTTGGAGAGAGTGGTAGGAAAAGGGAAAGTGATCTTTCTAAGGACAAGGAATCCAAAGCTACACAAAAGGCTCAGCTGAGATTGGAAATCATACATTTGTTGAAACTTTAATCCGAAAAGTTTTGAGATTTATTTTTTCTTATCTTCAGTAGGCTTCCCAAGCCTTCAAGCAGGAGAAAAAGTAGATGGATGATTAATTCAGAACTGTGACTTCACTTACATGAGATAATAGAAAAAAATATATATGTATATATATAAAATATCTGCCCCTTGTTCCTGACACAGAGATCCTGAGACCCTTGTAAATTCCTAACTGATAAGAACACTAAGAACATCTTTTGTTTCAATATTTGGTCTCCCTGGTTCCTGATGTAGGGTTCCCAAATCCTCTCTAATTTCTTGGGTGATACAAGTGTCTTTTATTCTAACAAGGTGAATCTGGGTGGGCTCCTAGATGGCTCTTGGATGGTGACCTGTCATCAGAAAGACCAAAGCCATGATTAGAAGCTTGGAAATTTTAGCCACACCCCCCATCCTCCAGAGACAGGAGGTGGGGCTGGAAGTGGAGTTAATAACTGATCATACCTCCATGAGGAAGCCTCTGTAAAATCCCAATAAAATGGGGTGTTGGGAGCTTCCAAGTTGGCGACCAAACCCCTGCACCAGGAGGGTGATGCATCCCATCTCCACGGGGGCAGAAGCTCCTGCACTGGGGACCATCCCAGACCTCGCCCTTTGTATTGCTTCATTGGGCTGTTCAATTTTATCATGTCCTTTAAACTGGTAGATGTAAGTAAGTGTTTCCCTGAGTTCTGTGAGCTCTTCTAGCAAATAATCTAATCCAAGGGGGAGGAGGTCATAGGAATCTCCAGTTTGTAGGGAAGTCACAGTGGTGGGTAATCTAGGGACCTACTACTTGGTACTGGCATCTGAAGGGGGGCAGTGAGGAGGGACAGAGCTGTAACCGGTAGGACATGCCGCTGCCTCCAGGTAGATGGTGTCAGGATTGAGTGAGATCGTTGGATACCCAGCTGGTGCCCCAACATCGCTAGGTGCACAGAAAAGACCCTACACTACACACCTGGCATCAGAAGTGCTGAGTGTGGCTGTCAGGAAGAAACACAAGAGTAGTGGGGTTTCCTACACAACACACCGGGCAGACAGAAGCACACGTTGGTAAGACTTTGAGTCATTAGAAAGGACTCTTGAAATAGTCTGACCATAGTATATAAGCCATAAAGTGAAACCAATAAGGAATTGATCAATCAGAATTAGAGAGCAAACTTAAGACCTAGAGGTTAAGTCAGTCAAAGAGCAGATATGGTGAAAGTAAATGAGACTGGGAGACAAGGACGGTGTGCTTGCAGAGAGGAAGGTCACAGTGACTGTTTTTCATTTAATAATTCAAAGAAAATATTGATTCATAAGATAAAAGTAATTTGACTGAAAATGATCGTGTAACAGCTTCATCTATGGGATGGGTTTTTTCCTTTGGAAATTGAATTCTTCCAGGTTAGGGCAGGAGTTGGGGGCGAAGATGTGAAAATCCTTGCAGTGTGTGTAGTCAAGTGATTACAGTGTCTGTGACCAGGGAGGTGGAGCTGCACAAAGTGAGCCTGGATATAATTCATTATTTTTTTTAGAGCCAGGTGGGAAAGCATGGATTCCAAAGAGGCAACTGAAAATAGCATAAATATCTTCAAGATGCTTTTAGGAGTGGGACAAGAAGAATACTGTTAAGAATACTGCTAAGTCAAAATGCCCTCCTAATAAATATAATACTTTCAAATATGCTACTTTTTATAACTCAGAAGTTTCATCTTTAAGATGCTGTCAACATTTGGAAAACAGAACAATAAGTAAAACAAGTCCTTAAATTTAACTATGAGGGTAATGGAAGGCTTACTATATTGTGAGGAATCAGACCTATTTGGTGCTAAATTAGGGGGTCATCCTCTTTGTGGACAGAAAAGTCATCAGTTCCTGTATTGTTAACATTTTACGTTAGCAATAGAAAAAATATCCTTAAAACTCCAGAAGGGTTGCCACCTAAGACTAGTGTACCTTTCCAAGTGACCTGGGGTTAGGGGTTGTTAAAAAAAACCAAAAAGGAATGGAAGGCCCTCCAGAAACTATTAGTAAGAGCAGGTGGCTTTTTGCTTCCAGGAAGTCATCATTTCACTTGTCAGTGTCCTTGACAGGCTTCTGTGAGCAGGGGCTTCGGGAAAGAATGACATTCCGGGCTTACAGGGCCAGGCCTGAGTGCCCACAGCTCAAAACAGAACTTTTCTGGCCTCTGTTTCCAGTCAGGGAACAATTAACTAATGATTGCATTTATGAATGGTTATGTGTCATTATGAAATGTTCAAAATATTAGAGAATCCCATGATAAATTGTCAAAATATTAGGAAGTCATTCTTCAGGAAAAAATTTAAAAACAGAAAATAACACCAAAATGCAAACAGAGGTTATCTCTGGGTTGAGGGGCTGCAGGTGCTCTTTTCTGTAGCTTCTAAATTCTCTCTCTTGTATAGAGGTAATGAACCCCGATCAATAGGTTCACTTCTGATGATTGACAACTTCTGATGCTAAATGTGGAGCATTCCTTTCGTAATCAGAAGGAAGCAATAAATGCTACTGAAATAAATAATAAAAATAAAAGATGAATTATGTACGCAGAAAGTTGTTTCTAAGTTGCTAGGTACAAAATTTGGAAAAATGCCCAAAAGAGAAAAATTTCTAATATTGGCGTTTTTCATCGGATTTGGAAAAATGAAATTATGTTAAAGAGAGCTCAAGGTTAGGTGTTTGGTCACCCCCTTACGGTCCCTCCTTCTCTCCCCAGGACCAACCCAAGTTGCTCCCATCCTCCAGCCACCTAGACCCCTGCAGCACTGCGTGCATCACTTAACTTAGCATTAAGAATTTTGTGATATTAAAGATAAAGTGCTAATAAATCCACGCTTTCCTTTACAAAATACACACACAGATGTGCACGCAGTACCAAGGCTCTAGGTTCTTCTTGCTAATTGCCTGCTGACAGTTGTCTCCAGAACCCTGGCCAGTTTAGGGTTCTCTCTGGGTTGAGAAGAAACTGAAGTCTGGGTACATCAAAGGCTGACTGAACACCTGCCCCTGAGGAGTCACCCATCAGCAGAGTCAACTCACTCAAGAGTGGGGAAAAGCATCCTTTTTGAGAGAAGCCTGAAGACGTGCCACTCTTTCTGCCTGGAGATTAGTGGCATTAAGATATTTAGAAAGAGAAAACTCTGGCTTTGACAGCACCAATTAGAATATTTCAAGAGCTTGCTCGGAGAGTAGCCAATTTGTAGGATGGGGTCACTCTTCCCAGGGGACTTGCTGAAACGCTTCCTCTGCCCTGGGCCACCCAAATACTAATCCTGTATAGACATATTTTTAACAATTTGACGTAAGAATTCATAGCTTTTTTTCTTTCCGGAAGAACAGAATGCCTTGCTGTTGTGTGCATATGTGCGTATGTTGTAAAGGAAAATTGTGGATTTGTTAAGCTTTCATCTTTAAAATCACTTTCCAACGCAGCAAGCAAGCCCTCATTGCTTGACAGGTACTCGGCATTTGGTTTTGTTGACCCAGGTGATGCGCAGAAAGGAGAATTAAAAACACTCTGAAGGTCTAGATTAATCTAGATCACCATGAAAGAAGAATATTTGATGGACAGTTTAAGAGAACAAAAGATGGTAGAAGGTACTTGACCTAAGAGGACCTTAGTTTGGAGACAGTGTTGTAGGGTAGAGAAGAGAAATTTCCCAACAGCTTGTTGGATCATAGGAGAGAGATGGGGAAAGAGACGTTGAGGTTATTTCCTGTGCGATGTGAACAAAAACCCCTTGTGACAGTGGGTTCAGCCTCGGCAGTAGAGACGCACATTGCTTTTCAACTATTCTGGACTTCATACTTGTGTTTCTGTGACTGACACAGCATGTCGAACCTGTCGAACCTGGCTTTAAGGCTGCCTGTCTTTGTGAAGCTGACACCAAACCATCAACTGGGAAAGGCCTCCCAATAATCTGAATTACTAAACCTGAGCGAAGGTGTCACCCTACAGATAACGAGTGTCCTCACTTCTACTGAGAAGCAATTTTCCAACCGGGAGTTTCACCACGTGTGAATTTCCAGGGCAAATGCAACGGTGGAGATTCCTAAGCAAACGGAAGGGATGACACAGAGGTGGAGGCATCCTGACAGAAGGAGACAGAGGGGAGAGCTCCTCCCTGCCTCATAGGCAACTGAGTGTTCCTGAAAAGAGCAACTGCTTCCGAAGGCGCGGAAGGATGGAAAACAGGGAAAGTGCCGGCTTTCTGGGAAGGGACCAGGTTCTGCCTTGGTACAGTGAGTTCCACCCCTTAATTGTGCTTAATTGATCTTGATTCTCTCCTGCTGTCCCGCTGGCATCTTTCAATACTAACAGATAGTTAATTTCCACCTTTCATTTGGCTTTGTCCTTGGAAAAACTAGTTCACCCTTTCCCCTCATCTTTACTGGTGAACCACTCAGGCCACGAGTGACACTGTCAGGTGCCCTCGTTCCTTGGCCCTGAGGGACGCGGTTCAGGAAGCAGCCCTTACAGTCTCCAACCCTGACCCCTAAATTACGTCCCTTCTTGCCCAGTCCCCCTACCACACAAAAGAAATCTGTGAATTTTTTTACCTAAGTTAATTATTGACGTCCTGACCACAGATGAAAAGAGGATTCTTTTATTTCTCTACATCAAAATAAGTTATATAAAATATTTTTCCTAAACTTCACCAACAGGATTATACTTCTGGTTTTTTTTTCAGAAGATATACTGTTCTAATAAGAGTACCAGGGAATCACCAAAGGTAAGTACTAGCAAGAAGGGAATTTGGGCAAAAGACCCTTCCTCGAGGCCCTCAGCCCTGTCTGACAGAGAGAGAAGAAGATAAATATTTCTAAATAAGGGATAAAATCCAATGAAAGTCATTCCAGAAGAGCCCCATATGGTGCACAAGACAGGAGGCTTGTGTGCTGAGCGAGGCACATAGATTCTGGAAATCAAAAATGGAAGCCCCACAAAACAGGTCATCCCTCATAATCAGACTCCAAGACCACATTTCAATATGCATTGACGGCTCATAAGCATGTCTGTTAAAAGCGAATTCAATTCTCACCTCAGCATGGATCATATCTGTGCTGTAGCTAAACGGCTTGGTCTGAAGAGTGATGTCATGGAGCATATGTTATTCAATTATAACAGCATCTTCTGATCTGAGCAAGAAATGAGAGAGAGACGCACGTCTGAACTCACTTGGGAAGCATTTATATGCAACATTACTACCCTGTACAAAGGCAGCTAGCATTGTCACAGGGTTGTAAACAATAGGTTCAGAAGTAGGAAAATAAATTTTCTTGCTTCCTTCCAGGGCACGGTTTTTCTAACTTGGTCCTATTGACATATGGGGCTAGATAATTCTCTTTTTTTAAAAAAAAAGACTTGATTTTTTAGAGCAGTTTTGAGTTCACAGCAAAACTGATCAGAAGGTACAAAGAGTTCCCATTTACCCCTTCCCTGCCATAATTATTTTTTTGTAGGGAGCTGACATATGCATTGTAAAATGTTTAGCATGGTCCCTGGCCTCTGTCCTCTAGATGCCCGTAGTATCCCCCAAATGTGAAAAACACAAATGTCACTGGACATTGCCAAAGATCTCCTGGTGGACAAATTCATCCTTGGTTGAAAACTGCTGTTTCAGAGTTTGACCTTCCCCCTACAGGAGAAATAGAAGCTAGATTCTGTCTTCAAGAGTCTTAAGAGACATCATTTGAGCCCTGGTTGACTAAAACAGAAGAACGTGGCTAGATGTTTTATATTTATTTAATCTCTTCAGACAAAACAAACTGATTATAAATATTAGAGAAAGACAAGACAATTGGGTCGGGGAGAAATTATCGCAGGGAGGAGACCAGAGATGAGACTGCCCGCAGGAGTCATCGTGCGTTTCTCCAGCCTTGCATATTCACATGTGTGATACACTTAAAAGAATTCTTAAAGAATTATTGCACTCGGGGTTCCAATTCACAGGAACAGAGCTCACAAGAGATTAGTAAACAGAGCAACCAGAACTATTTGTTAATTGGCAATGAGAAACATTCTGAAAAGAACGGAACATCACATTGGCTGTATCAGTCCCCTCCAGTAGCTTAGCTACAGTGGAAACTGAATTCCAGAGGGTGCCCAGTGAGCACGGAATCGAGACATGTAATCTGACAGTTTGAAGCCTCCGATGCCCGTGTCCACACGGGGACCCTCCCCCTGCCCGGGCAGCTCTGTGCAGGGGCACGTCTGAGTCAGTGCTCCCAAGGCTGATGGGCCAAGGAAACGTCAGAGAAACTTGCTAAAACTCAGATCCATGGCTCCACTGCTAGAGATTACGATTTAGTGACACTGAGGTGGGGCCTGGTCACCAACATTTTTAACAAGCGCCCCAGGTGCTTGAGAAACACTGAACTGTGGTCATCTTTGTAACTGCCCTTCTGTCTCTGCTTCTGTAGGATTCTGCCCAGTCGTGCCCTGGTCAACACAGTCTTTCACCCTGTTGACACCTTCACAGGTTGCAGTAAAGACAGCCAGCTTGGAAAACTCTGTCTCTGTAGGTGACAATCAAAAGTTCAGTACAACTCCCTTATTTCCTTACCGGGAACAGAGAGCAGCAGGTGGGGACAGCACAGCCTCAGCCCCAGGTGACACCTCACGAACTAAAAATTGTTCTCCATAAAATATTGTGTTTTTGTTTGTTTGTTTTGCGGTACGCGGGCCTCTCACTGCTGTGGCCTCTCCCGTTGCGGAGCACAGGCTCTGGACGTGCAGGCCCAGCGGCCATGGCTCATGGGCCCAGCCTCTCCGCGGCATGTGGGGTCTTCCCGGACCGGGGCACGAACCCGTGTCCCCTGCATCGGCAGGCAGACTCTCAACCACTGCGCCACCAGGGAAGCCCCATAAAATATTGTTGAAGGCAATTCACTTGAAGGAAGGACATTCCTCTCTCTTAAGCAGATTGAGACTTTTCTGTTGTTGGTTTCAGGTTATTGGTTTTAGTGATATTACAAACGGGAGAGCAGATCTTACATGCTGGGTCGCGGGCATCTCCACTTCTCTCCCAGGCCCCCAGTTACTAAACAAAAAGCTCTGTTTCTCATATTAAAAACCCATCTGTTCATTCGGTCTAGAAACATTTATTGAATGTTTATGGCGGGGCAGCTGCAATTTTCAGGTTTCGAGACATAAAATGAGTTGTAGGCCTAGGACCAGGAGGGAGCAGAGAAGTGAGCACAGGGTCTCTGGGTGCCAGGAGGGAGTAAGACGTGGGTTAGGAGGTGGGGGGAGGGGCAGGGCTACTCAGAGCCCGTGACAGCTGAGCCGAACGGAGAGGTGGAGAGACGCTCACAGCAGAGCAGGGAAAGACAGCGCGCCAAGGAAGGAGAGGCCCCTGCGAGGACAAAGCTGAGTGAGGGAGCCCGGTGCTTCCTGAGACCCCCAGGTACTGGTTTGGCTGGAGCGTGGGTGCACCAGGGATGTGGGATAGAATGGCGTGGGTAAGCAGAAGCCACCCATCAAGGATCTTGTACAGAATACTGAGGATGTTTGACTCTGTGTGACAGTGAGGACACGAGTCCTTAGGTGCTTTTAAGCAGAGGAAAAGGACATGATCCAGTTCATGTTTCAGAGCACTCTCCCTGTGGCCAGGAAGAGGTTTCGGAGTGAGAGACTTGAGCAGGGTTCAAAGTTTGTCATGTGTCGGAGAGCACGGGCAAGGGGAAGACACAGGATCACCTAGGGGTGTTGAGCATATTGCTGCAGGTTTTTAAAAGTTTAAATGCTTTGAACAATCCATTTGTTTGGGGGACTTTTTCTGGCAGTGTGCAGAAGTCCAGCTGTATAGCACAGAAAGATGGTGGGTGAATTAATTCACGGTTGTCACACGTAATTTTTGTTTAAATCGTGGCGGTGAGAATTTGTAGGTTTAAAGAAGAGATGTGGTAGAAGAGGTGATGGAAGGAAAGAAGGGGGAGGGTCTGATCTACGAGGCCTTCATGAATTTGAAGTTAAAATGCTGGGGAAATAGGCTGTGATAGAGGAGTACTGAAGAGCAACTCTGTACAGGCAGAACAATTCCATCAGACAAGTCAAAACTGTGTATGACCTTCACGGGAAATCCACGTGGTAGGGACATTTTTGGGTAACTTCCTAATCCACTACTCACCGCCTTCCTTCTCCTACCCCTGAAGCTACAGTGAATAGGATGCAGGACCCTGTTTTCACAGTGCTCATACTGTGGAACCATCGACTAACTGGACCCATCAGTGTCTCACTCCTGAAGACGTAAAATCAGAGTGTCACAGTTTCGCTTGCACTCCGGTGCTGTGGTCCGTCGTCATCTTTGCCAGTATCATCTAGTTCAGCAGAGAGAGCTGATTGAGAGAGAGACAGAGAGAGTGAAAACAGAACTGACAGCCCTTATCGCCACAAGACGGAAACTCCGTTTTTCCCAATGGCCCTCCAGTTCTCAGTCTATTTCCTTGGATGTCTTTTTTACAATTGGTTTTGTGAGCTGGTCCTGAATAATATCATTCCTTAAGAAAAAAAAAGCTCACCCACACTCATAAATTAAGCAGTTCATATCTAAACATTATTCACTCATGGGATTGGCTGAAGTGTTACCATTCAGTACAGGTTCAAGGGTCTGGGAATTCAGTCCCCCTCTGGACAGTCCCCTCCTAACAACAATTTTACCCTTTATGTAAAGGGCAGAGTGAAGCTTTAGCTGTCTATGTCACAGCCATCTACATCATCCGCTCCAGAATGTGGAGAAAAAATGAAAGAAAATAGAGAAAAAGTAGTCTCATATTCATTTAGAAAGGAATAGGAATTGGAACCATCTTTTTGAAGGACAGTTTGGCAACATCTTATAAACATTTCTTTTTTATTCTTTATTTTTTTATTTTAATTTTTTTGGGGTTCGGGGGCCTCTCACTGTTGCGGCCTCTCCCATTGCGGAGCACAGGCTCTGGACGCGCAGGCTCAGTGGCCATGGCTCACGGGCGCAGCCGCCTCACTGAACGTGGGATTTTCCCGGACCCGGACACGAACCCGCGTCCCCTGCATCGGCAGGCAGACTCTCAACCACTGCGCCACCAGGGAAGCCCAGATGTGTGACTCTTTTATTTTGCAATGAGAAGCTTGTACATCTCAATCTCCTCACCTAATTCTTTCCTCCCCCTACCTGCATCCTTTCCGGCAAAAAAGTTTTGGTTCTCTGTATCTATAAATGTTTCTGTTTTGTTATATTTGTTCATTTGTTTTGTATTTTAGATTCCACAGATAAGTGAAATAATACAGTGTTTGTCTTTCTCTGTCTGACTTATTTCACTTAGTATAATACCCTCTAGGTTCATCCATGTTTCCAAAGATAGCAAGATTTCATTCTATTTTTATGGCTGAATAATATTCCATTTTATATGTATATGTATAACTTCTTTATCTGTACATATCTGTTGATGGCCATTTAGGTTGCTTCTATATCTTGGCTATTTTAAAGAATGCTGCAATTAACATAGGGGTGCATATATCTCTTCCAATTAATGTTTTCCTTCTCTTTGGATAAATACTCAAGATTGGAATTGCTGGACCTTGAGGTCATTCTTTTATAATTTTTGAGGACCCCCCCCCATACTGTTCTCCATAGTGGCTGCACCAATTTACATTCCCACCAACAGGGCACAGGGCTCCCTTTTCTCCACATCCTCACCAATGCTTGTTATCTCTTGTCTTTTTGGTAATAGTCCTACTGACAGTGGTGAGGTGATATCTCATTGTGGTTTTGATTTGCATTTCCCTGATGACTGGCAATGTTGAACATCTTTTCATGTGCCTGTTGGCCATCTGTATGTCATCTTTGTAAAAACGTCTATTCAGGGGCTTCCCTGGTGGCGCAGTGGTTGAGAGTCCGCCTGCCGATGCAGGGGCCACGGGTTTGTGCCCCGGTCCGGGAAGATCCCACATGCCGCGGAGCGGCTGGGCCCGTGAGCCATAGCCGCTGAGCCTGTGCGTCCGGAGCCTGTGCTCTGCAACGGGAGAGGCCACAACAGTGAGAGGCCTGCGTACCGCAAAAAAAAAAAAAAAAAAAAAAAGAAGAAGAAAAAGAAAAACGTCTATTCAGATCCTGTACCCATTTTTTAATCAGGTTTTTTGTTTTCTTGATGTTGAGCTTGCATGAATTCTTTGTATAACTTGGATATTAACCCTTTATCAGGTATACTGTTTACAAATCTCTTCTCTCAGTAAGTGGCTTTTTCATTTTGTTGATAGTATCCTTTGCTGCACAAAAGCTTTCTAGGTTGATGTAGTCCTTTTTTCTTTTTTTTTGCTTTTGCTTCCCTTGCCTGAGGAGATAAATGCAAAAAAATATTACTAAGATGAATGTCAAAGAGCTTACTACCAATGTTTTCTTCTACGAGCTTTATGGTTTTGGGTCTTACATTTAAGTCTTTAATTCACTTTGAATTTGTTTTTGTGCATGGTATGAGAGAGTAATCCAGTTTGGTTCTTCTGCACTTAGCTCTTCACTTTTCCCAATAGTATTTATTGAAGAGACTGTCTTCCCCATTATATATTCTTGCCTCCTTTGTCATAGATTAATTCTCATATAAGTGTGGATTCATTTCTAGAATCTCTATTCTGTTCCATTGATCTATGTGTCTCTTAGTGCAAGTACCATACGGTTTTGATTGCTGTATTTTGAAGTCATGGAGTGTGATACCTCCGGCTTTGTTCTTTTTCAAGATTGTTTTGGCTAATTGAGTCTTTTTGTATTTCCTCAGTAAATTTGTTTTCTATGTAAATTTTAGAATTATTTGTTCTAGTTCTGTGGAAAATATCATTGATGTACTGATGGGGATTGCCTTTGACAGTATGGTCATTTTAACAATATTGATTCTTCCAATCCATGAGCATGATATATCTTTCCAAATCTTTCTTTTGTCTTCAATTTCTTTCATAAGTGTCTTATAGTTTTCCAATTATATGTCTTTGCCTCCTTATTTAGAGTTACTCCTAGGTATTGTATTCTATTTGATGCAATTGAAAATGGGATTGCTTCCTTAATTTCTCTTCCTGATAGTTCTTTGTTAGTGTATAGGAATACAACAGATTTCTGTATATTAATTTTGTATCCTTAAACTTCACGAAATTCACTGATGAATTCTAATACTTTTTTGATGGTGCCTTTAGAATCTGTGTATAGTATCATGTAATATGCAAATAGTGACAATTTTACTCCTGCTTTCCAATTTGGATTCCTTTTATTTCTTATTCTTGTCTGATTGCTGTGGTTAGGACTTCCAACATTACGTCAGTCTCCAAAGACTGAACCAGGAAGAAATAAAAAATATAAATGGATAAATTACCAGTAATAAAATTGAATCAGTAATAAAACAACTACCAACAAACAATGGTCCAGTACCAGGTGGCTTCACAGGTGAATTGTACCAAATATTTAGAGAAGAGTTAACACCTATCCTTTTCAAACTATTCCAAAATATTTCAGAGAAAAGAATGCTTCCAAACTCATTCTAAGAGGCCAGAATCACCCTGATACCAAAACAAGACAACGATATCACAAAAAAAGAAAATTACAAGACAATATCACTGATGAACATAGATGCAAAAACCCTCAGCAAAATATTAGCAAACTAAATTCAACAATACATTAAAAGGATCATACACCACGTGTGGACACAGGTGGGGAAGGGAAGGGTGGGATGAATTGGGAGATTAAGTTTGACATAAATAAACTACTATGTGTAAAATAGGGGAAAAAAGAAAAAGGATCATACACCATGATCAAGTGGGATTTATACCAGGGATGCAACAATGGTTCAATAGCCACACTCGATCAATGTGACACACAACGTTATCAAACTGAAGAATAAAAACCATATGATCATCTCAGTAGATGCAGAAAAAGCTTTTGACAAAATTCAACATCTTTTTATGGTAAAAACTCTTCAGAAAGTGGGTATAGAGGGAACATACCTCACCATAATAAAGGCCATGTATGACAAACCCACAGCTAACATCATACTCAATGGTGAAAAGCTGAAGGCATTTTCTCTAAGATCAGGAACAAGACAAGGATGTCCACTCTTGCCACTTTTATTCAACATAGTTTTGGAAGTCCTAGACTCAGCAATCAGACAAGAAAAAGAGATAAAAACAATCTAAATTGGAAAAGAAGAAGTAAAACTGTCCCTGTTTGCAGATGATGATACTATACATAGAAAATCTTAAAGATGCCACCAGGAGACTACTAGAACTCATCAATGGATTCAAGAAAGTTGCAAGATACAAAATTAATATACAGAAAACTGTTGCATTTCTATATACTAACAACAAACTATCAGAAAGAGAAATTAAGGAAACAATCCCATTTACCATTTCATCAAAAAGAATAAAACACATAGGAATAAACCTACCTAAAGAGGTAAAAGACCTGTACTCTGAAAACTATAAGATAGTAATGAAAGAAATTGAAGACAACACAAACATTTGGAAAGGTATACTGTGTTCTTGGATTGGAAGAATCAATATTGTTAAAGTGACCATATTGCCTAAGGCAATCTACAGATTCAATGCAATCCCTGACAAATTACCAATGGCATTTTTCACAGAACCAGAAAAAAATAATTTTAAAATTTTTATAGAAAGACAAAAGACCCTGAATATCCCAAAAGGATATTAAGAAAGAAGAACAGAGCTGGAGGAATCATGTTCCCTGACTTCAGACTATACTACAAAGCTACCGTCATCAAAACATAGAGTACTGGCACAAAAACAGAAATATAGATCAATGGGACAGGATAGAGGGCCCAGAAATAAATCCACATACTTATGGTAAATTAATCTATGACAAAGGAGGCAAGAATATACAATAGAAAAAAAGACAGTCTCATCAATAAGTGGCACTGGGAAAACTGGACAGCTACATGTAAAAGAATGAAATTAGGACATTCTCTAACACCATATACAAAAATAAACTCAAAATGGATTAAAGAACTAAATGTAAGACTGGAAACCATAAAACTCCTAGGGGAAACACAGTTAAGACACCATTTGACATATATCATAGAAATATTTTTTTTGGATCTGTCTCCTAAAGCAAAGGAAATAAAAGCAAAAACAAACAAATGAGATCTAATTAAACTTAAAAGCTTTTGTACAGCAAAGGAAACCATCAACAAAATGAAAGACAGTCTACTGAATGGGAGAAAATATTTACAAATGACATGATTGTTAAGGGGTTAATATCCCAAATAAATAGCTAATACAACTCATCATCTAAAAAACCAAAAACCCAATTTAAAGAACAGGCAGAAGAACTTTATAGACATTTTTCCAAAAAGGACAAGCAGATGGCCAACAGGCACATGAAAATATGCTCAACATCACTAATCACCAGGGAAATGCAAATCAAAACAACAGTGTCACACCTGTCACAATGACTATTATCAAAAAGAACACAAATAACCATAATTGGCAAGGATGGAGAGAAAAGGGAACTCTTGTACACTGGTGGTGGGAATGTAAACTGGTGCAGACACTGTGGAAAACAGTATGGAGGTCTCTCAGAAAACTAAAAATAGAGCTACCATATGACCCAGCAATTCCATTTCGGGATATACATCTGAAAAAAGCAATAACTCTAATTCAAAAAGATACATGCACCCCAATGTTCACAGAGGCACTATTTAAAATAGCCAAGACATAGAAGCAACCCAAGTATCCACTGACAGATGAATGGATAAAGGAGATGTGGTACATATATACAATGGAATACTACTCAGCCATAAAAAGAATAAAATTTTGCCATTTGCAACAATGTGGACGGACCCGGGGGGTATTATGCTTAGTGAAATAAGTCAAACAGAGATAGATAAATACTGTATGTTATCACTTATGAATGGAATCTAAAAAATAAAACAAATGAATGGGTATAACAAAACAGAAACAGAATCACAGACATAGAAAACAAACTAGTGGTTACCAGTGGTGAGAGGGATGGGGGTGGGGCAAGATAGGGGTAGGGATTAAGAGGTACAAACTAGTATGTATAAAATAAATAAGCTATAAAGAGATACTGTACAACACAGAGAATGTAGCCAATACTTTATAATAAATTTAAATGGAGTATAATCTATAAAAATATTGAATCATTCTGTTGCACACCTGAAACTAATATAACTAATATAATATCAACTGTACTGCAATTAAAAAAAAAAGATTTTAAAAAAAGAAGTCTACAGTTTCTTTAGGTAGACCTCACTTAGGGCCACTAAATCTGATTTTTGACCAGTAGATACAGAGGGGTTTGTTCCCATGTTTTTCTCCCACAGACATCTCTTGCAGGAAACAACTGGTAATTTGTTTTAAAAAATAATTTTCAGCTTTCTTATGTTTCATCTCATTTAGCACTAGTCTCACCTTGTACCTTCATTCTGACTTTACGCAAAACATACTGGACTTTACAATGAATGGGCTTGTCTAACCTGCACTGAATTTTTCACCATGTGGCCCTTTTCCAATCATGGCTTCACAATAAGAAGTCCTCAAAGCTTTTGCTTGAACAATGGCCAAACTCAAATCACTGATTTTCATCGTGAAACCATACACTAAACATCCTTCCTTCTTGGGCCCATATTTACAAAGAAATACAAATGTGTGAAGATCAATAGTTGTAATTCAGTTATTGTCAAAGATCAGTTCTTTTGTACTATTTTAAAGCACTGAGAATAGTTTTCTTTAATTTACTTTCCTGTCCAGATGAGTATTGCCTTTGTAAGTGGTCTCATAGGAAATGCATTTAGACTTAGTTCAAAGAAGCATCCAATGATCAATAAGAACGTCAGTCCACAACTTTATAGTATAGATAAACTCCCTCAGTAAAACATATTTCCTCCTCTTTCATTCACTTTGCTCCTTCCCTGCTCTGCATTTCCAGGGGCCCCCTGGTGGCCTGAGGACACGAGAAGGGAGCTGTTGACCAGGCAGAGGTCAGGTCATCAAGTAAGTCTGGGGAAAGGGCCCTCTGAGGAGGTTTGACTACATCTCTGCTGGTTGCTAGCCTGAGACTAAGATGTTAATTGTGATTTGGGGAAGGAGGCTTAGTTCACACTAATCCTTCCTGGATTTTCCAATTTCTCCACGTTCACAAAAATTAGTGTTTAAATGTCTTTTCTAAGACAACTCAAATTTTGTTAAAAATTTAAAGAAATCAGAGGCTTCTGGGTAAGGCAAGATCCAGAAAAATCAGACTATTTTAGCCAATAGCTCATACATTTTCATGATGTAACAAGATCATGAAAGTTCAGTGTTCTTACCCTAGGTTACCTTTTTTTTTTTTTTTTAACAGCAGGAAGTACTCATCAGCTAAGGAAGATGAGATTCTTATTTTCTCAGTTGGCCTTTGTACGAATCCATAAAAATGTACCCCGTTTCTATGGTTCCCATCTTATTCCCAACTCTTGCTTCTCCCTCTGTCTCTGTTCTCTATTTCCTCTGCCTGATCTTACTTAAACTGATATTATAGGCCTGCAGCCCCACACATCAAATTTGTTTATTCTAATGGAAACTTGAATTGGTGACTATCATTTGCTCTCAGTCTTATTATAAGTGAAATTGATTCTGGATTTCTAAATTTCTCCTCCTACAAAGGGTGATCTTAGATCTCTAGTCTTTTATATGTTATTGCTCTGTCCGATGGCCTTTTTAAAGATTTGTAGACTTTTACAGTAAATCTCTTATTGCTCACTTAAATGTGATGGTTATGTGTTTAATCATTAATGGTTATATCAAGCAATCTCATATGTATGTAAGATACGTATGTCTTATATACATACTTAAAACAAGCCATTCCACCCATGTTTGACTGTGTAGCTTAGAGGATTTGTGTTTAGAGTTCAATCTCCCAGCATCAAGCTAAACTGGAAATTCGCAACCCTACTACTCTTCCTCCCTCTTCTATTAACTTGTGCTGCTTTTTAATTTTTTTTTAATTTCTCTGAGTTTCAGTTTCTCCCTCTGGGAAATCAAGGATATTCAACTAAATAGTTCACAATGTTCCTTCTAACTCCAAAATTCTTCTTGCTTTGTTAATAAATCAGCATATTTTCCTTGATACAAACATCTTTAGAATCCCCACAGAGAACTAATCCAGAGGATGTGCTAATATTGTGATTCATTACCCAAGTCATTTCTCTAAGCACTAGTTTTCACATAGACAGAATGAGATGATTTTTAGACCCATTTAAGGCCTATGATGCTGCTATACACATGACAGATTCTTGTTGCCATTTCCATTTAGGAATTTTTTTTTTTTACTAGAGACAAATTTATATGTTTTCTGTTGTCAGAAACTGAAAACTCCAGAACCCTAGCACATTTCTTGGCTATAAGAAAGCTTACACTCAGATTCATTGTCCAAATGTCACAATATGCTCAATGCTGTGTCCAAAGAAAGCATCTATTCCCTTTCAAATGGATTTGTTCTCTGTTGTCCTCAAATGCCTTACTTGGATAGTTGTAATTCGAAGGTGTGAGCAGAACGCAAGACTTCAATTCACAGTAGAATCTCCAATTTCATGCTGATACATTTTCAGGTTCTTGGTTACAAATTAACCGACTCTCTTCCCAGTCTCTTGGGACATTGGAAAAGTGGACAAATTATCCAGAGACTGTAGTGGTTTATGCAAGAATCACCTGCTCACCTGTGCACTAATGGAACTGCTTTGCATAAGCAGATCCTGTTCCCTGAGGCTACACAGTTTCCAATCTTCTATACCCCAGGGGACATTACCAGCGCTGCAAAAGTGCCTCTGTTCTCAGGCTGAGAACTACAGATACTTGGTTCCTTTCTATCTCAGAGGACTTCCTTCTGGGCACAGGATTATGGTGTTTTCTCATCAAGCCATAGCAGCCACATACAAGGTTAATAGTGCCCTGAAAATGTACAGTGCACAACCTGTACAACTGTCAACAGCTGCCTTGTGGAGTTGTTGGGGAGAAAATATTTTCCTCTAACTCTAGGTCTGGCTGGTCTGAGGATTAATTTACATGAGATAGATTAACATATGTGTACATGGGAGAGACTCAGGAAGACTGAGCAACTGGCTAAAAAGTCTGAAACCCTCCCCTTAAATACCATCTTCAGCTAAAGACAAAAGAGGATGTTGCGGGGAGGGGTTTGGAATTTCAGAGGCAATTCACATGGAGATGGAAAACCACATGTTTGCTGGGACAGCAGAGACCCTGGGACACAGAGTGGCCTCTGATCGCTAAGCCCCTCTGGTCCCCCCCACACACCCTATTCTTTGATGGCATCTCCATCCCAGGTAATGGTACCTCCATCCCAGGTGATAGCACCTCCATCCCAGGTGATAGCACTATTCCTTTATCCAAATTCTTCCTGTAGCTAAGGGGTAGGTAAAGAGAGATTTACTGAGTCTTCCGTTTCTTAAAAATAATCAGCCTAAATTAATCCTCATGCCCAAAAGACACATTTTGGGCTGCCAGATTCTGCTCCTCCACGGTCCTGCCTTTGAAACTTCTCCAAGAAGTCTCACAGTCCAGAAGCTGAGTTGGTAGATTGTTCCAGCTCATTAAACCAGTCTCATAGTCCTGACAATGAGTCAGCCCTGTTAAGTTCATTTCAGGAGGCTGTGAGGCAGGTGGTCTTCCAAAGTTTGGCCTATGAGGTGCAAGCAATTAAGTTTTAATACGAGCCATTTCTATGGAGATGAAAGAAAAACAACAGTTATTGATCGGAGCAAATTATAACGCAGTGTCTGAGAGCTGCCAGTTGAGAACGTTTCTAGGTGTCAGCCTTGAAGCATCTGGAGATGGAGTGAGGACAGAAAGTGACAATCTGACAGATTTTCTTGGTTTGTAGTTTTAATGTCTCTGACAATGTCATCAGTGTGGAGGTAAGCTTTCTGAGTGGCTTACACAGCAATAGGCCCAAAGACTGTCTAACGTGGGCTATTGTGGTGATCGCTCTTAAGTTTGTATCAAGTTGTTCAGCTCCAGTTTTGAGGGCTTCAGGGGAAGGAAGCTTTAGTTTTCAACGATTCCAAATCGAAAGTGGGAGAAAAGTTGGAAACGTTAGTTTGGAGAGCTATAGCTAAATATTTTAGGAAAATAGAAAAATTCAGGGTTCAGTCCAGTTTACAGGTGGAAAAGCAAAACCTCAAAGAAAATTAACAGAACTAAAATCTAGTATCTATGATTGTGTATTATAGTTTCCACTGAAATACAATTTTTCCCTCTAAAAGTACACTTATTTTTACCAAAGATAGCCAAATTAAGGCTAATTTGTTTGCCAAATAAGTGTAGTTTCAGTAAAATTGGCCTGATTATTTGCATAAGGCCAGCAAGAATAGTGATTGACCTTAAAGGCTTTTTAAAATCTGCTTTGCTGGAACTTTTCATAAGGAACCTCCAGATTGAATTTTAAATGTCTCTTGAGGCCAGGAAGCCAAAGCAAAGACTTACCATCAGACTTGCCTGTAATAACTATAGATTTAGGTGAATTCCTCTCTTCTTGAGATCCTCCCAAATATCCTGAGGTTTCTGCACCTACCGGGAAGTGACCTTCCTTACTCACCTGGTAGGGCTGCTGGGAACCCTGTAAGCAATGTACCTGCCTGTTTTTCCAAGGGGCAATATTGCTCCCTAAGGTCAATCTTATTTCCTTAAAGCTGTCTGGTCATATCTGAGTCTATGCACATCCTCAAATATGACATTCCAGTCAAAGCCTTGGTAATGTAACCAATGTTTGCAACTGTGTTCTGTTACAAGAACAAATTCTTAGCGAACTTATGTAAATAGCTATATGGCCATGAAAATAATAATACATACTAAGAGTTTCCAAATACTGGAGGGATCAGGTAGGGAGAAAAAGATAAATGTTTCAGTTCTGCTTACAAAGGTATAATTTACCAAATTGCTGTAGGTCATAGTCTAAGAGGAAAGATTTCCTTATATCTGGAAAATAAGGATTAAAAAGTAATATTTCAGCCAAAAGTCATAAAAATTAATATCATATACATCAATTCATTCAGTCCCATGTACAATAATTAATTCTTGTTGATCTTGATTTTTTTTTCTTGGCTGGACCACGTGGCTTGTGGGATCTTGGTTCCCTGACCAGGGATGGAACCCAAGCCCTCAGCAGAGAAAGTGCAGAGCATTAACTACTGGACTGCCAGGGAATTTCTGATCTTCATCTTTTGTTAGAAGTTTATGAAGCCAACATTTTTTTCATTAGAGTTCTGTAATTTCTTACCCAGTTCAGTGGTATAATCTGAAAGTTATCAGAAACGTATATTTATCAAAAAGTCTTTTCTGTGAATCTTCTTGAAGATAAACGTTTTTGCAAAAACATGAGATTAAAACAGTAACTGTCTATAAATGACAAAGACTTAAAATGGCCTGGTTAAAGATCTGATTCATTATAATACAATTGACCTGGAAATTTTGTTATTTCCGTGACACACAGCATTATAAGATAATAACTAGAATTATGACTGATAACATTATACTAAGACATACCCGCAGTTTATGAATTTTATATAATTTCCAGAGCATTTATATTAAAAACATTTACCCATACAATATAGCCCAGGAAGGTTTATCATTATTCATTTGACAATGCTTACCATGTAATTTAATACACCAAATAAGCCTAATTTGATTAATAATGCTCTTTTATAAGGAAAGAAAACATATCTTTTCAAGTGTTCTAGGGGCTGTCTGGAAAATCCCAAACTTAGTTCCAGGTCAATAAGACTTCATTTAAAATTTGATTTGGGGGAAGTTTGTCAAAAAGACCAAAAAGGTCTTAAAACACTTGGTCAAATAAGAACATAGGTCACTGAAAAACAATTTACCCAAAACGTCAAAGACTTCACAGGCAAATACAGAAGGTTTAATAGTTGTAAAAAGCCATAGCTCTTTCAATATTGAAAAGGTTCAGTTTAAGCATTCAAAGACCTGATAAAAACAACATAGGAATTTATTTTGATCAAACATAATCGCTCCCTGATGTTTTTAGGCAGACTACTAAAGGTAGAGAAAAACCTTTTACTATTTCTTTACAAGCACAGATTTCTGTCTTTTTAACAGAGAGAAAACCAAATTCTAATTTTGCACCAACTTACTTTGATATTAAAATTCATTCACTTAAATTCCTTTCGATCTTAACCAGCTTAAGCATGCATAAAACACTTTTCTCAAGGTTTCTTTTTGACGAAACTTCTACATTCTATTTCCATTTTAGTGTATCCCTTGTCCTTTTCTTTTTTTCCCATTCTTGAAATAACCAGCCTTATTTTAGGCAAGATCATTTTCATTTCCCTCAACAAAATTGTATCTCCATTTCTCATATCTTTCTTACCCAAAAATACAACTTACTTTTCTTACATACAGAGATGTCTTTCATATAATTTTCAGTAACTTTAATCACATATATTAATTATAAATCTTAACCCCTAGAAACCTTAACTAAGAAGTAAACAACTGTGAAATGTCTTTTACATTAGCATTTTATGGCTTGGCAAATTTACAAATACATTTTATAATTCTAGAGACATAGACTACTTCATACTATAATCTTTCAATAAAGCATAAGACATGTTTACTAATAAACCCATATTTACCTTTACTTTGTAATAGGAAGCTAAAAGCAGATATACCTATGTTTAGTAATTAATCTTTCACCATTATGTTTTATTTGGAAATCATCTAGACATTCAATAAATTTACTTTATAATTTAACTCATCTTAGCAAAACTTTAAGGTTTCTAGTAACCAAAAATATTTCGACAGCTATTTTTAAGAACACATAAACCATAACACATAATAAACATTTGTAAGTTTACCTAAAACCCTTTTATCGTATATCTATTTGCTCTTAACAATTGTTTATATAACCTATGAAAACTTCATGAGACATTAGACAAAGTCAACCATCATCTCCAGCTATTTCTTTTTCTTTTGTTGGCAAATTTTTGTAACAGATTACATGACTTTTAGTAAATTTAGATAGAATAAAAGTATTATACTTAATGCCGATAAAGACTTTGTTTTAATTAAACTGAAAACCTTAAACTTGCTATTATTTATTAAAGATTACTCCTAGACCACATGGACTTGAAAAACATTTGGGTTACTGTCTATGATACTTCTGAGACTTAGAAATATTTATTTCATAAGCACTCTTAAAAAGCACACTTTTTAAGCCAATTAAATTGAGCTACTTTACAAAGTGATTTTTGTCAGTTCTGTCTGGAGGTAGAAAAAGGCCCTATGCGTAATGTACACAGACATACATACAGATGCAATCAGAGATTTCATAGCTTTCATTTTAAGACCTTAGTCATGAATCAGGTATAAATATAACACCTATGTTATATAAAAGTCACTAGTTTATAAATAGTGGTTGGAATAAATTTAGTTTATCTGCTCAGATGGCCAAGGCTCTTTACTTTTGTGGAAAAAACCTTTTAAGATTTGTATTTGTCCTTGACAAATAATCTTAAGGAAGCTGTAGGCTAGATTTTGGGCAAGGAGATTTTCCAGTAGTCTGTCCTGTTTTTAAAGGCATCTTTCCCTCCAATTTTTTCCCCCTGGTGTCAGGTTCTCCCAATTGTGTTAACTGGGCTCAGTCTCAGGAGACAGTGGGCTGTGTTTACATTTCTGATTTTGTAGATATTTGCAAGACAAAGACAGTTGTTTTTAATTCCCCAAAGAACTGGGCTGCTGCCTAAGTGATATCAAAAGTCTGTTTGCCCATCCAACTACATTTCCTTTAATATGCTTCTTTGTATCAGGGAGAAAGATTTCCAACTAAAATTGCAAACTGAAAGATTTCTATGTTCTAGAACTTCAGGGTTCAATTATCACACCTAAAAAAAATCTGCACGAGGCATTCAACAATGGCCCTTTGTTCAAGAGCACAATTCAATAGACCAATTCCCCCCAGGGGGCAAAAAGCCTCCGCCATCTCCCCTATTAGGCCTTGACTATCTGTCCCACATTCCGGGGGCTCAGGCAACCCTACTGGCTCCCCTTGGCAAGTTCAGTTAACATTGCCTGAAGGGCAGACTCCTGCACCCTGTTTGACAATTCCAGGAAGGGGGAACATTCCCAGTGACACACAATGTCCAATCCCTACAGTACAGTCAGGCAAAAGAGACACAACCACTTTACAAAAAGCATGTTCAAATACACCAGATTTCCTCCAAGCTTGCACCTCAACTTCATTACCTCTAACCAGGACCCTATGAACAAGCCTCAGTCTTACATACTGAGAAGGGGGAGCATTCCCAGCCAGAAGCAACCCCTAGGCCCATAAAATACTCAGGCAACACTGACCTAACCTTTTCACACAACACCTGCACAAACATTCCAACCTCTGTCATCCTCTCAACCCTTGCACTTTTCATTTTCTCAATCTAACTGCAGCCCAAGCCAGGGCCCCGCCAGTGGGTTTTGGTACCACAGCTCATGCGGCTTCTGCCTCAAGCACTCCTGGAAATTCCTCCTCTTTACCCTTCAGCCATTTAACCCGCTCCTGTGAGAGAGGGCTTGGGTCCCCAGGGAGCGGTGGGGCCAAGGGACCCTTCTGTCAACTTTATCGTAATCTGTTGGTCTCACTGCTGCTTCAAGCAAATTCCGGCCATGTTTCTCGTTGCAATCTTTGCCTTCAGGCTTTTAAAATTTCTCCAAACTGGGGTAAATAGAGTGGACATTTTAGGGGCCCTTTCATGTTGGGGGACCACTGGGGCCCTTTCGGCCCACCCAAACTTAGGTAGTACTCTATTAAAACCTTTGTTTTTACCCCATCAATGTCCATTTCATTCATCCCATGTCTTATTAACCAACTAAATATTTCCACCTGTAGAGATGAGTCCTGTGGCTCTTCCTTTCCTGATTCCTCTTTGTTCCACTTTTCAATACTTGCTTTATTTACCTTATTTCTTAATAAATTTTAAATTTCTTTAAAAATTTCCCCCTGTTGGGAAGAGTCCCTTGACTTTCCCCTTGGCTTCTTCCCATTCTCTTGTTAGTTAACCTTTATTAGCATCTGTAAGACCCATGAGGGGAAGCAAACTTGATAATGTTCCCCAAACCATTCTTTACATTAAGCAGGTTCTTCAGACTAGCTGTTCTATTTCTTTGTATCCACCTTTTAATTTAGTCTTTCCATAAGTACCAATAAAACAGCTGTTTAGCCTGAGCGTTCTCTAAAAATTTACCAATTTAGAAGTTTTTCCAATTCAAGGGACCCATTGTCTGGCCATTGGTGAGGATGGTAATAGTGAATCAAACCAATAAGCTTTTTTATGGCTTAACCAAGGATGCAGGAGGTATTTCACAAGAGAGTGCAAGGGATGCAGCCCTCACAAGATCCAGAAAGGTAACTCCCCCAAATAGCCTAAGAAAGCAAAGACCCTTGTTGCCCAGGCGTTAAGGATGGTGTAGTGCCAGCACTAACAATGCAAGGAAGGTTGAGATGACAAAGGCCCTTTATGGGACCGCTTATGACAAACTACGCCGAGCGTCGGCACAGCTCAGGTTGTTACCTGTGTTTCAGACCGACTGGCTACAGCCGCTTAGACTCCCAGCCTACTTGACTGACTGCCAAGTGCCCGCTGGAACACACACCTTTCTGATGGCAGAGACCACAGAGAATATCCTCCCTGGCCACAGAGTCAAGCTCTCGGGACGTAAGACAAGACAAATGACACAACAGACAGAGACAAAGAAAAACAGTGACCATCTCTGGGAGTAAAGGGATCACTAAGTCCACCAAATTTACCAGAGTTGCTAAGTCCAAGGAACCACCTCCAAAAATACTTTCTCCTGCTAAATCTAAATTTAGAAAAGAGAAGAGAAGGGAGGCTTTTGTCGGTCGTCCCAGGATCTCTGAGCCGCAGCAGCTTCAGGGTGAATACTGTGCAGCCAGGAAAGTTGAATTCTGCCAGCTGTGCCAACTGTTGGGGATGAAGACTTTCCCTCTGCCCTTCTGGGTTCTTCTCTCTGGTCTAAGGATTAAATTGACATGAGACAGATGAACAGGAGGAAATCAAACAAGAGTTTGATAACAGGTATACACGGGAGAATCCCAGGAAAACTGAGTAATCCCCCCAAATGGGCGAAGCCCTCTCGTTAAACACCGTCTTCAGCTAAAGACAAAGGAGGATGTTGCGGGTGCTAGTTTGGGACTCAGAGGGGAGAAGGGCAGTTCACACGGGGATGGGGAAGCGGATGTTTCCTGGGCCAGGAGAGACAAGGGACAGAGTGGACTCTGGTCTTCAGGTCTACTGAGTCTGTCTCCCGACGCCTGGCCCTTATTCCTTGGAGACATTTCTGATGACAGCTCTATTCTGGGAACAGAGCCTTTATGTAAATTCTTTGAGGCAATTAAGGTGTAGATTATAAAAAAGCAAAACCACAACTTCCTGAGTCTTCTGGTTCTTAAAGATGATCAGCCTAAATTACTCCTCACGCTAAAGAGACGCTTTGGGGGGCAGATTTTGCACTCTACAGGTTGCTTCTCATAATCTGCTTCAGGAGAGCTCTTTTTGCTTCCCTCTTGTAGCTTTGATCAGTCCAGCACTAGTCAGACTCCAATAAATGTTCAGAAGTCTGTCTGTAACTAAGGAAACTCTTGATGTCTTTCAAAAATCACACAACAGATACTATTCCCTGAAAATAGTAACCACTTCAGTTAGAACTACTGTCATTCCTGTATCTCTTATGAACACAGCAGCTAAAGAGAACAGCAACAATAAACTAGTGATGGTGACTTTTGAGAAACAGTTAGGAAAAAAAGAGATGTGTCAGCTTAAACTCAAGAATGTATTCAGGCACTGTTTATTTTCAAAATAGTTGTCTAAAATAAGTGTTATTCATTAAGTACTAGAAAAGTAGATACGGGTCCATTTTTTTCTACTGGAATTTCGTTTAGTTTGGACTTCTAATTAAGCTGTGAAAAAGTCTCCAAGAAAGACGTAGGGATATCCATCTGATGCTTGCTAAAAAAGCAAACGAGACCTAAGAAGTTTTCAGACTCATAGGTGCTTCACCTCCAAGTCCTACAACAAGGGCTAAACTCGTGGGCTGTAAATAGCATTTGCTCAAATCTTTCAGGTTTCGAAAGTGCTTTTATTCTATGCATTTATTTGTTTATATTTGCTATGTTCCAGTTTTAGGGAGAAGGAGTGCCCTATCACAGATCATGTTGACACTCGTCGGAGGTGGTCCCAGGCTGTCCACATCTACTTTACTTCTCTACTGCATCCAAACCTAAAGATGGTCAGCTGCTGTTGAAAACAGTGTCACAGCATACGAGGGTATCAAACAACCACACATCATTTAATCGTCTGGATTTAATAATTCTTTAACAGGCAGCAGTTTAAAAAAATAATTGCACGATTTAGAAAGAATTTCAATAGTAAGAGAATAAAAGAAGTTTTTAGCGGACCCCTGAGTTATTTATTACTTCCCAACTTCTTTCCTTAGAAAATAAAAATCTCGTAATGTTGTGTGAATATAGCAAAGAGACCCACAACCTCTTATTGAAACTAGTTCACAGAAAGCCTGAATTGAAAAAGGTGGATGAGGTACTAGCTTATTTCTTGAAGTTTGTCTGAGAATCTCATAGAAATTTTCCCCATACACAGAGTTTGTAGCTTTCCCATTCCTGAAGAATACCCAGTGTCGACTAAAAAATTGTTCACAAACTAAGTTGAGAGTAACGTTTTATTGGGCGGGAATTCCTAGGACTTCAAGCCTGGGAGGCAGCATCTCAAGTGACCCTGAGAGAACTGCCCCAAGGAGGTAAGGGAGTCAGAGCATCAGAAGATCACTGTTAATTAAAGAAAACCAGACCTCTCAAGTTAAGGAATTTAGGGGTTTTCCGTGTAAGGGAAGATGCAAGAGTCAGGGCTCACTGAAATTATTCCCTTGATATGCACCTCAGCTACCTGGGGCCAGTATCCTGTGCTTTCACATCCTGAGTTTCCTCAGGGCTCACCGTTGGGAGTGGCTGCAGTCTGATGGCTGCTAGATGGCAGGTATGCTTTCCTTCCTGAGTTTCTTTAGGTCTCACACATTCACGTCGGGGGGCTGCAATCGCTGATGACCCTGACGTCCTTGGTTTACTGATATGGCAGGAAATATTCCACTCCTCCCCAGCCTTCTCTACTCCTGGAGACACTCCCAGCATGCAAAATACATCTGCTTTCTGAGGAATTGCCCTATCCCCCTCACAAGAAGACCCACATTCGGCATTGCACCCTGCCTGGGTTTGTATCCTCACCCTCTCTCTGCCCTTCCATCTGCTTTAGTTGTCTTTACAGCACTTATCACTGCCTGACAAGATTTTAACTATTTCTTTCTTACCTGTCTTCCAAAGGAGAATGCAGACTCCAAGAGAGCATGGATTTTTGACTGCTTGGTCTGTTGCCATAAACTGCACACTTAGAGCAGTGCGGGGTACAGAGAAGTCACTCGATAAATACTTTTGGAATAAATGTATCAATACATGTTGGCAAATTCCACTAGTGAATTGTCTCTTATTCCGTTTTATTATATATCTAGGAAGAATCAGAATGCTAGCTGAGATTGGGATTGACATACATACACTAATATGTATAAAATGGATAACTAATAAGAACCTTAATCATAGGTAAGTATGTATAGGAAAAAGCATAGAATATATGGGGTTCAGTACTGTCTGTGGTTTCAGACATCCACTGGGGGTCTAGGAACGTACCCCTCCAAGGATAAGGGGGACGACTGTATGCCTGCTGTACACATGGGAGATACTCAGGAGAACCAAGTAACTCTGAAATGGCCCAAGCCCTCAATTAAATAGCACCACTAGCTAAAGACCAAAGGAGATGTGCAATGGGGGGCAGTTATGGGAGGTGACCAGGGAAAATGCTGTAAACAAAAGTGAGGTTGTTATGGGGATTTCAGTCCTTGCCTTCTCTCTTGATAAAAGTTTCTAGAGCCAACCTTCTCTTCCTGGTACAGAGAGAGAGACACCCTTACAAAGAGAGATTTCCCTTACCAATGTGAATGCCTCTTACAAAAGGGTAACTTTTACTTAGTTGTCAGAGCTTCTCCTGTGTCTGCAGTTTCTTAAAAAATAACCAGCTTAAAATAATCCTAACGTGAAAGAGACACAACTGAGTGACATATTCTGCTCCCCTTCAAGGTTAAATTTGTCTATATACATATATATATATATTTTTTTATTGAACTATATTTGATTTGTAATGTGTTAGTTTCTAGTGTACAGCAAAGTGATTCTGTATTATATATACATATATATACTTTTTCATATTCTTTTCCATTATAGTTTATTATAAGATATTGATTATAGTTCCCTGTGCTATACAGTAGGACCTTGTTTTTTATCTATTTTATGTATAGTGATTTGTATCTGCTAATCTCAAACTCTTAATTTACCCCTCCTCCCCCTTTCCTCTTTGGTAACCATAAGTTTGTTTTCTATGTCTGTGGGTCTGTTTCTGTTTTGTAAATAACTTCATTTGTATCATTTTTTTTTAGATTCCACATATAAGTGATCTACTGTGATATTTGTCTTTCTCTGTCTTACTTCACTTAGTATGATAATCTCTAGGTCCATCCATGTTTGCTGCAAATGGCATTATTTCATTCTTTTCTATGGCTGAGTAGTATTCTGTTGTATATATGTACCACATCTTCTTTATGCATTCATCTGTCAAGGGACATTTAGGTTGTTTCCATGTCTTGGCTATTGTAAGCAGTGCTGCCTAGGGGTGCATGTGTCATCTTGAATTAAGGTTTTCACCAGATATATGCCCAGGAGTGGGATTGCTGGATCATATGGTAGCTCTATTTTTAGTTTTTTGAGGAACCTCCATACTGTTTTCCACAGTGGCTGCACCAATGTACATTCCCACCAACAGTGTAGAAGGGTTCCACTTTCTCCACACACTCTCCAGTGTTCATTGTTTGTAGACCTTTTGATCATGGCCATTCTATGCCCAGCTCTTGTTTTGTAAGGTTTTATAGGAACATATCCATGCCCATCACTTAGAAGGGGATAGATAAAATTGTCATTATATGCAGATAACATGATATTATAAATAGAAAACCCCAAAGACTCCACAAAAAAATTACAAGAACTGATAAACGAATTCAGCAAGGTAGCAGGATACAAGATTAACATACGGAAATCTGTTGCATTTCATTACACTAACAATAAAATATCAGAAAGAGAAAGTAAGAAAAAAATGCCTTTTAAAATCACATCTAAAAATATAAAATATTTAGGAATAAACTTGACCAGTGAGCTGAAAGACTTATACACTGAGAACTATAAAACATCGATAAAGGGAATTGAAGATAATTTAAAGAAGTGGAAAGATATCCCATGCTCTTGGATTGGAAGAATTAATACTGTTAAAATGGCCATACTAACAAAAGCAATCTACAGAGTTAATGCAATCCCTATCAAATTACCCATGACATTTTTCACAGAACATTTCACAGAACATTTTCACAGAGCAAATAATCCTAAAATTTATATGGAGCCATAAAATACCCAGAATTGCCAAAGCAATCTTGAGGAAAAAGAACAAAACTGAAAGCATAACCCTCTCAGACTACAGTCATTAAAACAGTGTAGTACTGGAACAAAAACAGACATATGGATCAATGCAACAGAATAGAGAACACAGAAATAAACACACCCACCTATGGTCAATTAATCTTTGACAAAGGAGGCAAGAATATACACTGGACAAAAGACAGTGTCTTCAGCAAGTGGTGCTGGAAAAGCTGGACAGCTGCATGTAAGTCAATGAAATTAGAACACTCCCTAACACCATACACAAAAACAAATTCCAAATGGCTTAAAGACTTAAACATAAGATATGATACCATAAAAGTCCTAGAAGAGAACATAGGCAAAATATTCTCTGATATAAATCGTACCAATGTTTTCTTAGGTCAGTCTCCCAAGGCAATAGAAATAAAAGCAGAAAACATGGGACCTAATCAAACTTACAAGCTTTTACACAGCAAAGGAAACCAAAAACAAAATGAAAAGGCAACCTATCTATCTATCTATCTATCTATCTCTACTTTTAAGGATAGTGCTTTTTGTATTTTCTTTAAGAAATTATTCTCTAAAGTCATGAAGATATTGTTCTATATTATTTTGTGAAAGCTATTTTGTTTTCATATTTATCATATATCATATATCTACATATCATATATCTATAGATAGATCGATCTATCATATACCTACAATTTTTTGTGAATAATATAAGGTAGAGGGTCCAATATTTTTCCCATATAAACCCAATTGTTCCGACACCACTTATTGAAAATGTTGTCATTTCCAAGTGCTCTGAAGTGCCACTTTTATCATAAATCACGTGATCATATGTTTATGGGTCTGTTTCCAGGCTCTTTATTATATTCCATTCTTCTTTTATCTATCCTTATGCCAATTCCACACTTTTTTAATTGCTCTAGTTACTTAGTTCTGAATTGCTAGAACTGGGGTGGGGAGGGCGTGTCTAAGCATTGAGGAACCTGAAGCTTATACAGTTTTCTGCTCGTCTACTAGAAAAAAATCTAAAATTAGGCACGGACGTAAATGAGAAAATAAACCACAACAAATTATAAACTTTTAATAGCTGGCAAATACCATAAACATCATGAAATCCAAAACCACTTAAGAGGTCTTTCTCTATATTTTTGGCTCCATATTCTTTTTTTGTGTGTGTGTGGTACGCGGGCCTTTCACTGTTGTGGCCTCTCCCGTCGCGGAGCACAGGCTCCGGACTCGCAGGCTCAGCGGCCATGGCTCATGGGCCTAGTCGCTCCGCGGCATGTGGGATCTTCCCGGACCGGGGCACGAACCCGTGTCCCCTGCATCGTCAGGCAGACTCTCAACCACTGCGCCACCAGGGAAGCCCCAACATTTATTTTTTATTTTCATGAATTTAGGAAAGTTTTCAACTCATTGTTACTTAAAAAGTAAATATTTTAGAATTTTTGTCAAATTTCAAAAACGTCCACCAAAATTTTTACATCTGGGTTACAGATATACTCACCATTTGTATACTGCTACAAGTTTGTGCCCTACAAGTGGAGGAACTTTGGTCATTTCTGCTTTGCGTGGTCCCCATAAAAAATGTATAGTGAACTTATGATTATACCCTGCATTGTCAGGTATATGCCTGAAACAAAAGAACTTCCGTTTCGATTTAATCATCAACGAGAACTGAATTCTCTTCTTCATGTTTTACATGTGTGTCATTGGGAAACTTTCCCACAGAGTAGCTTCAGGCACCACTTTTTCCATCTGATTTCTCCTCCTCCACCCACCAGGTATCACGAGACAAACCATGCTGTGATGTAGCCCCCGGTCTCACACCTTCAGGTCACATCACTGACCAGTTAACACAGGGGCCTTCAGTGCATTCCTAGAAGCCATTCTCCAGCTGAAGGCTAGCCCTTACGTAACTACATATTGAAGTCACAGAGAGGTACATACATATGCCACTACACTAATTTTAAATAGATCCCCAGCTTCACTCTTCTCAAACCCCTCAAATGCCACAGCAATTCCAAAGCCAGCCCACATGAGTAGGTGTATAATGGAGGTTAATTTAGAGAGAAAAGACCTAGCGGTTAACCGTCTATGGTTAAGTTACCTTACTTACGCATTTGACAGAGACATGTAATCATGTGCACACAGTGTTAGGACAGCTCCAGGGGTCCTGAAAGTGGACAGTGTAGGCTCCATAGTAAATCTGCCTCTGACCATACCTTTATAATAGGAGTTAGGAGCCGTTAGAACCTGTTCTTCCATTTTGTTCTGCAGAATCTTTGTGTTACCCTTGACCTCTGCGTTTTTGTATGAATTTAAATTCACTTTCTCTTGTTCCACAGAGATCTGTGTTGGGATTTGGATGAAGATTGCACTGAATTTATAAATCAATGTTGGAAGAGCTGACATCTTTACAATATTAAGTTCCCTGATCGATGCACGTAATATATATCTCCATTTATTTCAGTCTTAAAATTTCACTTAAGTGTGGATGAATTTCTACAAAGAGGTCTTACACATAGCTTCCCAATTTCATTAATAGTTCATAATATTTTTGTTAGAGCCATTTGGGCTTGAAGTTTTCTTTAAGGTGAAAAAATTTTTTATTACTATTTCTTTAATAGTTGTAGGGTTTTGGGTTTTCGGATTTTGTTTTTTTGTGTGTGTCAGTTTTGGCAAGTTATATAAATTTTATTATCTTTTAACAGGACCAACTTTTGTCTCTCTTGATTCCCTCCATTGTATGATTAGTTTATATTTCATGAATTTCCGCTCTTATCTTTTTTTCCCTCTTTTTACTTTCCTTGGCCTAAGTTGCTTTTCTTTCGATAACGTCTTGAGATGGTTGCTTACTTCACCTATTTTCATCATTTCTTTTCTAATAAATGTATTTTAAATAAAATATCCTCTAGGTAATGATTTACCAGGATTTCACAAGCTATGAAATCTTATATTTTCATTGTTCAATTTGAAATATTATTTAATCTATTATGATTTCTTCTTTGAACCATACATTATTTTCATGATTATTTCTTGAATTTCTAAGCATACAGATATGTCCTAGTTTCATGGTTGTTTTCCATTTCTAACATAATTGCCTTATGATGAGAAAACACAGTCTGTAATATTTCAATACTTTAAATGTGTTGAGACATACTTATAGCTAATGTATGGTTAATTTTAGAGCCAATATATAGCTAATTTTTCTAAATATCAGTACGTGCTAGAAAAGACTGTGATTTCTGCAGTCAGTCGTATAAAGTACCATGTAATACTAGCAAAGCAAAAAAAATCAAGTTACCCAAACAGAATTAGAAATTTCTCTTGTTCTTCCTTTGCTCTCTACATTCCTAGAATTTTTTAAAGCAGCTGTCGTGAGATAGCAAAGAAATGGCCAATTGTGTTTGCATATGAGTTTTCCAGCATTGCTCTGCTGAGAGACACACAGCAGTGTGGTTATGCACAATTTTTGTTTTATTTTTTTTCCCATAAGCCAAGAGACAGCATATTTTTAGAGTTTCAATGTCAGTAAATAAATGATGCACCTGGGAAAGAAAAGTTTGCTGTTAGTAACACACCTACTAATCTAAAATGAATAACTTACACGTTCAATGCGGTTCCTTAGAAAGAAGTCTCAAAGGGTAATATTTGAGATCACTAATTTTTTTAACCCGGGAATTCGTTTTTAGCTTAACACTCTTGTGAACAGAGTCAGTTTTACTTTTCACCTAACGTTCTAAAGAATCTTTTATAGGAAAAGTCATTTCATTGTGTATTAATAACATACATAGAATACAGTATTATCAAAACACTGGGGATGCCATATTAAAGGCAAGAAGATGAGACACCAAAGCCCCCAAACACTGAATTTCCTGTGAATTTACGTAACCAGAAATGCCTAAGACCAGCTCCCATGACGGTGATTGATGTCCAGAGAGCAACAAGCATAGTGACAGAATATGTCTTGTGAATCTTGTTTTATGTTGCCCAAGCTCAGGTAGGAATCCCTGAAAGCAGCGGCTCCATTTTTTATTGTTTTCTATTATTTTGAATGAAAGGGCTGGAACAATATCCCCTGAGGATGGTGGTAGTAATCGGAGAGTGGGAACAAGGAAGCTGAGTGGAAATGACTCTTCCTATCCCTTCCCCTGGTGGCTGTGCGACCTTGAACAGGAGACAACTTTGTAGCCTCGTGTTTCTCATCTGTAAAGTTAGAAAAATCAGACAAACGTTGCAAGTTGCTGCAGAGAGTTATGTGTGAGCACTCCCGCACGTGACTATACAATGTACGCAGTCCTGTGTGCGTAGCGCTCTGAAGATGGGATCGTTTCTGTGATTATTAGATTCGTATTAGCTTCTGGGTGGGGCGCAGAACCTGCCACATACGGGAGGACTTACTGGTATTAGGAGACAAATGGATCGAGGCTTTCAAATGCAGGCCTGAATCCTTATGGCTGTTTCCCAAAAGCAACAATGTCCACTTAAATCTTTGGAAATGCGACTAGATGAAGCGCTTTTCAGACGACAAGGTCCACTCCAAGACACGAGTGGCTTTTACACAGAAAATAACAGGATAAGGAAAACAATATCCAAAGCCTCCTGGCAGATATCATCCTTTTCCACTATGATTCATTTTACTGCAGGTACAGACGTCTCGGTGTCATTGTGTGGTCTGGTTCCTTTTAGACATCCTTTCCAATGGAAAGGAAAATGATCGTTTAGGTCTTCTCGGACAGAAAAATGCAGCTAACTTATTTATGAGTCTATTTTGTTCAACTCTTTTATTTATGATTCTATTTTGTAAGTGTATTTTTTTAAACTTTGTTCCGGAAAAATTTAAATATGGTTCTCCTTGACAGAAGGATTTGAGAAGGGAGTGCTTTCTGAATGCCACCAAGTAATTAATCGTGTTACTTAGGAAAAGTCACCAAGTTGCCTCTCTCTGACATTCTACCATAGAAAAATGATTCATTTCATTGGCATATAGAAAGACGTTGAATGCTAGAGCTGAACACATTTTACATGTATAACAACAGTTAATAAAATTTATTAAATTTTCAAAAATTAAATATAAAAAAGAAAAACGGATAACAATAATTTGTTTCTTCTTGAGGCAAAAAGAGGCAAAAAGACAAGGTTAATACAGTCATAATAGTAGCTGATAATTATTGATCACTACCTATGAGCCAATTACTAATCCAAGTACCCCACATGTAATTAATTATGTTTAACCCTCATTATAACCTCATATAGAATGGTCCCCATTGTCAGATGAGGAAAGGGGGGCACAGAGAGGTTAAGTAACTTGCCTAAAGTCACAGAACTAGTAAGTGGGATATTCAAACGCACGCAGCCTGTCTCCGGAGCCCAGAGAACTTTGCTGCTTTTCCAGTGAAATGACAGCTATCAGTTCTAATGCCCAATACCAGACATTTAGTGCATCCGCAGAGATGCAAAACTTTCAGTGTTGGAATCTCTCTGCTAAAGTTTGTTTAAGTATGGTCTGCTCCTCGTGGCTTGGCTAAAGCTACGTGTAGGCTTACTTTTCTCTTCTGACAAGTAAACCTGGCTCTTGGTAAACATCGTGACGCACAGAGGGTAAACTTCAGTGTGGTCCATCCTCTGAGTTCTAAGGCTTTATTTCACATACTTTCTCGTAAGCTTTTTTCCTGCACATTTTGGTTCAAACTGACTTGCCCACCTCTCAGCCCCCTGTCCATGTACCTGGAATCACCACAAAGCCAGGGCCCGCTGGGATTCTGTTACTGAAGCCGGTTTGTCTTACGTGAAAACGCTGAGATGCTGAGGTTTGCAACAGAGAGAGGGTTTATTCACAAGGTCGCCGGGGGAAGGAGACAGGAGAACAAGTCTCAGGGTCGCCTCCCCAAGGCAAGGGGCTGGGGCATTTACGGGGTAACGAATAAAGAAGCAGGACCGCCCGGGGGGTGGGGAGCACGGGGGAAAGGTGATTGGAAAAAGGTGCAGTAATCATCGTTCTGCCTCAGGTGTTAACTAAGCTACAGGCCTCTCCACGATCAACAATGCAGGTGCTTAGCGTGATCTGCAGGGGGCTTTCCGGCCCTCAGATGTCAAAGGGCCACCGCAGCAGACACTCACGCCGGCCCGATCGGAGGGTCGGTGGTCCCATCCAGTCGTAACCAGCTCAGCTTGAACTGGGCGCCCCTAACTCCAAGCTCCTAGAAAACACCTGGGGCTAACATCTTATTATTTAGGGTCCATGCCCCTTGGAGGACACGCAGATCCTAAAGCCGCCCGGATCAGTGATCTCACTAATCATTACGCAGGGATTCCCTACGCCCACAGAAGCATCGCGCTTCAGCTGAAAACGGCGGGCACACGCGCCCGCCAAGCCGGGCAGAGGTGAAATGGATGCCACCTCACTTGAGTTTCGCTTCTGTCCCATCTCACATTCTGCTGTCAGCGTGACCTCTCTTGAGAAGCAGGCAGCTTTATCGATTTCCATTTTCCTATCACAGAAAAGGAATGTATCCCTTCCTTCCCGGGCCTCCTTTAGCGGATTCTGCCCTGACCTGCACCCTTGGCCTTGCATCTCTAGTTGGGCTAGGGTACCGCCCAGCACAGTTTTGCCTTTGCTTGTGCATTTATTTCAGTAAATATTTCATGAGCAGCTACTACGTACCAGGTGTAGAGCAAGCCCCTTGTCAGGAATGACTACCTCTCCGGGTCTATCCTCACCCATACTTCAAACTCCACTTATTCCATCCTTCCCACTAACACTGCCTGGATTTTCCAGGACTCACGCTTCTTTATGAATTTAACTGTCTCCTCGATTAGGAAATAGCTAGATGCTCATAGGCTTTAGACCTCTGCATCCTTCCAAAGGACTTAACATGGTGCTAGGTAGATGCTAAGTGAGCAAAAAGTGCTTGTTAACAGAGGAACTTCAGTGAAGCCTTAGCCTTATTACAACTTCAATCCAGTGAAGGTCTCCAGCCGTTGCTTAGAGCATGCCGGTGGCTTGTTCGGAAACGGATGAATTATTGTTCCATCCGTGCAGATGTAAGTGGGAGACGTGAAGTCTCTTTGCTCTTTAAAAACGTATGGTGTTGACGTGTGTCTGAGGACAGCGGTGGTGGGATGAGGGGAGAGAAAGAATGTACTTTTCATCTTACACAGCCCGGTCCAAATCCCTTGGTTTTCTACCTTAGCATCTTTCCACCAGCACGAAACGGTTTCAACACATCCTGGTTTCCATTTCCCTGCGTTTTCTAATCACGGTTTTGCGTGTTCTTTATGTCAGAGCTAGGAATTAACCCAGCCCTCTGACCCTTGCCTTATACCTCGAGATCAACTTTCTACAATTCTTATTTTATGCTGGCCCAATCTAGCACTGTCCACACAGTGTTTCCTTCACCTATTTTGCAACCTCTTTAGCCATTTCCAGCACATGATCATCGTGAAAGGAGCCTGGCTTAACTCATTTAGTCAAAAGCCCACTTTGTTCTTTTTACTTTGTAATTCAGTCCTCCGTGTGTCTTTTGCAGTACAATTGTGATGAATTTTCAATTGATTTTATATCTAATTTTATAACTGCCACTTCTACAACGTGGCAAGCTTTTTTCCCTTAACGTTAAAAACATAATTTCCGAAAGAAAGCTGTTCTGAAATCTGGCTTTTTCAGCAATCCGAACACCCACACGATAAAGACAGAATGACAGGAGTTAGAGGTGGAAAAGATGAATAAGGTCACCTTGCCTCATTTTTTAGCAAATACAGAGATGCGTGCACGGTGGTGCTTGAGTCTACATAACCTAGCATTTTAACTTTAGAAAATATTGCTGACGACCCTGCAGCCCCCCGCCCTTATACAGTCTCTTATCTATGGGTTTTGCTATTAGTTCACATTTTCTTTGAAATCAATTTTTATCTTTGTGATAGAATGTAAGTCTGATCAAGTCCAAGTTTATTTTGCCTTTTAAATGATAATAATAACTTTATTTTTACCCCCTCCCCCATTTTCAGGAGTAGCATCCTCCTCACCTATGGAAACAGACCACCTCAAAACCTTAATCATTTAAAATCACAGCAATCTCTTCTTCTTATTTCTCATTGTTTGTCAGGGAAACTGGGTTCAGCTAGGGGGTCCTTGTCCCAGGAGCGGTATGCAGAAGCAAACACTTGGTGGTGGCAGCCGGCATCGTCTTAAAGGCTTTCTCACACACCTGGCTGTTGGCTGGAACCTTCGCTGGGCCTCCAGCCGGAATACCTACCTACACACGGTCCTATGGGGCGGCCTGGGCTTCCCTCCCAGTAGAGGCTGATCCCAAGGCAAACAGCCCAACACAACGGGGAGGCTGACTGCCCTTTATGGCTCAGCCTGTGAAGCATCATCTCACCAAACAGTCACAGAGGAGCGCCCAGGTGTAAGGACAGGGTGAAGAGTGGAGCACGTGCAGAAATCAACTTGCCTCTGGATGAGGACGACGGGATGAGAGGTTTGCGTACCACCATCTCCTTCCATGAGCAGTTACACAATCAACTGCTAATTCTAAATACAAAGTGGATCTGAAACTGAGAAGGACCCTGGGGGGCTCCTGGGCACGGAAACCTTTCAAACAGTTGCTAATCAGGAAAGGGAAGGGATGCAGAGACAAAGGAGGAGCCGCCAAGAAACAATAGTGCAGCCTTGGGGCAGGGTCCTGGTTCCCCAGCAAAGGATACACATAACAGTATCTTTGAGCTCTTCACAGAACTAAAACCCTCAGCAAACGGAAGATGAGCTACTTGATGAAGCATTCTTCATTCCAGAGAGAAGGTCATGGCTTGATAGACTCAAGACAGCAACCCCACCCTTGAACCACTGCTGTAAAACTCCTCACCAAATCCCCCCAGGTTGGGACACACAGTTCTTCAGTGCACAAGCCTGCTCTGTCCCCCTCTGCTTGGCAAAGCAATAAAATTATTCTTTTCTACTTCACCCAAAACTCTGTCTCTGAGATTCGATTCAGCACCGGTGCACAGAGGCCAAATTTTCGGCATCAGAGCGAGAATGAAAGATTTTGGCTTAGATACCAATTTCAGCTTCTTTTCACACCAAACCACACGCAGTGCTTGTAACAGATCTTGCAATGAGCAGGGTACTTCACTCACTCTGTCTCAGTGTCCCCTGATCTCTGCCCCTAAAATAGTGGAAAAGATGAGAAGGAAGGGCTTGCTGTTTCCTAATCTGTACACCTGTCTCTGGTCAGTTGGTTCTCGTCATATCTTCAGTGAGTCTGGGCTATTTCTCAACTTGTTGTGTGACCTTGAGTGACAGCTCACTTCCCTGGTTAAATTGCCCCCAAGTTCTCTTTCAATTTTAATGTTTGGGAATTCTAACTTATATTTGCATGTCAAAATCTATTTTCATCTGCTAATTAAATATCATTACCAGTATCACCAGATAATTATCTTAATTCACGTGCATGTGCTTATTTTCTACCTTGAACCCCACGGAAAACCATGAAATCAATTCCTATCACATGCTCCCTTTTCACAAATAAAAGGATTATGTTTCTACTTGGAGTAGAGTTTATCTAAATGACACACATTATTTTTCCTCTCCCGTTATCCTAGAATAATGTATCAAGCCTCAGAAGTTTCTTTCCCGTGAAAATAATAATACTGCGCAAAGTGTCCTTACTAGGCTTGTTGAGAACCTCTTTCTTCATCGAACATGAATCTGTGGACATGACGAAGTGAAAAATCTGACACCCGTCAGAAGCATGGAACTCACCTGGGGATCTAGTGATGGGTGTGCAGGGTTTCTCACAGCACAGCAATCACCCTGTGGCTTTACAGAGAAACATGAAACCCAAATCTCCAGAACGGCCGCTCAAGCTATTTGAACCAATGTCTGGCAGAGATGGCAAAGCACTGGTCTCCAGTGTCGCTCATGGCTAATCTTTCATTACCTGGTGCAGTCACTCTGAATAAACTGCATTGTTAAGTGTGGAGAAGATCTTCTCTTCCCCCAACAATTACAGGTTTCAGAGCTTAATTCACACGTTCCTCCATTTGCTTCAAACATTTCTTTATCCTCCCGATCAAGTGATTTACTCTATCTTGCTGTTAAGGAGATGATGCGCGGCCACAATTTTCCCTTTACCGTTTTGCCTTGAAACCACCAAGGCCTTCTCCCAACTTTTCCACCATAAACTCTTCCCTCTAACAAATGTTTCTATTTACTCCTATGTCTAAATCCAAATTACAGTCATAGGTCAGTTCCTCTGTGAATGCCTCTGCTTGCATGCAGGGCTCTACTTAGAAGCCGTGGACCAACATGGAACTAGATGTTGGGGACACGGCTCATCTTCCTTATCTCTGTTCTAGCAACAGTCTTGACTGTGCCCTCACTGACTCATGGGAGCCCCGCCACGGCTGGCTGAGGAGCTGTGCAGCCCGGGTTGAGGCCCAGGGCACTGTAGGGGCATCACCAGGAGACTGGAGAATGCAGACTGTCAAGTCTCTCCCTGAGCCACCCTGAGTCAGCTTCCGAGAGGGGGAACGTCAAGGGCTGTGCTGGCATCTCTCTCCATACCCCAGGACTCCCAGTGAGGATAACATTTCTAAAGGCAGCTTGAAATTAGGGGACAGAAATGATCGCCACAGCCTGTTGTCCACGTCAGTGTTTGGAAAATGGTGGAACCAACACCCCATCAGCGAATCCTATTTACTTAATGACTCATCCGGAAATATCTGGCCAAGGAAAGAAGGGGAAGGGATACAGCTGTCCTGACCTGATCAACGAGCTGTATAGGGAGGCCCCCCCAGGGCAGGTGGACCCCCAAGCCCCCCCACTGCAGCCCTAATTCTACTCTTCCCCTTGATGGAAAAAGTCCTTATTGAGCAGCCCGTTAGGGAATATACGGAGGTTCCTCTCTTCTTACCTATCTCTTAAAGCAAAAATGCTATTTTCAACATATAGAAAAAAAAGATCAAAAATTCATAAAAATCAGCTTGTTCTTATGCTTCTTTTCTGCCATCCCCTCAAAACCGTGTTTTTAAAAATAGCTAGTGAGAATCCATAAATGTAACTGGATTAAAGATATGTTCTTAAAATGTGCGGAGAATACTTATAGTGTGAGGATATGCTGTCAAAAAGAAAAGAAATAGGCATGATTTCCCTAAGACACATGGTTAAAATAAAAACATGAAAAGAAAATTAGAGGAAAGACATACACACAGCCTATATTGATGCTAATAAAAACGAAAATCAAAAGCATATTGGAATACACAGATAGGTCTGGCTGATAGAGAATGGAAATGAAAAAGTATCTGAGCCTTGGGAGTTTGCATTGTTTCTTAAATGTGTGTGTATGTCAATATACATATGTATTGATACATATGTATGTGTGAGCATCTGTGTGTGAATATAAATATATAATACATGTATAATTTTAAAATATTGAAATTGCAATCAATTGAAATCTAAAAAACAATGATACAAATGAACTTATTTACAAAACAGAAACAGACTCACATACATAGAAAACAAACTTACGGTTACCAAAGGGGAAAGGTGGTGGGGAGGGATAAATGAGGAGTTTGGGTTTAACATATACGCACTGTTATATATAAAATAGCTAATCAGCAAGGACCTACTGCACAGCACAGGGAACTCTACTCAGTACTCTGTAATAACCTATGTGGGAAAAGAGTCTAAGAAGGAATAAATACATGTATATGTATAACAGAATCTCTTTGCTGTACACCTGAAACTAACACAACATTGTAAAGCAACTCTACTCCAATATTAAATAAAAATTTTAAAACATATTGAAATTGAGTTGAAATTCTGATGTCTCTAATGTGACCTGAATTTTAAAGAACGGATATGGCATTGAGGTGGGACCGAAGCCAGTGGCCTCCTCCTCTTGGAGCTCTGGGGTGAAGCAGCCTACCTCCCACCACCCTGAGCGGCCCACCCAGGGTAACCTACGCCGGGGCTAATGAACACCTGTTCCTCAGGACCATAGATCCGGACTTGGCTTAGCTGGTGAGAGGCAGCCATGCTCGTGGCCAAACACACACACTCACAGACTGGAGCACACAAGCCAGTGATGTTGGTGGGTGATTCGGGGGGAGAGGATAAACCCACATATCATAAAAAGTCACAGAGCACTACTCTTCCTGGTACTAAGAACATGTTGGGCAAGCTACAAGATGACGTGATTAAGTACGGTATACCTTTTACTCTTTTTATATATATATATATTTATTTATTTTATTTATTTACTTTTGGCTGCATCGGGTCTTCATTGCTACACGCAGGCTTTCTCTAGCTGTGGCGAGCGGGGGCTACTCTCCGTTGCAGTGCGCAGGCTTCTCATTGTGGTGGCTTCTCTTGTTGCAGAGCACGGGCTCTCAGCACGAGGGCTTCAGTAGTTGTGGCTCACGGGCTCGGTAGTTGTAGCACGCGGGCTCAGTAGTTGTGGCTCATGAGCTCCAGAGCGCAGGCTCAGTAGTTGTGGCACACGGGCTTAGTTGCTCTGCGGCATGTGGGATCTTCCCGGACCAGGGCTCGAACCCGCATCCCCTGCATTGACAGGCGGATTCTTAACCACTGCGCCACCTGGGAGCCCTACCCTTTACCCTTAAAATGTCAAATTTGCCCAAGTCTGTGTTCTTGAATGGGTCTGCATATTTCTGTTTGGATGTAAAACAGTGGGCTACTGGATGTCTCAATGCCTATGTTAGGGTGTGGGGTGGAGAGCTTCTGACACGAGGTGATTAACCCAGAATGACAATTCTGATCACCCAGAAGTCAAATCAAAATTGACAAGATTTTATTAAATTTACTAAATAGCTGTATGTTTTGACCTCTGTCTACAAAATGACGTCCCGTCAATTTTAAGATCCCAGGATCCTCTCTCGTGATGGCACACTGTCAGCCTCTTCTGAGGGTCCAACAGTGAGTCGTCAGCGTCTCCAGAAGGAGGCTGGCAGGAAAACAGCACTGGTCGGTTGGCTGCAGCTCTGGGTCAGCGGCTTCCAGCTGGTTCTCTGGCCCCAGCGCCCACACGTCCATCATTTTTGTCCATGAATTGTCCTGGAGACCCACAGGCATTGCTGACTGTGCTCGTGGTGAGGACACCATTGTACACACCAAAGCCCGATCTCTCTCCAGTTTCCCGAAGCTGCCGGTCTCGGGGTGTCCGAGTCACCTAGTTCTGTGAGGGAGGTGGACAAGAATGTGCTCACCTACCGTCTATCTTCCCATCCGCTGAGACGCAGCTCCCTGGAAACAGTTTCTCTCTGATGCCATTCTTTTCCCTCTGAAGAAAATGTTTTTCTGCTCAGAGCCACAAAAGCAGTGCAATCTCCATTTCAGCTGTCGGCTTTCCCTTACCTTGGCCAAAACAAAACAAAGCAGCCTGACCCGCTCCACACCAAAAATTAAATAATAATAAAAAAAAGACAGCACTCTTTGATCTAAAAAAGTCTGGAGCAAAAGAGATTTCCAGTCTCTAGCTCCGATACAAAGTAACTGGAAGTTTTGAAATTACAGGGTTTGGGAATTTTTTTTTGTTTCATTTTCTACCAACCACCCACCTCCCCCACCAGAAGGTTCTTGGTTTAATTAAAGCTACTTACAAGGTAACGTGTACTTCTCTCCTCAGCAGCCTCTGATAACACATGGTCTTAAATGAAGACCTCAATCTTGGCAATGATGACAGTGAATTCTCAAATGATGATCCTTCCAAAGCTCTAGAAATCATGGCCCTTTGTTCGTACGTATGCTAAGTACCATGCCAGATGCTCTGAAACATGCAGACACCTATTCTCCATGGGCTTATAGCCTAGAAGAAAAGGGGGATGTATATTCACACGTGTGTGGATATGTGTGTGTGTGTGTGTGTGTGTAATTCCAAGACAATCTGTGAATACCCATGATTATCTAAGGTAAGAAGAGCTCACCTTTGAGTTTTTAAGACAAATTCTTGGAAGAGTTGAGTTTCGACTTAGGAGTTGAAAAATGATGACGCATTGCCGGGCAGCTGTATAGGGGACCGGCGCTGTGGGCAGCCCCACATCCATCGATGGTCAGAGGCACGGATGCAGCCAGGGTGAAAGGATGGAGAGAAGGAATGTGGTGAAGGTCAAAGGCAGGTAACTGGGGTCATCAAATTATGAGACATTTAGCATCTGACTGAGATGTTTGAACTTTGTTCTTATTTAAGTGAATGCTGTTGAATTTTTGGAGTAAAGGAATAATAGATAATACAATAAAGATTTGAGTTTTAAGGAAAATATAAAACCTATGAGCTTCAAAAGTAACTGGCAACCTTAAAGTAGAGAAAATGGGACAGGACAACAGTATAGCATTTATTCCAATGTTGAAAACAAGGGATCCGTACCAGAGACACACAGCCTCTGGGGATTGCCACACAACACCCAACAGTAATGACTATTGATAGGAAATGTGGACCCAACCTTGCTTAGCTCAGGGTCAAATATCAATTTATTGCATTCTTGGGAAGAAAGCAAAGATGAATGTTGTGTTGAATTACAGGAAGTTCAATGAATCACACTCAGAAAACAACTGCCTTGTTTTCTCCAAACAGTCTCATTGTTTATACTATAATAATAACAATCATGAACTGTGCTTGTAGGCTTCCGTATGGAATTGTCTTTAGATACCATTACCTTGAACCATACTATGGCAGTCTGGAAATATTTTCAAAATTGTTATCCCCTGGAATCTAGAAATATGCCTGATGACCGTTAACTGTGAGACCAGCTGAAGATGAAATGCATATTATTTTTTGCAGGGACGATTAGGCTAGCCATGCTGTAATCAAACTATCAGTCTTATATAGAGCCGCTCCTTTTCTGTGATGGTTTCATTACACGGCTAAGTCAGAAGGAAGATGCTATCAGTAAAAGGAAGAATCACTTCCCTTAAAATCAAAACCATTGGATGTGGGGATGCAGGAAGGGAGAAGTAGCTGATATATCCATAAGGAAAATGTCACTTCCTTACTGAATTATCAGGGCTATACTTAACTTCAGAAAGTTTAATTCCAAAGCCTCTTCATGATATTAATCTCTGGTTATAATCAGTAAACGTTGCTTAATGATAATTCAAGCAGTGGGCACTAGACATTCACATAGCTCAAGAGGTTGAAATGATTAAGGGTAGTTTCTTGATATTTTGCTGTTAGCACTCAGGGTTTTACTCGGTGTTCTTACAGCTTTTCCATGGGAAACAAACACATAGAGCTACAATGTTGTTTCACTGATGTCTCTGTAGAGCACACACTTTCTCTAATTGAAAGAAAGGTATTAGTAGCAGAGGTCAGCAAACTACAGCTCATGGACCAAAATTGGCCCGCTGCTGCCCGCTTATGTAAGGCCTACAACTAAGAATGGTTTTTATATTTTTTAAATGGTTGGTAAAAAATCAAAAGAAGAATAATATTCCATGACACGTAAAAATCATAAAACACTCAAATTTCAGTGTCCATAACTAAGGATTATTGGAACATAATCATGCCCGTTCATTTATGTGGCTGTTTTTAAGCTACAACAGCTGAGTTGAGAAGTTGAAACAGAGACCCAACGACCCACAATGGCAAAAATATTTAGTATTTAGCCCTTTACAGAAAGAGTTAGCCGAACTCCAGTTTACGGCATTCCTGGAACAAAAATTTATATAAGAAAAATGGAAAGTCACTTTTTTGAAAGCCAACAAGTTTTTTTAAAAAAAATTGTAAGTATTTAACAAGAGAGTAAAAGTTGCCTTTAACAAGGTTTTGGTTTGTGGGACATCAGTGAGTTCTCACTCGAAGCTGAAAGTATGTGATTTTGAACCATGTGGAAAAATCCGGGGGGGGGCAGTAAAATGATGCATGAAAGCACACAGTGTAGGCTTGAATCCCAGGGAGACTTGAGAAAACACAGCGAGCTACAGGAGGCTGGCCTGTTTGTGTTTCTTGCTGGCAGGCACGTGAAACCGAGTTATATATAGTGTCAGGCAGTGGCTAAATGCATGTTAGCTGCACAACCACCTTAGGAAAGAACCCGAACAGTTCTTAGGGGAAGGGAAGGGGGACAGAAAAGTCTCCCTTAAATGACCCAGAAGAGAAAAAAGCCAAAGTAGAAGGAGAACGTGATACATATTTGGAAACATGAGAGGGCGTGGCCAGCATCTAAGGGGAAAATTAACCAATTCTGAGGACCTAGCTGTCCCTCCAGAGGGTCACCGGCACAGCCAGGAGATGTTTAGGGGTTCCATCCTCTGATGGGGCACCTAGGCCCTCTCCAGCACACACAGCTTGTGTTTCCAGGGCCTGTTCAAGGCATTTCTCTGACAGAACTGGGAGCGCTCCATCCAGATAAGGACCAATTAACCACTGGAGCTCAGCTGACAGCACCCACCCCCGCTTAGGAAGCAGGAGAGGAGAGAGAAGCAACCTTCTGAGGTGTCTGTGTTTATCTTCTGTTTGCTACAGATCAAGAAAACAGAACCAGGCTAAATGGCTTCAGGCCTCCACGGCAGGTTGTGGGATTTACTGACATCACAGCTCGAATCAAATGAGAAAATCCGGACGCAGGGCCTCCTGGGGCATCTAGAGCCGAGGACCTTCACTGTGAGCACATTTTAATAGACGTCACTAGGATGCATCTTCTTTAGGTCACAGGACCAGCTCCGTGCGTCTGGACTCAGGCCGCGGACGTCCGGACCACGCGTCCGAGCATCGCAGCTGGCGGCACAGAATCAGAACGCGCCACTTTGGGGGACAACTGTTGCTCTGGGGCAGGCATCATCTTATTACATCCTCGGCATGGCCACTGGCTGTGTAACTACCTTAGCTTTGTGGCTGTTTTGATTTGATTGCCCTAATTTTTCCTTCAGTTCATCGAATTTGAGCAGCTGCTCCAAGGTCCACTCAGCCTTTTCCTGCTTTCAGCTCTCTTTGCATAAAGCTCCTTGTTTCCCAAGCATTGAAATAAGAAGTCTTTTCCTTTTGCTAAAAGAAGTAAATCGTTCTTAACTAACTGGGTGGGTTGAATCTGATAGATTTGATCCTACACTTGCCCTGGGTTGATTCTACCGTTATTCTGAGGTCTTGCGCTAGTTTTGCTGCCGTTTCCGGTAATGGAACAGGCAACATAGCGTAATTCAGCAATTTGCTTTTAGCTGCCGGTTACCTTTTCTCCAAGTGTAACCCCTCAAGTCTTCATCTCTCGCACACAGGCTCAGTTAGGACCTTCACTTCAACTCAGAACGTCATTGCATGAACCAGTAATATTTTTAGCACTGTTGGAAAATTGACAATCACCACCTACAATGCAATGAAGATGAAGAAGAAAGCGATAATGGGAAATGAAGTAAGTGCTTTTCATTGTAATCAATGAAAAGTACTGAGAACGCCAGTGTGTCTGACACTTGCAAACGTGAAGTGGTTACGTCCAGGGAATACAGAGGAAGATTCTTTATCTACTAGGAACATTATATGAAGGGTACACGTATAAAGTGCTGGAGATGTATCAACTTTATTTTAGAAACAACACATAGAGAAGAGAATTTTAAAATTATCCCTCATTCTATTGCCTTGTAAACTCTAAAATAACACTTATCTAGAATCTACCACTTTAGCCAATGGATCAATACTGTGTTGATGGCTAAAAATGGAAGTACCTCTTTGTGGAAAAAGGAAATACAAGGTATTCAAAAGGTGTCATTACCAAATCTCTTCAACTAATCAGTTGAAAGTGGCAGACAGTGAGATTGTGTGACGGTTCCAACAAATACAGAAGCAATGTCTAATGCGTGCTAATTGGTCTGTAAAATTATGACGGCTGACTTGTTATACGCAAGAACCCACAGGATTTGGAATAAAAGGGCCTGTGTGGTTTTGGACAAGTCACCTAAATTTCCCAAATCTTAGTTTACTAGGTTTTAAAAGCAGGTATAGAAATACTGGCCTACAGAGTTTGAAAATGAGATAAATATGTACAAGGTATTTACATAAGATCAATTTGTAAACTGGGGAGCAATTACATGAAAGAGATTTTTGTTCAACAGACTTTCTTCTGTCTGATGCCAATGTTACTGACATTGGCAACACTTTTTGTTTCTTGAGCACCTGTTATACGCTAGGCCCTCTGCTAAGGGCTCATAGCACACTTTTTCTAATCTTTAAGACAACCTTGAAAAATTAAGTATTATTATTACTACTCTGACTATAGGACACATTTTCTAGGACCTTAGTTTCCATTTGTTGTACACATATACCTTCTTCACCTGCTGGGTTTAGATAAAGACCTAAATACTGAACCACCTCTTATTTATCTTTTTATTTTTTAATTGAAGTATAGTTGAATTACAACGTTGTGTTAATTCATGCTCATCTTTTAAAAACTAGCTTCCGTGTCATCATGCCCCCCCACGATGGGCCTAAGACCCATCCGCTTCGCTCCTTTAGTGGCAATTCTTCTCTCCTGTGAAAGTTTCGACAATTTCACAGACAACGAACGTGAGGTACATAAGGGCTTCTGGGAGGGAGAAAGAGAAAATCTTCTCAGTTTATACATATGACAAAAAAGCAGTGATCTGGGCTTCCCTGGTGGCGCAGTGGTTGAGCAGTACGCCTGCTGATGCAGGGGACGCGGGCTTGTGCCCCGGTCCGGGAAGGTCCCACATGCCGTGGAGCGGCTGGGCCCGTGAGCCATGGCCGCTGAGCCTGTGCGTACGGAGCCTGTGCTCCGCAACGGGAGAGGCCACAACAGTGAGATGCCCGCGTACCTCGAAAAACAAACAAAAAAAAAGCAGTGATCTGAGGCTGGGTTAATGGTTAATTGTGGGTGTGAGGCTGAAAGAGGTTAATGATACTATTCATTAAGGGGAAAACACCTGTCCCTTTAAAACTTTACCTCTTCCACTGTATTTTCTATTTGCTTTAGAATTGCAAGCGCAAGTGCTTCCCTCAATGCTTTGCAGACTTAACTGTATAATTTTCTAGGTGAAAGGGACTCTTGCTGAATGACGGTGGAGGGATGGATGGAAGGAACGAGAGACAGTGACGCGTCCCCTGTAGTGGTTCGGAAGCTGGGCTCAGGGCCCAGCTCCCAGGCCTGGCTTTGCCTCCACCCCCCGGCCCAGATGTCACACTGGCTCTGGGGCAAGCCTACCTGTGCCTCACACTGCAGGCTTGTTCGGGAATCAAGCAGATGCTTAGTGGCTCTGGATTAAAATCCTTGTGCGCGTGTGTTTCTTCTTACAAAGAATAATAAGTTGTCAGCCTTCAAAGACACTATGAGATATGTGGGGAAAATAGGAAATTAGTGAATGAGAAAATGAATCTCAACACAGATGCTCTTATTCTCACGCTGATAAATTACAGAGAAATTTCCCTGGCACGGTTCTGCTAAGCCCAGATCAGCTATTGTCATCGAGCCATCATTGAAGTAAGCAAGGCCCACTATGACCTTCATGGCCCCCAGTAGCTTCTGCCTTTGCCTTTGACGGCCCCTTGTTCCATGATATACAATATAAATATACATATAATTTTAGAACTGTGTCAGTATAGAGGTAAATATGTTAATGCTATGTACTGAACATTTTATTGGCAATAAAAAGTCATTTTTCCTTCTGATTTTAAAAGAAATAAAAACACTTTCATGGTCTCTTAAAGGTCTGGTGGGCTCTAGGCACTGTCTGCTGTGCATAATGGGTAAGTAGGTCCTGATATAATTTCCTTTTTAAATGATGAATTTCTATAACAGTGATCATAAATGATAATTCTCTCTTTCTCTCTCTCTTTCTCTGTCTCTCTCTCTCAAGCTGCTTTTATCACATTTTGACATCAGGGTTACAATACCTTAATAAAAGTAATAGAGAATTTTCTTTCTATTTCTATGTTTGGGAATGAATTAAAGGTTGTAGGAATCATCTTTTCTTCAAATTAAAACCTGTCTATAAAATTGAGCCTAAATGTTTGGAGAAGAGGACGTTATTAAGCAATTTATTTTTGATTCTTTTTGGTTTACTAGTCTATTCTGTGTTTTTTCTTCTATGTAAGCTAATTTTCCTAGAAATGTTATCCATTGTACCAGTTTTTTTTTAACATTCATCAGTCATTTATATATTTTATGTTCCCAAAACTTTTATCTGCTCTCAATCTGTGGTATTTGATAATTTTTATCCTTAAAGTTCATATGGTTTTCTTTCTCTTTTTCTTGATTTTCTGTGCCAAACAGCTGGCTATTTTAATCACTCTTTGAAGTGAAACCTTTGGGGTTTATTGATTAAATCTACGATTATGCCTTTTCCTAATTTTTATTTCTGCTTTTATCCTTATTATCCCTTTCCTCCCACTTTCCTTTGCTTTTATAAAAATAGTATCTTGGATTGAATACTTAGTTCATTTATTTTTATTCTTTATAAATTAATAATGAAATAATTTAAGTGATGTATTTTCTTCTGATTTTAGTTTTGGCTACATGCTATAAGTTTTTTTAAAAAAATTTTATTTTGTTTATTTATTTTTGGCTGTGTTGGGTCTTCGTTGCTTCATGCAGGCTTTCTCTAGTCGCAGTGAGCTGGGGCTACTCTTCGTTGTGGTGCGCAGGCTTCTCATTGCGGTGGCTTCTCTTGTTGCGGAGCACGGGCTATAGGCATGAGGGCTTCAGTAGTTGTGGTGCGTGGGCTCAGTAGTTGTGGCTTGCAGGGTCTAGAGTACAGCCTCAGTAGCTGTGGCACACGGGCTTCGTTGCTCCATGGCATGTGGGATCTTCCTGGACCAGGGCTCGAACCCGTGTCCCCTGCAATGGAAGGTGGATTCTTAACCACTATGCCACTAGGGAAGCCCATGCTATAAGCTTTTGTATACAGTTTTTTCTTTGGTGATTTCTAAAAGGTCTTCTTCATTTTAATTTCCTCACAATCCAAGAATTGCTTAGCAGAATTCTTTTTTAAAAAAAATTCTAGCTGACTGTTTTTGTCATAGTTAAATCTTTAAAAAAAAAATTCTTTTTCAAAGAAGACATAAATATGGCCAACCAGCATATGAAAAGATGCTCAACATCATTAATCATCAGGGAAATACAAGTCAAAACCATGATGAGATATTACTTCTCACCTAACAGAACGGCTGTTATCAAAAGGACAAGAAATAACAAGTGTCCACGACGATGTGGAGAAAAGGGAACCCTCCTGCATTGTTTATGGGAATGTAAATTGATTGCTGCCCCTATAGAAAACAGTATAGAGATTCTTCAAAAAATTAAAAATAAAACTACCATACGACCCAGCAATTCCACTCCTGGCTGTATTTCCAAAGAAAAGGAAAACACTAGTTCAAAAAGATACATGCACCCCCTACGTTCATGGCAGCATTATTTACAATTGCCAAGATATGGAAACAACCTAAATGTCCATCAAAAGATGAGTGGATAAAAAAGATGTGGTATTTATGTACATTTACAATGGAATACTAGTCAGCCATAAAAGAAGAATGAAATCTTGCCATTTACAGCAACATGGATGGACTTTGAAGGTATTATGCTAAGTTAAGTAAGTCAGATAGAGAAAGATAAATACTGTATGATTTCACTTATATGTGGAATCTAAAAAACAAAACAAATGAAACTCATAGATACAGAGAACAGATTGGTGGTTGCTGGCCAAGGGTGAGGGTGGGCATTGGGGGATGGGTGAAATGGGTGAAGGAGATCAAAAGACACAAACTTCCAGATATAAAATACACGGGAATGTAACGTACAGTGTGGTGACCATGGTCAATCATACTGTTGTACATATAATATTTGAAAGTTGCTCAGAGAGTAAGTATTAAATGTTCTGGCTTCCCTGGTGGTGCAGGGGTCAGGAATCCACCTGCCAATGCAGGGGACATGGGTTCAAGCCCTGGTCCAGGAAGATCCCACATGCAGCGGAGCAACTAAGCCCATGCACCACAACTACTGAGCCCATGAGCCACAACTACCTAGCCTGTGCTTTAGAGCCCACGAGCCACAACTACTGAGCCCATGAGCCACAACTACTGAGCCTGTGCTCTAGAGCCATGAGTCACAACTACTGACCCTGCATGCCACAAATACTGAGCCCACGTGTCACAGCTGCTGAGACTGAGTGCTGCAACTACTGAGCCCACCAGCCACAAGTACTAAGCCTGTGTGCCACAACTACTGAGCCTGCACTCTAGAGCCCACCTGCCACAACTCCTGAAGCTCACAAGCTACAACTACTGAGCCCGCATGCGACAACTACAGAGCCTGCACCCTAGAGCCCATGAGCTACAACTACTGAGCCCATGTGCCACAACTACTGAGCCTGTGAGCCACAATTACTGAGCCTGCACACCTATAGCCTGTGCTCTGCAACAAGAGAAGCCACCACAATGAGAAGCCCATGCACCGCAATAAGGAGTAGCCCCCACTCGCTGCAGCTAGAGAAAGCCCGGGCACAGCAGCGAAGACCCAACACAGCCAAAAATAAATAGATAAATAAATAATTTTATTAAAAATAAAGTTCTTGGGCTTCTCTGGTAGCGCAGTGGTTGAGAGTCCGCCTGCCGATGCAGGGGACATGGGTTCGTGCCCCGGTCCGGGAGGATCCCACATGCCACGGAGCGGCTGGGCTCGTGAGCCATGGCCGATAAGCCTGCACATCTGGAGCCTGTGCTCCGCAACGGGAGAGACCGCAGCAGTGAGAGGCCTGTGTACTGCAAAAAAACCCAAAAAACAAAAAACAAAAATAAATTTCTCATCACAAGAAAGTAATATTTTTGTAACTTCGTATAATGACAGATGAAAACTAGACTTACTGTAGCAATCATATATACAAATGTCAAATCATTATGCTGTGCACTTGAAACTAATATAATGTTGTATGTCAGTTATGCTTCAATAAGTAAATTAATCAATAAATTTCCATTTTCGTTTCACCATGCTACAAATGTGGCCTGTACATTTTCTGCTTTGGAATTTACTCAGATTTTCTTCTGGACTAAGATTTTTTTTTTTTTCTTTTTTTCTTTTACTACCTCATTGTAGTTTTGGTTTGCATTTCTCTAATGATTAGTGATGTTGAGCATCCTTTCATGTGTTTGTTGGCAATCTGCATATCTTCTTTGGAGAAATGTCTATTTAGGTCTTCTGCCCATTTTTGGATTGGGTTGTTTGTTTTTTTGATATTGAGCTGCATGAGCTGCTTGTATATTTTGGAGATTAATCCTTTGTCAGTTGCTTTGTTTGCAAATATTTTCTCCCATTCTGAGGGTTGTCTTTTCGTCTTGTTTATGGTTTCCTTTGCTGTGCAAAAGCTTTTAAGTTTCATTAGGTCCCATTTGTTTATTTTTGTTTTTATTTCCATTTCTCTAGGTAGGCAGAAGACTCTATGACATAAATTACAGCAAGATCCTCTTTGACCCACCTCCTAGAGAAATGGAGATATACTAATTTTAATTTGCTAAAATAATACACAAAAATGTTATCTTGATTACTGAATTATTTTGGTGCTCCCTAAATTTTGCATCACCCTAATCCCCGGCCCTAGCCAAATGAGTAAAATGCAAACTTCCTGGCATAAGTTACTAAGCTTCTCAAAGCTGGCCCCAATTTACCTTTCTTGCACTCCCTTTTGGGACTCTTCCTTAATCTTTCAAAATTCTGCTGAAGCTAAACAGCTATTAGTTTTATAAATTTATTTTTTATTGAGGTATGATTAACGTTCCATCAAATTAATCCTTTCAAAGTATAAATCAGATTTTTAGTATCTTCACAGATTTTTGCAACCATCACCACTCTACAATTCCAGACCATTTTCAGCACCCCAAAGAGAAACCCGAGAGCCATTAGCAGTCACTTTTCTTGGCAACCACTACTCTGCTTTCTGTGCTATAGATTTGCCTATTAAACAGTTATTCTTTTGGCAAGATAAGTTCATCCTTGCCTCTGCCTTCAGCTGGAATGTTCTTCCCCTTTGCTTCTTTTTTTTCCCCTAATTTGTGGGACCAAATCTTACTCATCTCTTAAGACCCATATTAGATCTTACTACCTACCATTCTCTCTATCCTTGCACGCTCGGCCCTTTTCATGCATCGCTACCATGACACCTGTAACATTGTGCCACCATCTTTTTGTCTTTACTCAGTGGGGAGTTCTTTGAAAGTAGACTTAAAATGTAAGAACAATCTGTTCAGTTTTGTGTTTTCATATTCCCAGCATCCGCTCTCCTATTAAAATATGCTCATTTTATTTTACTCCTTTGGAAAACTACTTCTCCCACTCAAATTATTTGCCTCTGACAGAGCTGCCTCCTCGGTGCTTTTCTGCCCACTCATGGTGGATGTGCATGAATCATAGTGCCCTATTGTCCTGGCTTCTGTTATGGGTTCAGGCTTTGGCTACATGACCTAATCAGAGCCAATCAGAACACTTCGTGGGAACTTTTCCATATTGGTGAGAAACAAGTCCTTTCTTTCCTCTTGGGTCAGATGCTATAGGGATGTGGCTTAGATGGTCCCTGAGTGTAGAGGTAATGAGACTAGCTTAACCAAGAGAAGCTGAGATAAGAGATAGAGGGAAAGGAGATCCCTGAAAGTATCATCCAAGTCCCTAGAGAGAGAGATTAATGTCCAAGGCCAGCTCCCCCTCTTTCCTTATATCATGTGAACTATTCAACTCCTTTAGATAAATACGGTATTATGCTAGTTAACTACACTATTTTCTTATTCGTTTTCTAGGTACTTAGTATAGGTTGGCTTCCACATGACAGATACTCAATAGGTGTTTGTTAATCCAATAGTTGATAATTGTACAGCTTCTTCTCTATAGTTGTATCCATCTTACCTAGCTTGAGGCTCCAGCATCCGACAATTGATCCATTTCATACATTTTCCCCCTGTCTTCCCAAACCACAAATGTTTGGAGTCACCACTGGAAATGTGGCCCAAGATGGTACTTCTCCTACCAAGTTCATTCCCAGACTAGTTTACTGGGATTAAATTAGGGGGGACAAAATCATATATCTAGGGCCTATTCAAGATTTACCACCTGTCTGACGTTTGGCATCTATCCTATCCTTTTCAACTATCCTTTGCTCAACTCATAACTTGAAAAGATAAGAAATGTCCTGGTGTGGAGATCAAGTATAACAGCCAGGAGCTAAATCAGACTCCACAATGGATCTGTTTCTTTGACTTTAACCTTTGCTTTTCGTTGCTTTTCTTATTATAATCATACCTAATGGCCTGCCTCAGGGAACCCTGCCCGCCTGTGAATGGCTGCAAGAAAAAAGAAACTAACACATCCCCTCCCCCAGGCTGGCCATTCAGGAGATGTTTTGCAAGACTGATGGCCCTTTTATTTTACTTCCTCACCTCCTCTCCCTCTCTGATTCTGTAAAAGAAACTGGCGTCCAGACCCTGATAAGATGGTTTTTCAGAGACACGAGTCTGCCATCTTCTGGGTCTGCCGGCTTTCCAAATCAAGTGGTATTCCTTGTTTCAACACCTTGTCTCTGATTCACTGGCCTGTCATGCGGCGAGCAGGGTGAGCTTGGACTCGGTAACAAATCTGGCTTAGCCAGCCAGGAGTCTTGCTGTCGTGGCTAGCTGGCCCTGGTCAGGGAATATTGAACTAGTTCATTGATTTTGGTCTTGGTTTTGCGTGAGTCGATGCTAGAATTTGTTTGTGCCTTTTCTGTTGGAATTTCTCTGCATCTTTTGTGTTTTGGTGTTATCAAACTTATAAAAACAGGAAATACTCCATCTATCCCGAAGGAGAGCCCTTTGCGGTGTATATTAAATGAGCAAAACATAGCTGTGAGCCTATAACTAAGAAAGACATGATATACTATTATAATAGCGTGTGGACCCAATATACGTTAGGATCAGAAGAACAATGGCCCCTGAATGGCTCACTCAATTATTATACGCCCTCGCAGTTAGAAGTGTTCTACTAAAGAGCAGAGAAAAGAGATGAGATTCCATATGTGGGAGCATTTTACGCTATTGCATCAGGAGAAAAAGGAGTCGGAGGGCTGCCCCCTTACGGTGCAGCGGTCTGAAAGGAAACCCAAGGTGGAATCTGTTCTACAAGGGAAGAGGGAAAAAATGAGAGTAGGGACATGTTATTTCAAAACGTAACTCCCCTCCAACCTCTCCAGCTCCCCCAGTGGCCGAACAGGCTGCCCCGGCAGCTGTTCCAACTGAGCCCCCCATGCGGCCATCATATTCATTGCCTCCTGTTTCCCCTACCCAAGGGGATCAAATAGAAGTTTCTATGGTAACCCCCGAGGCACAGGGACCTGGTTTAGTATCACCATCTAAGACCTGACAGGGCACCCAATTTGGACAGGAGTCACTTCTGAAGCAGGGCAATTTCCCTTGCCTCGATATCCTGTAAGAAGCCAGGGGACTCCCTTGGACTTGAGGCGTCTGATTCTGATTTCCCCACAGGAGCCCTGGGTAACATTGACTGAGGAACAAGTGGACTGATTTTCTAATAGATACGGGTAATCTTAAGAGGTTTGTAAATATTAAACAAAAGGGAGACAAAGTCATCCTAGGAGAAGCTTGCCCGTATCTTTTTTTTTTTTTTTTTTGCGGTACGCGGGCCTCTCACTGCTGTGGCCTCTCCCGTTGCGGAGCACAGGCTCCAGACGCGCAGGCTCAGCGGCCATGGCTCACGGGCCCAGCCGCTCTGCGGCATGTGGGATCTTCCCGGACAGGGGCACGATCCCATGTGCCCTGCATCGGCAGGCGGACTCTCAACCACTGCGCCACCAGGGAAGCCCCTTGCCCGTATCTTTGAGATACAAATGTCCTATCTGGTCTTCTCAGAAACCCTTACCTCTGCCATCTCTTTAAAACGCAAATTTTGAAAAAGGGAGTACAGTAATTTAAAACTTGACTTCTTTTCCATAATATTAGTAGAAAGGGTTTAGCCATCTAGACAAGTGAGCTTGATTTGTTCCATCTGCCAGAAACCCAACTTTAATCCAACCTCTTTTGTAAACGGATGGGTTTTTACATTGCTGTACCTGACTCAGGGCTGAAATTTTGAAATGAGAACTATAATGTCCCTCTGTGTGCTTGTATGTGTCTTTATCTTTGGATAACTTTGCAGAGGTTAATCTGTAAATGAGCTCTATTTCATTGGCTTAAAGAAAAGTAAGCACTTACTAACCAAACAATTCTAAATACACGAGAAATTAAGCTAAATGAGTTTCAGGTTCATGTGAACTGGGAAATATTTAATATTAAATTAATACCTGGTATTACTGTTTATGTTTGTTGCTCTAATTAATATAGACATGTCTTTAGAGCCATCAACATCTAGTACTTTCACTGCACCTAGGTTTAATAGAAGTTACATGAAATCTTGTTATATCTGTTGCAAACTTGTCAGCAAGAAAAATAACTTGATATGATGGAACTTTAAAGAAAATATAAATGAGATAAGAGTTTTTAGGTAAACTGTAAGAATAATTATGTTTTAAAAATCATCTAAAATAGTTTCTCCAGATTTTGGTAACTATTACTTGCCTCTTGGTTGTCACTAGAAATTAAGGTTTTTAAGAGTCGGGGATTCTAATTTAAATATATAATTAAAGCTACTGAAAATAATAAAACATTTCAGTATGGTAGAACGTGTGTTTTCAGTTAAGAAGGTATGAGGAATGAAATTACATTTTACTGAGAAAGTTTTGTACATGGTCAGGATTAACTAAATTTAGATTGAAGTTAACTAAGTAAATGGGTTTTGTTAAGTAAGCTAATAGGAGACTGGAATTTGATCTCTCTCTCTGTTAGAAGTGCTCCTTTTGATAACAGATTATATGAATTTCTGTGCCCTTAGGTGATCCGTATTTGTTTTCTTTTAACCATTTTGTGACTTTGGTTAAATGAATAAGTACTGTTTCACAGTGACCTATGATCCTGTTGTGTTTTAAAACCTTCTTGATAATTTTAACAAACTTCCCAAATATCAAAACCTGACTAGACCTTTTTAGCCTCCAGCTGATTCTGGGATGCTTGGAAGGAATATCTCTGAGACATCTCAGAGAGAGATGTCAAACTAAGTTTATCTGGTGTGTTGAATTACTTCAAAAACATTGTCAAATAATTGGAGATGAAACTTAGATTATAGTGTATGGATAAATGTCATTTATATCGACATTCCAAAATTTATATGGAATTCCTAACATCTGATATGTCCTGATATGTTATCAATCATTATACTAGTTATTCTAAAATGTTATATTCAAGTTTCCTGCTAATTGCATTGTACTCAAATCTTTAAACATGCTATTTTAAGTTTTTGTCCTGATGCTTTTACAAAATGAAGTCTTTTTCAAGAAGACTGATAAAAAGGAAATTTTTTAACAAATGTAAGTTTCTGATAGCCTTTAGGTGATATCACTGGAGTGGGTAACAAATGACAAAACTAATGGGAAATGTGATTATTTCATCCAGATCAACAGGAATTAATTACATGGGACTGAATGAACTGGTAAATATGATTTATAACTTAATGACTTTGGGAAATATATTAGCTTTAATCTTTGTTTTCCAGAAAAACCTTTTCTCTTACGCTATAATCTGCAATAAGTTGATAAAGTATGCCTTTGTAAACAAAGATGAAACATCTATCTTTTTCTCTCTACTTGGTCCTGCCAGAATTTGTTGTCTCCAGCTGGCTCTCCTGTGGACTTGATATTATTCTAATCATTGTTTTAATTTGTTCTTTATTTCCAAATTGTTTGTGCTTTGTGTCTCCCTGCTGCACTGTCTTTGTCAGTGTTAACTAGCTACATTACTTATATCCTGTATATTTTATAAGACTGTTGTCTCTTGCAGTACCCAGTGTGTAACCAGGCCTACAATAAAACTTCTATGGCTAAACATCTTAAAGAAATAGATCACATTTATAACATAAAATCATTGTAATAATGTGATTCTAGGTATGGGAGGAAGCAACAATGGAAAATGTCTCCTGGATCATAATTAGACAGAGGATCCAGAGAATCTGTAATTATCAATAGGGCTTAATCTGAAAATTAGCACCTTGAGTGGCATGTCAAGGATTTTTGCATGAACTGGTATGAGCCTCCCAGCACCGTGGGACAAAATTTGGTCATGAATTGTCTCCCAAATATTGGTGAAATTCCTGACCAAGAGGAGAGTCATCAGGGATTGCAGCCGTCCAGTGTGAGCTGGTGAGCCCTGAGGAAACTCAGGAAGGAGAAGCATACCTGCCATCTAGCAGCCATCAGACTGCAGCCACTCCCTATGGCAAGACCTGAGGAAACTCAGGATGTGCAAATACAGGATACAGGCCCCAGATAGCTGAGGTGCCTATCAAAGGAATGATTGCAGTGAGCCCAGACTCTTGCATCTTCCCATACATGGAAAAACGCTAAATTCCTTAACTTGAGATGCGGTCTTCTGGGCTTGAAGCCCTCAAAATTCCTGATAACTCTCAACTTTTAGGTTGTGAATATGTTTAAGTCTACAGGTGAAAAGTAGACACTTCCAAAGAGGAACAAAAGGCAAATCTCAACGTTTGGGACACTGACACCGGCAGACACTCCCAGAAGGATCCATCTGATGGAGCAGTTAGAATATTGTCACCCCTCTTTCCACACGATTGTGGAATGGGCATTGACAGTGGGGAAGTGTAAGAGGGAAGCGCCAATTTTCATTGCTTTTGTTATTATAATCATACATAATGGCCTGCCTCAGGGAACCCTGTCCACCTGTGAATGGCTACAAGAAAGAAGTAATTAACACCTCCCCTCCCTGAGGCTGGTCATTCCAGGTGATATTTGCAAGACTGATGGCCCTTTTACATTACTTCTTCACCACCTCTCCCTCTCTGATTCTGTAAAAGAAACTGGCATCCAGACCCCGATAAGATGGTTTTTCGGAGACACTCGTCTGCCATCTTCTCGGTCTGCTGGCTTTCCAAATAAAGTCGTATTCCTTGCCCCGACGCCTTGTCTCCGAGATTCATTGGCCTGTCTTGCGGCAAGCAGAGCGAGCTTGGACTCGGTGACACAACCTCTGGAAAGACTTTCCTTCGCATGCCTCCTGCATCAGCCTCGGGGGCTGCCGGATGCCCCATGGTGGATGTCAAGTTCCATGACAGTCCGGACTCTTCACCCAAGTTATTATGTGGCTGGCACTCTTCATTTTGCCTTTTGAGACTTTCAACTTGTTCACTTGAAAAATCAGAGTTCTGATCAAATATGGTCTAAGACGTCTTCTATCACTGGCATGCCATGATTGCATGAATCTTTGCCATTAAAGATGTTTCCTCAAAAGGAGTTTGGTTGTGTGACAGTTATAAGACTCCAGCATTTCCAGTATCTGCAGATAAGGCCTGGTAATCATATTTGATGTTACAACATAGAGCATACACTCTGTCAGCATGTACCTCTTAAGAATTGTACTTTGTGTATCTTAAATATTACAACTAAGATACATTTCCAGATATAAAGATGTATACGTGGGTTGTGGCCTTAGACTTTGTTGTGGTCTAACTTTCATTTTTTTGGATGAAATTAAAAACACTTTGAATGGATAAAAGAAACTATTGTGTACATTATAGTAAAACAATATTGACTAGAAAAGAAATCTCCTTTTCCTGTAAATCTCCAGTTTGATATAAATAATTTGACCTCACGGAAAATATTACTCAATAAGTTGATGGGAATATTTTTGGCAAATAAGAGGTTAAAATGGTGTATAAGGCACACATCAGCCTAGAATCATAATACTGGTGAATATTTTTGTTGTGCTTTGTGGATTTCAACTTCCTCTCTCTACTGTTAATATTACAACTGTGCCTTGAGAGTTTCTCTCATCTCTGGAAGCAGAATTCACTTTTTCTCCTTCTTCTGATTATGATGGAAGAGTGACTTATGAAGAAATATATAAAAAGAAGAAAATATTTGTCCAAGTGTGATGTCCCAGGCATTCTCTTATCAATCATCTCATTTTCACACAGTCTTTCTATCCGTATTATTATATAATGAAAGAAACTGAAGCTCAGAAAAGATAACAGGCTGATAAATGGGAGAGAAAAAATTGAACTCTAGGTGTGTCTGACTTTACTGTATGTAACATATAATAAGATTCTAGAAGGAAATAGTAAAATGTCCTTTCCTTGTAATTAGGAAAGTGTGAACAGTTTGTAATATGATTTATAGAACATTTAGAAACCAATACCAGCTTCAAAATTGATTGCAAATCAATTTTTGTTTTTGCTTTTCACCCATAGTAACAGCTGCCATGAACTTACTGAGCTTCAGGCATTGTATAAAACATTATATGTGTATGACCTCATTCAATCCTTACAGAAACCCTGTGTAATAAGAACTATAATTATCACCGTTTCACAGATTTATATTTTAAGATTCTGAGAGGTTAAGTAATTTAATGTGCCCAAAGTGCCCTGTTAGTAAGTGGAAGAAGTGAACTTGAACCTCAAGGGCTTCCTGACGTAAAATTCTAAGCTTAATCACTGGACTATAAAGTCAGGTACTAGGTCAAATGGAGAACTACTTCTATGCTGGCCTTCTGCTAACGCATTGAGTAACTTCTTATAATGATTTTATCTTCTCTTGGCCTTGGTTTTCTCCTCTGTAAGATTAGAAGGTAGAATGAGAACATTTTTTTAAAAAATAAATTTATTTTTGGCTGTGTTGGGTCTTCGTTACTATGCATGGGCTCTCTCTAGTTGCGGCGATTGGGGGCTACTCTTCGTTGCAGTGGGCGGGCTCAGTAGTTGTGGCTCATGGACTCTAGAGTGCAGGCTCAGTAGTTGTGGTGCACGGGCTTAGTTGCTCCACGGCATGTTGGATCTTCCTGGACCAGGGCTCGAACCCGTGTCCCCTGCATTGGCAGGTAGATTCTTAACCACTGTGCCACAAGGGAAGTCCCTAGAATGAGAACATTTTAAGAATTTCTTCCTCTTTTCAACATACAATGAGTTTCCTTGGCCCAAAACAATTCTCAAATGTACAGAAATCAAGTTATCCAGGCTTCTTCCATCTGACTTTTTTTTTAATTAAAAAAAAAAAAAGACTCAGCCTACCATCTCTGAACTTGAGCCCCATGTGAACTTTTGATTTGGGAAACACCATTGGTTTCACTCTACCTACGAAATAAATGCTGATAGAATACTTCTCTCTCTCTATGAGCTATCCTCCTGAGCACATTTAAGGTGGGGTGGGGCTGGTCGTGTGATGAATTGGGAGATTGGGATTGACATATATACACTAATATGTGTAAAATAGGTAACTAATAAGAACCTGCTGTATAAAAAAATAAACAAAATTAAATTTTAATAAAAAGGATTAGTATGAGAGAGTGTAATGGTTTCTAGAAGAAGGACTTTGTTTTTTTTTAATTAATTAATTTATTTTTGTAGTAGTATTCCATGGTATTAAATATACTACAATTTATTTACCTGTTCTACTGTTAATGAGTCTGTAGCTTATTTTTGGTTTTGTTTTGCTATTATGAATATACATTTATCTGTTCCCTGGCACACACATGCCACATTTTCTCTAGCATTTATACACGGAAGTGGGATCATTGGATTTTAGGACATGCGCGTTTCAACTCTACTAAGCTAGTTTGGTACCATTGATAGCTTAAAGTTTTAAAATTAATTTATTATAAATATTTAACATCCTGGAGCATGAAAGAAGTCATAATCCTGTTGGACTGCAAAGTCTGGCTTACTGGCTGTACTTCCAACACAGCAAAAGAATACTGTGCTCAGTTAGACTTAAATGGCTTTAACCAAGATATTAGTAAAACCTACTCAAAGAGCAGGTTGTTACCTTCAGCTGGGCTACTGAAATAAGGAGAAATCGTCATTGCATAAAGACTAAAAGAAAATCAGCAGAGGAATCGATAAATGAAGAATACAGGAGACCATTCTGTTTCCAAAAAAATAACTTAGAAAGATGAGCAGTCTTGCTTCTTGTTACTATTGAGATATTTATGCTATTTCAGCCCCCTGAAGATGGTCAGCGTCCAGTGAATTCTAGATCAAGGAACGCAAGCTTACAAACCGGGAACAGCAAGTAAAGCATCTACACTGAGTCTGCTTCCCCATCCTTCTTGCCTGTGCCTCAGCCTTCCCCTCCCCTGCCACTTCCTTCTATTCCCCTGTAGTCGTCATGGATTCCAGGGGTAACTCGCGTCACGCTCCTGGTGAAACTCCCTGAGAATTACAGCGCACAAGGGAAATAGCGCAGAAGTTTCTAAGAAATTGACATCTTAAGGAGTATGTTCTTAGACATGTAAAAGGTAATACAGAGTTCACGTTCACTTCATGAGTTTAAACTTTTTTCCATTATGGAATCTCTTGGAAGTCATCCCAATGGCCCTCAGAAAGAAATGCCTGCGTGTCTCTCTTCAGTAAGTGTTTCCGTCCTGGACGGATGCCATGAACCTTGGTGGGCACTGAGCTATTCCTAGTGAGTGGTGACTCATGTGCACAAATACCATTGTCGTGGGCTAAATAAAGGGTAAAGAGCATCTCACACACCTATGGACAGTGGCTAATCCAAGTATGTAGATAACATTGTGATGAATGAAGGACAAAGGTATTTAACATCATACATTAATCCTGGGTGGCTTTTTATCCTCTCAATCAATGGATATATAGATTTCAGCTATTATGGAAATGAGAAGACATTTTTGATATTAAAATTGTTTTTGAGATCTAAAAGTCTGGGAACTACTGCTGTGTAACATACATCTGCACCTCTAACATTATGTGTGTGTGTGTGTGTGTGCACATGCAAACTCACATGTACATATCTCTAGATATATTTTATAAAAATCCACATTGCCAGAGGATGGGAGGACATTAAGAAAAATTTTTCTGCAGAGATGTACCTTCCAGCCCTCTCTGAGACAGCATTTTAAATTATTAAACAGAATACTTAACATTTGTACTTGAATCTTGTTTGTAAACAGAAACATTAGAGTACGTCATCATTTAACAAGATTTCTCACACTGCAGATGGAACATAACGTCCATTTGAGTTGCATCTTTGTAAACATTATTTGTAAATCACTAAATACTTAATAGAAAGAGGACCAAAAAGCTGATTTGCTTAAATATGAATCAGAAAATAAAATGAAGCAACAATTGAATAGCAGTATCTTTCCTTATTTATTGTCCAGGTTTTGAAAAACTGAGGTTCATTTTTTTTTTAATTTTGCCAATTCAGTTTTGTTTTTCAAAGACACACAATTTCTTCCAGACCACAGAGTAATAATTAGCAACCCTGAATATACATGTGGGTGCATTGATTTTCTCTTGATTTGAGAAAATATTTCCTTGAGTGGAAGAGACTGATCTTTCTTAATTAGCGTAAAAATGACACCCCTCCTTACAATTCAATTTTATAATTAAACTCTCCAAAGAAAATAAAAATAAAAAGAATGATTCCTCACATAGCTAAGACTCAGCATAAGGATTTCTCTTGCTAACGCACCTCAAAGAACTAAATCACTAAACCGGCTTCTGACAGTGTTTTCATTTAAAACAAAACATAAATGACAGTATTTTCATTACTGCTAATAATGCAAATATAGATGTCTAAATGTTTATACTCTGGAAAAATGTGAGACGAGAGCTTGACTGAATAAAACATGTGTTGATCACTGAAATAGATTTTTTTTTTTAACTTATGAAACAATCAGCATCTAATATCTTATGTGGGGTTGCGTCTTCTCCCCTGATGATGCTTAGGAGAGAGAGAAAGAGTAAAAAACAATGTGAAGCAAATACAACAAGGAAAATGATAAAAAATGATAAATTAAAAACTCATAATTAGATGACCACGAGGTGCCTACTCTTGCTTGTATTTCTTCCCCCACAGGTGATTCAATAAATAGCGTCCCTGAGAGCATTCATGTAAGCAGTGTCTTGGCACCAGGGAATGGTAAATTTGGAACTGACCCCTGCGGTCGGTCCTGGCAGCCTTGCTAAACTGAGCAGTTCTTTGGTGTGAGTTGATGCACAGGAGATCGTGTGCAGGACAGATCATCCTTCATATCTGCTGTGCTTACAGATGTGAAAATATAGATACTGTAGCACATGAAGATGAATAACCCATGTGAAGTTCAAATCTATTCCTCCTTGAACAGAATTATTCCTTGCTTTTGCCCTTTGGTAGAAGCTTTTCTCTTCCCACATGCAAACAAAATGTCGCCATGCAAAGACCTTGCTAATGAGAGTGAGTGCTTGCCGATGCTTGTTTGGAGAATGAGGGTGGCTTTTGTGGAAACGTCTGGAGTCCCTGGCAAGCCCTATCTGCTCATAAACAAGAGGCATCTGCAAAGTCTGGTTCCTTGTAAAAGGATGGAACTGAGTCTTAGAGGGAACCACCCCAGAGGAGTTCATCTACTAGGAAAGACACAATTTCCTTTAGAGCAGACAGTTCCAGACAGTTAGCAATTATTTCTCATTTTGAGAGGACGATGGAAATCCATCTTTTCCTTCTAATGCTTGCACATTGCTTCCACGTTGCAGCAGGATCCCCTTGGCTACCAGATACCTATCTCCCAAGAATTTTAGTCTTTCATCCACTAGAGTAAACCGTTTTCTCCCCCAAAGCAAGAGGGTGTGTCTTTTTACACTTTCAAACTTTGCTTCTACCTTAAAGATCAACATACTCAACCTGGATTTGATTAGGCATAAAACAGACTGAGAATGACAACGCTTTGCTTCTATTTCCTAAAAAAATGCATAAACAAGCAAGCACAGGCCACTAGCAAACCATTCCTAATATACCTTGGCATTTGAGGTGTTTTAGTTGTTTTTTTAAAATTAATTAATTAATTTTTTTTTGGCTGCATTTGGTCTTTGTTGCTGTGCGTGGGCCTTTTCTAGCTGCGGCGAGTGGAGTTTACTCCTCGTTGCGGTGTGCGGGCTTCTCACTGCGGTGGCCTCTTTCGCTGCAGAGCACGGGCTCCAGGTGCACAGGCTTCAGTAGTTGTGGCACACGGGCTCCATAGTTGTGGCTTACGGGCTCCAGAGTGCAGGCTCAGTAGTTGTGGTGCACAGGCTTAGTTGCTCCGTGGCATGTGGGATCTTCCCACACCAGGGCTCGAACCCATGTCCCCTGCACTGGCAGGCGGATTCCCTACCACTGCGCCACTAGGGAAGTCCGAGGTGTTTTAGTTCTGACTTCTTTAAATGCATGCAGGCTCATGGCATTGTAATTTAGGATTTGTCTGAATGTAGCGTTCAATTGTGCCATCTGCACGGCCAATTTTAGGTACAAGTCACTTGGTCCAGCTGAATGGCCTGGAGTAAAGAATTCTCTAATTAAAATTGACTCATGCTATAGAGTACATAACTCTCATGCAATGATAAAAAACTTTTTTTTCTTGGAAAAATAATTCTCCAAAGAAGCTATGCCTAAAGTTACAGAAATTCTCCAAACCAAGGATGTGAAAGATCCAAGAAGTACCTTGCAAATATCAGAGGTCTCCTGAATGAATGAATATTTCATGTTTTCATGGTATAAATTCAGCTCCTGGTAGAAATTCTTGAAAGCACCAGTATTAGCACTTTGAGTTACAAGTGACAAACAAACAAAAAACAAACAAACAAACCACTTCATAAAGGATAAAAAAAACAAAGGGAATCCAGTGCTTCACATGACTGAAGAGGTCGGGGAACAGGACGGTTTCAGGAATGTCTTGATGCCAAAAAGACTCCTCCCTAGGTTCTTCCTCCCTGTGGATTCTTCCTCCATGTGGATTCTTCTTCCATGTGGATTCCTCTTCCATGTGGATTCTTCTTCCATGTGGATTCCTCTTCCATGTGGATTCCTCTTCCATGTGGATTCTTCTTCCATGTGGATTCCTCTTCCATGTGGATTCTTCTTCCAGGTGGATTCCTCTTCCCTGTGGATTCTTCTTCCAGGTGGATACATTTTCCATGGAAGTAAGATGTCTGCAGCATCTACAGCCTCATATCCTTCCAGCCTCAGGTCTAACGGAAAGATGACCTGTCCCTGTCTCAATATCCCAACTGAAAGTTACACTCTGTCTCATCACTGCCCATCCCTCTATCAATTACTGTGAGCAGGGGATTATGAGAACACAATGCACTGTTAGACTTGGGGCTCTGTCACCCTATGTTCCACTTTAGAGCTGAGGATGGAGGCCCATCTGGCCTAAAAGAATGAGGATAGGGGAAGAACCTTAAACTAAAACTAAAATTGGAGGCCCCTGCCATGAGGAGGATGACCAATGGGGATGCAAGCCCCACCCTCCCAGAACCCTTTGCCATCAGCTCATCTCCCACTGTTCCTTACATGTCAAGGATGTTTAAAAACGCAGGGACTTCCCTAGCAGTCCAGTGGTTAAGACTCTGAGCTCCCAATGTAGGGGGTGTGGGTTTCATCTCTGGTCAGGGAACTAAGGTCCCACATGCCACACAGCCAAAAATTTAAAAAAAAAAATCATAAGTGGGGGGATAATTTTATAAGCCTAATAATTAGTACTCTAACACAATGTTTAAATTTTTAATATAATTATTAATTATATTGTACTCAGTATTAGCTATTTCTTAAGTGGGTTCTTTATATTAACATGCACAAGTTCTTGCAATTTTCATCCAGAATGCAGAATTCAAATTTCATTTTAGTCAATCTGAGGCAAAGGGTACTGTTAGGACATTTTACACGTGCATAGATGTAAACTAAGTCATTAAGCTCCTCCCTCCCTGCCAGGAAAGCATTTTCTGGTCCTGTGTTTAATTTGTTTTATTAAAGACCTCTCCAAAAAATAGGAAAAGGAAGCATTGATTAAAAACAACATGGCCTAGTAGTAGAGAATGCAGAAAAAGCATATTACTTGGTACAAACACTCCAAATAAAGTATAAAGACACTCATATTTAATATCATATTAAGTAGTAATTTTTCATGGCTGGAAGGACCACAGAGATCATTCAACCCTAAAACTTCTTAGTAAAGATGCTTTCTCAGTAAGCTAGTTGTCATTATTTTTCCCAGTTGGTAGGATGGCCAGGGAACATTCACATCAGCATATCCTGGGGCTGGTTCCATAAAGAACTCTCTGCTCCTCCAAGAGGACACCTGTGACCCCAGCTCAGCTGATTCCTTCCCAGGCTCCATTCATTCCAAGTGGCTTTGAGAACCTCCATGTTCCTAGCTCTGTGCCAGGTGCCGGGATACAAAGATGAATAGGATGACGGTGGCCCCTGACCACCTGGTGCTTCCAGCCCAGTGCAGGCGACAGACATCACTCATGTTATCACTCAAGTACATTCGTCAGTACAAAGTGTACTTCGTGTGATAAAGGGAAGTTTCAGCGTCCTGTGATAGGGTCTCAGGGCCTGTCCAGCCCAGCCCAGAGACTTAGGGAAGTTGCCTTTGAGCTGAGAGTAAGACAAGGATGAAAGTCTGGGCTGTACCACACGCTGAAGGCCCTCCCGTCTGGAACCCAGGGCACAGGGAAGGAAGTTCTGTAGGACCACATCATGCAGCAACGTGTAGACTGCAAGAATTTGTCTTTTTTTTTTTTAAAAGAGAAAGGATATGTTTTATTTAAAACACCAATGATTTACAGCCAAATAAATAGCTGAAGGAAAATTATGAAATACACTGCATATTATATTTAGCAATTTAGATTTAAAAATTTAAGATAATTAGAAGGATTTGAGTCTTTATTCTGAAGTTTTAAGCAAAGGGTGACAGAATCAGATTTGCATTTGGAAAATCACCCTGGCTAGTGTGCAGGGAACAGATTGGTGTCAAAATGATGGAGAACAGCGAAGAAGGTAGTAGGTCAGTCCAGGTGAGGGAGGACGATGGGGTGGTGGCCTGTTCTACTGGAGAGGAGAGGTCAGACAGATTTGAGAGAGATTTTGAATATAAAATTAAAAATACATGTTGGTTCTCACAGTTTGAAGAGTCACCGAATGCTGGGACGGTTTTTTTGCAGTGTGCTTTCTGAGAGGTCCAATAACCGAACCCAGTTTCCCTAATGAGACTGAGTGAAGATGGCCACATCCCTGAAGTTCTTCACCATGTGTGGACGCTCCAGGAGCAGAGGTGCTCACACTCTGTAACTTTCTGGTCACTGCAAAAGCCTTTGGATTCCCAGCCCTGTTCATTCAAGTCACTTTGCTGCTGATTAACTCATAGACGTCTTCAAAATGTGAAAGCATCCAAAAACCCAGGGTGCCTGTGTGTCTGAAGATCTTTTGAGTCATATCGTAGTTTCTAAATATCCGTTCCTTAAATCCTTGCACCAGCCTGGTCTGGAGGACTTTACAGCTGAGCAAAGATAACACATAACACGCTGTATGAGTATCGTTCCTTAAGTGGATACTGGGTCTTGAAATTAAACATTCACATTTAGACCAAAGTGATGCAGGCCTTCCATTCTTCCTCCACTTTCCCTTCCCCTCCCTGCTTCCAATGGTACCGGTGCTGCCAGGAATCTTCCTGCAAGCTGTTTTCTCTTTTTCCAAAGCAGAGCTTCCCAAACCACTGATGCTGGTCCTGAGCTTTCCACCTTCAGGTCCAGATGCTCATATACTCGTTCAGCCAGGACATGTTCATCAGAGCCTATTCTATGCCAGTCCCTATTAAATATCTCCAAGAGAAGGTCCTCCAACAACTCTAATCCACATATCAGAAGTTAAATTGATCATCAGGCCGTGCCAAATCTACCCCTTACTTGTGTTCACTGTCTCAGCGAAGGTTAACATAACCCACTTTGCTTTAGCTCCGCCAACGCCTACCCCCATCCCTCCCGCCCTTCACAGCCCAGTCACCAAGTCCTCTTTCAGATCCATCCCCTTTCCTGCCATCCTTCCCTGTCAGGACCTCTGTCCCTACCCTTGTCATTCCTAGTATAATAAGCTCACACCAAATCTCCCACCGCCAATCAATGTTTCCAATGCAAGCCGTCTATTATAAAGACTGATCCTGTCACTTCTGTGCCTGAAAGTCTCCAGGGCGATGTTTCCTCGTCTCCTTTAGGATAAAATCCTGGCATCCCCGTATAGCAAACAGGACCCTTAGGACTGTGCTCCTTCGCCCTTTGGCTGCATCCCAGCATCCCCCCGGCAGAGCAGTCATGACTGATTCCTCATTCTGCAGTTTTACAACAAGGTCGAGTCCATGTACATGCTCTCTGTGCCTCCTGCTACTGCCCGTCACCCTCGTGGTCCTGTTCTAATATTACTTCTCTGCACAGGATCCTCGGGGTCAGGTCCACGTGTGCCCCTGTCATTCTACTTTGTCCATCAATTTACTAAGACACTCGGATCACCACTTACTCTGATCCTGTGTCCTGCCTCTCTCTGTTTCCCGCTCAACCCAACCTTCTGGAGCACAGACCTCTGATCCCCTAGGACCGACCACCATACAGGCAACGCAGTAAGTGAGTAAGTGACCAACCAGCACTTGCTGAACCAGGACTGGCGATTGTAATAAACTTAAAAATGATCAAGTGCTTTTGTGTGCTCAGTGCTTTAGCAAGTTCAGGAGAAATGCACACACACCCGCTAAGGAAACAGAATTAGATCTTGAGTGAGACAGTGAACAGGTAAGTGTAAAAAGCTCAACTATGGGACACCCTGAACAAAATGACTTTCAAGATATCTTTTTACACAATCAATAGTAAAAATACATTTTATATCACAAATTCTCCCCATCCAATCATGCTTAATAAAGAAATTTAAAATTTTACAAATATAATACTTCCTCTCACTATATAGGATGCCTTCTGATATTTTTTCTGTAACTATTTCATTTTGTAAATGTTGGCTCTAAGCCACTCCATTTATTTTATGACTCATTTTGGAAAATACTGCTTTAGTATATTTACCATATTTGATTTACACAGATTTCTATTCACCCAACTTCTGTAAATAATTAAGGCTGTATGTAAAAAGTAAATAAGTAATTTCTCTAATTTTTAGGGCTGCTTGAAACTCATCAATTTCCTTAACAGGAGATCCTCACTGCCAAAGCCACACTACTTTTTTTCATGAGATTCATATTTGTTTATTTATTTATTTTTGGCTGTATTAGGTCTTCGTTGCTGTGCGTGGGCTTTCTCTAGCTGTGGTGAGCGGGGGCTACTCTTCGTTGCGGTGTGTGGGCTTCTCACTGCAGTGGCTTCTCTTGTTGTGGAGCACGGGCTCTAGACACGAGGGCTTCAGTGGTTGTGGCTCGCGGGCTAAGAGCACAGGCTCAGTAGTTGTGGCGCGTGGGCTTAGTTGCTCTGCGTTATGTGGGATCTTCCCGGACCAGCGCTCGAACCCATGTCCCCTGCATTGGCAAGTGGTTTCTCAACCACTGTGCCACCAGGGAAGTCCTACACTACTTTTTAGTGACAGCAAATAGCTTGTGATGAGAATTTTTGGAGATATTTCACACACATTGAACTCAATGGAAGCGGGCTGAGACTTGAAGCAGGATTTGCCATCACCAGGTTGACATTTTCTGTCTTCTAGGTGGATTATAAACATTTTGAACCGTATTTCCGATTGTGAAAAGCTCTCTGATTGTTCTCCTTTTCTATTAGTGTGATTTATTTTTTTATTTGTTTCTTAACATGATACTTTAATGTAAAATATGATTATGGGAGTTTTCTTGAAATGAAGATAGTGATAGGAATCAATTCAACATTGATAGGAAGAATCATTCCAGAATATTATTCTTTTTTTTTCTATTTTTAGACAACTCTATTACTCGGAATAAATGACATATAGCTCTCCTATCAGCATGGTATTTGGTGAGGAAAGTTGCAATGTTTCTTCTTTAATCTTCAGAAACATGTATCTGCCAACCATTATGTTGCCTTGTGAAAAGTAATAAATGTTACACTTCATATGTCAGCATTTCAGTTCCCAGTAAAGGAGAGTGTTCATTGTTTTCTAAATGAAAGAGCAAAAAAATTGAGAAAGATAAAAAGATTTTGCCAGTGTTTCACTGTAGAAACCTTTTTCTCTTAAAAAAAAACAACCTGTTACAAGAACTGTACCTGAAATGAGGATACTTGTCATTATATATATGCCTTCATGACTAAAATTGTGAATATTTTAAATTGAGACTTTGAAAAGCACACTTACATAAATAATTGTTTTGTTTTTAAATAACTTATATTTCAAAACAAGATTTAAGCTCTGTTGAGAAATTTGTCAAAATTAAATTTCTACCCTATCTTCCTGCTAAGTATAGTAGCACAGCTGCCATGAATTCAAAATCTGAATACAAAACTTTTTTTTTTTTTTTGCGGTACGCGGTCTCTCACTGTTGTGGCCTCTCCCTCTGCGGAGCACAGGCCCCGGACGCGCAGGCTCAGCAGCCATGGCTCACGGGCCCAGCCACTCTGCGGCATGTGGGATCTTCCCGGACCGGGGCACGAACCCGTGTCCCCTGCATCGGCAGGAGGACTCCCAACCACTGCGCCACCAGGGTAGCCCTGAGTACACAACTTTTATAAGTGAGACTTAGAACGCCATTTTCAACATATAGTATGGGGACCTCTTGATGTTTCGAGGCCATGCGTTTCCTCACTACATTTAGTGGTGATGCTATACCTCTGAAGGCTTGAGAGGAGGATAAAGAAGGAGGCTATGTGATTCCATATTCATGTAGGTATTGTTCTCTTTCAGGTGAATTAGAATTGTTTACACAAAAAAATGTCAAAACTATTTATTGGGAATTTTCCATATTGTTTTGTGGACCATAGGAGGGCAGCCCCCTGCCCAGGGTGGGCAGCGTCCAAGCAGGGGTGGAGCCTGCAGAGGCCACTGTCCAATGAGGTGTAGTACCCGAGTGGGGGCGGGGATGTCTGGAGTGCAGTGACGAGGATGCTGCCGCGGCACTGGGACCTGTGAGTGGCTGGGCAGGGGACGGCGGTGCTGACAGCCCGGGCAGAGTAAGGAGGGCACCGGTGCAGGGAGATGGGGTGGCAGCGGTGATGATCACGGGTCACACAGAGGAGTCTGATCCAGTGGAGACTATGTCAGGGCTGGTGAGAGCCAGGTTTCTCCCTGTCAGAGGAGGGGGCACAAATATGGATAGGGAGAAGACGAGAATGAATCTTGCGGTGTGGCATCCAAATTGGAGATCTCGGCATGAAGTCGTGTTTTCCAACATAGGTGACATAGAAATAGATGCAGAGGTAAATGTGTGTGTATCAGGGTTCTCCAGAGAAACAGAAGCAGTAAGATGTTCGTGTGTGTGTGCATGTGTGTGTGTGCATGCGTGTGTGTGTGTGTGGTTTACAGTAAGAAACTGGCTCAGGTGATTATGGAGGCTGGCAGGTCTCAGGACCAGCAGTTGGCCAGCTAGACCCTGGGAGAGCTGATGGTGTACTTCCCGTCTGGACATAGCAGGCTCAAGACTCAGGAAGAGCCGGGGTTTAGGTCTGAGTCCAAAGGCAGGAGAAACGGATGTCCCAGTTCAAAGGCAGTCAGACAGGAGGAGTTTCCCCTTGTTTGTGGGAAGGTCAGGGTTGTTCTCTTCAGGTCTTCAACTGATTAGACGAGGCACCCACATTGCAGAGGGCAACCTGCTTTCCTCAGGGCACTGCTTCACGGGTTAATCTCACCTGAAACACCCAACACCTTCACAGACACACCCAGAATAATGTGTGACCAAGTGTCTGGGCACCCCATGGCCCGATCTCATTCACACATGGAATTAACCATCACAGTGTGTGTGTGCTTGTGTGTCTGTGTTTAAAATACCTACCACCCAGATCTTGGTTACTAAATAGTATTCTCCCTTGAAAGAGCTCCTTGGAGAAATGACTGAATCCATGGCTGGGCAGGGAAAGCATAAGATAATCCTGGACCATCTTGCTGTGCTGTAAACAAGTGCTGGAGGAATAACGAAGGCGCGTCAAAGGACACAGGGGCCAGCCTGAAAAGGCTCCCACTGGCCAAAACCAGGACGAAATAAGTAATAATAGCAACAGGCTATAACATCAAATAGAATAAGAATCCATGAGCCCATACTTACATAAATTAATTGAAAGTTTGTTGAGGCCACTCTCATACTTACATAATCTCAAAGTACATACACACTAAAGATGTAGTAATTACAAAGGGAAAATTGGTAATATCTCATGGCGAATCCTGGCAGACACCACTTTATACAAATGATTGACATTAATAGTCAATAGGACAAATCAACTCAAGGACGCAACGAGACAAATGTAATGCCACTTCTGGGGTGCTCCTGCAAGGCATAAAATGTGTATTCTGAATCTAATTATGAGGAAACACAAGACAACCCAAAATTCAGGGACATTCTACAAAATAGCTGACCTTTATCTTTGAAAGTGCCAAGGTCATGAGGTCAAGGAAATACCGAGGATCTGTCCCAAATTGAAGGAGAGTAAAGGGATATGACAACTAGATGAGTAAAAGGATATGACAACTAGATGCAACATGTGATTCTGACCTGAATCCTTTTCTCGTAAAAGACATGGTTTGATAAAATGTAAATGAGATCTGAGATTATACAGGAGTGGTATATTTATATTAATTTCCTGATGTGGGTGGTGTGTAGTAACGTAAGGTAATGTCTTCATTTGTAAGACACACTCATTGAAGTACTTGGGGTGATGGAGCCCCAGGTCATCAACTTACTCTTTGCTCTGTTCTTGCAGCTTTTCCCCATGTTTGAAATTCTTTCAAAATTATATATATATATATATATATATATATATATATATATATATATATATATATAATGGAACATTTTATTCCACCGGCAATCTGAAATATTGCTGGTTTCTTTGAGAATACAGTTCTTTGGCTATACTCCCTTAACCATTATGTCTGTTTACTTTGGAGCGAAAAGGCAGTAATTACTACAATCTCATCTTATAAATTACTAGTTATTATTTTTTAAATCTGAAACAAATTCTTGGGTTTGGATTTTCAGTATGCAAAACCTTATCGAGCTAGTCGTGGTACTTGAATACATGTAGTTGTGAGGGGACGGTCTCATCATTTTCCTCCTTGTGTTACCGAAAGTGGGGTCCTGCTGCTCGCCGCTCAAAAGCCAATAAAGAGGTAAAGTTGGTGGAAAGGAAAGTTTGCTTTATTTTGGATAACAGCAATCGGGGGGGGGGGCGGGGCGGCGCAGGGCAGATGTCCGTCCAAAGGCCGACTCCCCTCACTGACAGCCAGTGGTCAAGAGCTTTTATAGGCGGAGGGAGGGGGACACATGCAGAAACAGCACAGGCAGCTCTGACCATCACCTTGAAATTGGTCATCGGTGGTCTGACCAGCGTCATCTTGATTGTTTTAAGCACAGTTAATCTTCAGTTCCAGGGTCAGTTTGTTCCCATTTCCTTGAGGCCAGTTCTCGGAATTGTGGCAGCTTGTGTCATGGCTCCAGTCTGGTCATCGTGTAGTTAACTTCTTCCACCCAGTGGGGCTTCCAGTATCCATAAGACAGCTCCCAGGATATGGCTCAGAATATTCTCGATAGCCCTTGAGAAGGAACTAAAGGTCCTTGATTTTGCTTAATGACTAAACTTTATTATTTAGTCTTGTTGGACTGTTTCCCTTTGTTTCTTCATTTTCTCACTTCTCTGATTAAACTTAATCTTTGGCTAAAGTTTTTCCACAGAAAAAAGGCAGTCTGAGGGCATGGGAGGCAAGGACCATCGGGTCCTTCTCTGTTTCACTTGGATATCCCTCTTCTTTTTAGAAACTTTCCCACTGCCATTTCAGTGAAATTGCTTTAGCAGTTGTTCTCACCTATCTCTTTCTTTATTATTAAACTCTGAGGACACATCAGTCCTTGCTTGACGTCTCTGAAACTTTTATGCCCTTGACCTCCGTTTCCCTGAAACTCTCTTGTCACTGGCCTCTGTGACAGACCTCCTCAGCGCTGGGCTCTCCAGGAATTGCTTCTCCGTGGCATCCTTAGTCTCCGTCCCTCCGATAGGCCCTGAAACGTCGGTGCTCCTGAGACCTGTTCTCCTGTGTCATCTCATCCCGTAATGCACACCTTTCCTGACTGCCTCTTCAGTCTTGGTCACCACCGGCTTGCTGATGGGCTCGAGTCTCTCCTGAGGCCAGAGACCACGCCTGAGGACGACCTGAATGGCCCACTGCCTGCTGGACACGCCCACATTCTGTCCCGCGAGCATCTCACAGTCTTTACAGCATTAACGCCATCTCCCATCCCCCCCCCTTAAATCCCCTCCACCAGGCTTGCTGCTCTGTTTATCCCTCCTGCAGTGAATCACATCACCATCTACCTAGGGGCCGATCGGCCAAAAGGATCTTTTGTAACTTTCTTATTATTTATCAAATCCATCTGTTTCTTTCTCTCCCCTCCCACCATCTCAGTTCAGACCACTGCTATCTCTTCTCTGGATTACAGCCTGAGTTGGTGTCCTGCACAGAAGGTTGGTTTTGCCCTCCTCCAATGTGCCTACATGGTGATGCCATGTATGCAAGTGACAGTACCATCCTGCCAGGAAAATCCTCTGATCACAATATCCTCTGTTGCCTTGCCATTGTCTTTGGGCAGAAATGTGAACTTCTTAGCAAGATGTGAGCGGTCCTTCCCAATCCAGTCACCACTCACCTCTTCAGCTTCATCTTTCCTCACCCTCACCCTCTCATCAACATTGTGCCCCTTGCTGCCCCATGACAAAGCCATACTTTACCCAACTGCTGACTGGAACACGCTTCATGCCCCATTTCTTTTCTCCTTCATCGTCTGGTTCATTGTTGACCATAACCAAGAGGCCCCAGGTGCTTCCCAACAGCCCCTCAGCCACTGGTTCCATCCTCAGAGTCCCGTGATTGTCCCGTCTTTCGATCAAAACACTTATCATACCGTATCATTATGTTCTGTCTTTACCCTCGTAACCACAGTCAAGCTTCAAATCCTTCCGTACCTTCGCACAACTCTCAGAGTGAAATCCACTTCTTTCCTCTGGTTCTCGTAACTTCCCATTATCTGACCCCTCTGCAAATGTCCCACGTCCCCAGTCCACTCCCTACCCACCCTCCCCCGCCACCATGTCCTCACGTGCCACTGGCCCATGTTCACTTGGAGGTTAGCTTGCGTCATTCGTACCGACCTTAAATGTCATCTCAGCAGAGAGGCTCCCCAGACCACCGTACCTGCAGCAGCCCCTCCGTCATCCCCTGCCCTCTGCCCCATTTCAACTCTCGGCATTGTACCCATCACTGCTGTTTATTTATCTTCTTTATTAATCTGTTTATTTCTTACCTGTGTGCCCCCGGCCAGAAGGTCAACTCCATGAGAGTACACACCTTGTCTGCTTTGTTTCTGTACATGTTCCTAATGCCAAGAAAAATGCCTCGATAGATAATTAGTGGAACGAATGACTCCCCTATAGGACTACAGGCTTCTTGACGACAGACTCTATCGTCAGTCTCTGTTTATGTGACACCGTCCTCGGCATGTCAAAGGCAGGACTCTCACTAATTCATTCAACAGATACTTGGGTTATCTGTGGATCCAAGCTCTGTGCAACCGATGCAAGTGAGCAAAACACAGTCCAGTGACAAAAACTCATCGTCTGACGGGAGAGACCCCAATCATGCAAATGCAGCCCAGTGTTCCCAAGTTGTCCAGCCTTCCAGAATCACCCTTCACTTTGATCACATGATATAAAATCATTCAAAAGCCCATGCCAAGTGAAATCCAGCAAGCAGGCTGGTGTTGCTCAAAATCCGCCAGGGGACAGGAGTGATTGGTTTCAGCAGTGCTTGGTCACCTCTTTGCTCTAATCCCTGCCCCACGTTCCACTCTCCACTTCCTACGGCTGCTGCCCTCTGTTCCCTGCAAGAGAATTTCCCTCCTTTCTTCCACCAAACACAAGCCTGCTGTACATTACTGATCTGTAATGAAGATTTGGGGATTTAAGGGGAAATTATAATTCAGAACAGAAAACGATCTACTATTAAATAGCAATTCCGAAACCTCACAGGCTTTTTTCCAACGAGAAAGCTCTCACTCATCTTGGTCTTTTTTTTTCCTTAGTTCCCAGCCTGCCACTGTATTGCTAGACCCTATGTCCACCTACAAAGACCTTTCTCCCAGAAAATTCCCATTACTTTATTATCCAGAGCACTTAGTTTCCCCAGCATCGCCCTTTTTCTCCTAAATAAGTCACCTAGGCCATTCACAGGGGGCCACGAATAGGTTTTCTTGAAGGAAAGAGCTGCCCACTCCCCTTGATGGGGGGTTGGCTCTGTTTAAACAGAGCAGAGCTATTACCTCCCACATTTTAGATAATGGACTTCTCTCCAAAATGCTTAAAATTACATTTAATTTGGGGTTAAACGTACTGCACCACTGACTCACTGACACTGTTCAGAACGAAGTCTTTAAGTCTTTCGGAAGAGTTGCCTTTCACGCGAATCTCTGCCACTTTGTACTCGTTGACTTGGAATTCTGACCAAAGTACAGACGTTTATCCCTATTCAGTTTCGTCTTATTATGTCTGGCCCGTCGTTTCAAGCTGCCAACATCTTCCAGGAGCTTGGTTCTGGCACGTAGTAAACTCACTACCCTGCCAACTTTGTGTCAAATGCAACTTGCTGAACGACGTTCTCTATCCTCTCAGAAGCCACCAGAAATGGCTGGTAGACATGTGCTGTTCTGTTACAGGATTCCAAGAGCTAAAGAAGATGAAAATCGCCAAATGAGTGAGACACATAAGGACAAATATCTTTAGATGGAGAGTGAAGATCTCACGTTCAGGCGTGTGTCTCCCATTTCTCTAGATAATCCCATCACTACTCATCTTGAGGTGTAGGTTGTTCTGGGGGAGGGGACGAGACTGGGAGAGGGCATCTGCCCTAAAACACGCTTTACTGCGGCAGGCAGGGCAGGGTGATCTCAGGCAAGTGCTAGGCAAGAGCAGGGTGGTCTTGCACGGCTCTGGGGGGGAGCAGCCCCTGAAATTGTGCAAACTAGACTTCCCACCTGTCATCCCAGCCAAGGTCCCAGAGTGCGGAGAAACATTTAATTTACAGAAGGTGCCTTTACCAAAGTTTACCCCATCAGCCCGAGCTTGAGCTGTCAGATTACCACCTTCTTTTCTCTGCTGGCTGAAACCCCACCATTAAGCTCATTTCTCTAGGGATCCAAGACCACAGTTATTGAGGGAGAGTTCCAGGCACCAGAAATGATAATAGGGTCAACACACCTTTTTATTAAGAACCTAAACCAAAAAGACCAGTTTATTCAATGCATTTTGCAATCTCCTGTGTCAGCCTCTGTATTATTTTCTTTGTTCTGCTTTTCCCATTTCCTTGCAGCTGGGTCCGTCAATACCATCCCTGCCAAAAAAGCCAGGTTTGAAACCAATTCTGGCTTAGTTAGGTGTGTTGGGATCCTCTTGGCATCCCTGTATTCGTGCATGCAATTAACTTGCTCTGTCCAAACCCGCTCGGCCGTGCTTTCTGGGGGTCTGGGTCGCTACCCTGTGTCAAAATCTCTGTTCCCCTGGACAGACGCCTAGGTGACCCCGTAGCTGCCAGCCACAGTGCCCCCTCTCCTTCCCCACACCCATCGCTGTGACACCAGTGCTACTGAGCCTTGGAGGTTGTGTTCTCGGCTACAAAATTGTGTCTCTTCACCCATGCTGTTCTTATATAGCTGTTTACTGGGTTGAATACACACAAATTCTCTTTTACATTTTAAATAGTAGGTAATTCATAGTTATTTGATGAATGAGTGAAAGAGCAGTAGCCACTGGGGGTTCAACACTCAGGAAGCCGTGATTAAATTAACTGAGCGGTTAATGGTCCTCACAGTGTGTGAAATCTTGGGAGCTGGACAGAGGACAGCTCTGCTGGCCGGGGATCTGCAGTTCAGGTATGCCTCACCAGCTCTAAGCATTGCTTCACTTAACAGTCTAGTTGGCAAAATCATGGTTGACAAGTTCAGTGCCTAGTGAATACAGGGAATTCAAAGAAAAATAACAAAAGCGAGTTTTGGATTGACATGTACACACTGCTATATTTAAAATGCATAACCAACAAGGACTTACTGTATAGCACAGGGAACTCTGCTCAATATTATGTAACAACCTAAATGGGAAAAGCATATGAAAAAGAATAGATACATGTGTATGTATAACTGAATCACTTTGCTGTCCGTCTGAAACTGTCACAACATTGTCAATCAACTATACTCCAATATAAAATTAAAAGTTTAAAAAATTCTTAAAATTAACAAAAATGTATTGTGTGTAGAAAGCAAACTTATGGTTACCAAAGGGGATAGTGGAGGTTGGGGCTGAGGGAGGGGAGAGATAAATTAGGAGTTTGAGATTAGCCGCTACTCACTACTGTATATAAAATACATAAACAACAAGGTCCTACTGTATAGCACAGGGAACTATACCCAATATCTTGTAATAACCTATAATGGAAAAGAATCTGAAAAAATATACATATGTATAACTGAATCACTTTGCCGTATTCTTGAAAGTAACACAACATTGTAAATTAACTATACCTCAATTTTAAAAATTTTAAATTAAAAAAAAAACAATAGGGCTTCCCTGGTGGCGCAGTGGTTGAGAGTCCGCCTGCCGATGCAGGGGACACGGGTTCGTGCCCCGGTCCGGGAGGATCCCACATGCCGCGGAGCGGCTGGGCCCGTGAGCCATGGCCGCTGAGCCTGTGCATCCGGAGCCTGTGCTCCGCAACGGGAGAGGCCACAGCAGTGAGAGACCCGCATACCACAAAAAAAGAAAAAAAAATACAATAAATAAATATGACATCCCACTGGGGGAAAAAATGTACCATGCGTGCATTTGCACGCACACACACACACACACACACACATGTAAATTCTTAAAGGGCAGTAGCTCCAGAACACGCCAAGTTCTTTGCCACTCCTCTTGCTCCAGTATCGCTCTTTTCAGTATACAGAAACAAGCAGCTAAGGTCAACTCTTATGTTAACTTTATGCAAGGCAGGTTGTATCCCTCCTTAATGTTTTAAAATTTGACCCAACGACTTAAAATGTTTTAAAATGTCTAAGATGTGATTAAAAACAGTGGTTTTATTTTTGCATTGGCACTTTCCCTGAAGATGCTTTCACAAGTCCTATCTGCTCTTTCAATAACTGTATTTTTTTAATTAATTAATTAAGTAATTTATTTATTTTTGGCTGAGTTTGGTCTTTGTTGCTGGGGGCGGGCTTTCTCTAGTTAAGGTGCGCGGGCTTCTCACTGCGGTGGCTTCTCTTGTTACAGAGCACCGGCTCTAGGCGCGCGGGCTCAGTAGTTGTGGCGCGTGGGCTTCAGTAGTTGTATCACGTGGGCTCCAGAGCGCAAGCTCAGCAGTTGTGGCGCACGGGCTTAGTTGCTCTGCAGCATGTGGGATCTTCCCAGACCAGGGCTCGAACCCGTGTCTTCTGCATTGGCAGGCAGATTCTTAACCACTGCATCACCAGGGAAGCCCCAATAAATGTATTTTAAGATGTTATTTGACATTACTATAGGCACTAGGAATACAGTAGTGAAAACATCCATAATTCCTACCTTCATACAGGTTATAAACTAGAGGGACAGGCAGAATAAACCTGCACCTAGGAAACATGTAGTTAAAGATACATTATATCTTATATCCAACAACCCCATTAAAATTTTATGAACCTGCTATTTAGAAAAAGAAGAGGGGACGGGTCATAAAGAGATGAGAGATTTTAGCAAATTTATGGAATTGATAAAAGAGGTGGAGAAGTATTAACTGGGAATTAGGTCAGAGGAACTCTCAAGCCTGGGATACACAGAGAAGCTTATAGCCTAAACTCATCTGTAATGAAGAATTCAGGTGATGCTTAGGACTGAAAAATGCTACTTTAAAAGCATTTGAAAGTAAAGCAAAGTGAGCAAAGTTAGGCATGAGGCTAAAACCAGGAGGGAGAATAGAAAGTCTGTATGTGGACCAGGGACTGCACCACACACCCATCTCCCCAGCCTCCACATGAAGTACACTCAGAAGCAGGCTTCTATCCACTGAGCAAAAGGGAATTTCTCTAAAGAAGCTGAACAATACTATTAAAAACAGCTTATTTAAAAGAAACTTAGGGACTTCCCTGGTGGCGCAGTGGTTAAGAATCTGCCTGCCAATGCAGGGGACGTGGGTTCCAGCCCTGGGCCGGGAAGACCCCACATGCCACGGAGCAACTAAGCCCGTGCGCCACAATTACTGAGCCTGTGCTCTAGAACCTGTGAGCCACAACTACTGAGTCCACATGCCACAACTATTGAAGCCCATGCACCTAAAGCCCATGCTCCACAACAAGAGAAGCCACCACAATGAGATGCCCACTCGCCTCAACTAGAGAAAGCCTGCACTCAGCAACAAAGACCCAACTCAGCCAAAAATAAATAAAATAAAAAAGAAAAGAAAAGAAACTTAATGTTGGGATCCCACTCCCCTCTCCTGTCCCCCGCTCCATTACTCTAAAGTGTTTGCCTGTCCACTAGCCCTGTCCACATACAGAGAGCTACCAATGAGCATTTTTACCAGCTTATTTGTAAAAAATAAACAACCAAGATGCACCAGAAGCCTGAAGAAAGCCTTCAATGTAAAAGAGTGACCAAAATAAACTAACATAAAAACCAACTTCAAAAAAAAGAGAAAACAACAAAACGCTGCTAACTGTTATTCTGAGAGATGCATAAAGAAATCACATCCACAAAACAAGAACAGGAAGTTACAAAAGGAGCAACCAGAGAATTAAAATGAGCTCTCACCTAGGAAATACTTTGCTGCTCACAATGTCACAGGTGGATTGAAAGGTAAAGATGAGGAATTCTCCCAGAACATACAGCAAACAAACAAACAAACAAAAACACTAAATACCTAAAACCAAAATAAAAACAAAAAAACATGGGACTGAAGATGTGAGAGACAACAGAAGCATGGAGAAACAATCAAGACAGTTCAAACACCTGATTAATAGAATAGAATCTCTAGAGATAAAGAGCAAAATAGACAAGAGAAACTACCAAATAAACACTGAAGACAAACCTCCAGGGTTAAAAGATGCAAAGTCTCCAGGTGAAAGAAGCCACTGAATAACCAGAGCCGTGAATTAAAATAGACCACATCGGGATTCCTCCATTCTCATGTTTTGGAGCACCAATTACAGGGTTTTAAAACCCTCCAGAAAGAAAAAGTCTGCCCACGTTCAAAAGAGAGAAACGTGAACATGAGCTTTTTTTGTTTAGTTTTGTTCTTTGTTTTCGTCAGCAACAGTGGCTACTGGAAGATACGGAAGCAATGTCCTGGGCACTCTGGGAGACAATTATTTTCAGCCTAGAGCTCTATAATATACAAGTCATATCAGACAGAATTTTTGTAAAATGTCAGGCATGTGAACAACAAGGAAAAGTCACCCTCCTAAACTGGCAGGTGAAGGAAGTCTGCAGACACCAGTTGTGCTCAGGATCAGGGGACAAGTGCAGAGAGAATCAGAAGGTGTAGGGTGAGTATGTAGGTCTGTGTGAAGATAACTCTGAGATGTCCAACCGTGTGGAAGAGTTAAATCGCCACAGCGCATCCAGAGAGCCTGCTCAGATTGTAAATGTCAGGCAGGACTGTTTGCTGGCTTGTGCATGAAATCTTAAGTAATAAAAACAGATTAGGCAGTAATTTGCCAAAAACATATACCATATGTATACACCATACATATAAATATGTATATATTTATACACATCATTTATTTGTACATCATTTTTATATATATGAACCATTTATAATATATATTATAAATGTATGTATTATATATTTATAAGATATATACCCCATATAGATGTATTATATATGTATATAATATATGTATAATATATAATATATATGTACAGTATATATGTATAATATATGTGTATATATGTATATATATAATATATATATATATACCCTATATATATATCATATTTTTTTCATGCATAGGAAAATTCTGGAAGGTTATACACTAAAATTTAAATATTAGTGTTCCTCTCTGGAGTGCTTTTTTTAACATCTGAATTTCTCCCCTCCCCCCAAAAATGAACATATATTATTTTATGATAAAAATATAAAGAAGCATTTGGTTGTTGTCGTTTGATTTAAGTAACCTAAACCTGCTGTCTTTACTTCCTCGTTTTTTTTTTTATTTACTCCTAAACCCTCTGTAATCTAGCTTCTATCCCCAAGTCTTCATAGGAGTTACTGTCCACTGAGGAGAAAAATGTCTTCTGAGTAGCAAAGGATGCCTTTGTCATTATTATTCCACCTTGCTGTGCTATTTGATATTATTAATTCCTCTCCTTGTCTTTAACCTCTCTCTCCGTCTCCTTTTGATGTGACATCAAAAGCCTGATATCAAGCTGCCAACCTCATGTGTCCACTTGGATGTGTGGAACTGGATTTATCTCGGTTTTATATACCACTTTCCCAGCCCAGAAATCTCCTCTTCATTTCTCCCTTGACTCATGCTATGTGAGTTCCATCTAGGATTCCTGACTCCCTGGGGTTGGCGTCCTCTCATCATTTCTACCCCTGTTGCTCGTGTAGATCCTTTGATCACTTACATCTCACCCACGTTATGCAATAAGTTCTATGTGATCTCCCAGCCTCCTGTCTTGGGTCTCTCCCCACAAACACACACACTGCCACCAGAGGGATCTTCCTAAAATGCCAACCTTCCCTTTCATTCCCCTGCCTGCACTCATTTAATGTTTTCCAGTTGCCCTCAGTAAAAATCTTATCACATCAGAGGCTTTGGGGTTTGATCCTTTCTCTCCAGCAGAGACTCATAATTTTCCCCATTGCCTCCTAGACCCTAGATTTCTCTGTGAACTCTTCTCCCCCAGAAAAGACCTCCTTCACCCGCTCCTTTATTCATCCTTCCGGAATCAGCTTGAGCACTTCCTCACGGAAGTCTTCCAGAATCCCCTCAGCTTGTACTCCTAAGTTTCTTGCATTAAATTCTGAAGTCTTAATAGAAGGACTACATTTTTCATTTCTATTAGATTGTAAGAAATTGTTGTATTTAGGTCATATATTTTCTAGGTCATATATTAACAATTTCATGTAGCGATACATTCTAGCCCTTAACATAATACCTGGCACTTAATGAATGTTAAATAATTTTTCTTTTAAATAATTTTTTGTTGAAAGAAAGAATGCATTTTACCAAGATTGTGTGTGGAGGAATTACTCTTGACGTCTGGGTTTCAGATTGATCCGCACAGTTTAGAAATTAAAAATAAATGTTTCATTGGTATAGTATAACATCAAATATTTCCTATTTTAAGACCAGAAACTAAACTGTCATTATTTAAGTCAGAAAAGTATATTACATTAATGATTCCAGCTCTACTATTGTCTTTGAAGAAATCAGTAGTTGGAACATGGGACATACTAAAAACCAAACTAAAATGCACTTAAGCTCTTAATATATAAATTACAAAGTATTTTTAAAGCATGAGTCACATGAAAAGACTTTTCATATGGAAAAGAGAAGTAGATTTACTATTGAATATTCTGACATTTGCCTCCCTGTGGGTAATTTTCAGTTAACAGTATGTGGTAAAATCAAACACTTTTTCAGACGTTCTTGCCTTACATGGATGTTTAAAAGAAGGCTTCCTGCTGAATTGGAAATGACAAAAATATTGATTGAACACAGTGAAATCAACTGGACCTTTTAGTGTTTTATCTGTTTGTTTGTTTCCTACTAACTTTTGAATGCGTTGACTGATTTTGATCAAATTTGCTGCACTTCAATTTTTTATTGTTAATTTACAACGTTGTGTTTGTTTCAGATATACAGCAAAGTGATTCAGCTATACATACACATATATATATATATATATTCTTTTTCAGATTCTCTTCCATTATAGGTTATTACAAGTTATTGAGTATAGTTCCTTGTGCTGTACAGTGAGTCCTTGTTGTTTACCTATTTCATATAGTAGTGTGTGTATGTTAATCCCAAACTCCTAATTTATCTTCCCTCTTTCCCCTTTGGTAACCATAAATCTGTTTTCTATGTCTGTGAGTCTGTTTCTGTTTTGTAAATAAGTTCATTTGTATCATCTTTTAGATTCCACATACAAGTGATATATGATATTTGTCTTTCTCTGTCTGACTTACTTCACTTAGTATGATCATCTGTAGGTCCATCCATGTCACAGCAAATGGCATTATTTTATTCTTTTTAATGGATGGGTAATATCCCATTATATATATACCACATCTTCTTAGACAGATCATCTGTTTCTATGTCTTGGCTATTGTAAATAGTGCTGTTATGAACATTGGGGGACATGTATCTTTTTGAATTAGAGTTTTCTCCAGATTTATGCCCAGGAGTGGGCTTGCTAGATCATATGATAGCTCTATTTTTAGGGGTTTTTTTTTAAAGGAAATTCCATACTGTTTTCCACAGTGGCTACACTAATTTACATTCACACCAACAGCGTAGGAGGGTTCCCTTTTCTCCATACCCTCTCCAGCATTTATGATTTGTAGACTCTTTGATGATGGATATTCTGACTGGTGTGAGGTGATACCTCATTGTAGTTTTGATCTGAGTTTCTCTAATAATTAGTGATGTGGAGCATCTTTTCACGTGCCTGTTGGCCATCTGTATGTCTTCTTTGGAGAAGTGTCTACTTAGGTCTTCTGCTCATTTTTTGATTGGGTTGTTTTAACCAATTGTAATGAAATTTGAGTTGTTTCAAGATTTTGGCTACTAGAAATAAAGCTGCTGTAAACATTTGTTTAGAACTAAAGTTTTTTTGTGAACATACGTTCTCAGTTCTCTGGGATAAATGCTCAAGAGTGCAATTATTAGATCATAAAGTATATGCATGTTTAGTTTTGTAAGAAACTTGTCAAATTATTTTCCAAAATATCTGTACCATTTTTTATTCCCTCCAGCAATATATGAGTAATCCAGTTTCTCTACATCCTCATCCATATTTGGTGTTTTCACAGTACTATATTTTAGCCATTCTAATATTATATCTCATTATGGTTTTATCCATTAGGTGCCTGCAGGGTCTGAAGTGATATTGGTTTCATATCATGATATTGGTAATTTGTGTCCTTTTTGAAATATTTTTCTGGCTTGTTAATTTTATTGGTCTTTTCAGAGAATTGGCTTTCTGTTTCATCAATTTTCCGAATTGTTTTTTTGACTTTTAATTCCTTGGGAAGTCTGCTCTTGTTTAATTATTTCCTTCCTTATTCTTGCTTTGTGCTTATTTTTCTCTTATTTTTCTAGCTTCTTAATATAAAAACTTAAATTATTTATTTGAGACTGTTCTTATTTTCTAATGTAAGCATTTAATACTAGAAATTTGCATCTCAGCACTGTTTAGCTATGTCCCACAAATTCTGATATGTTAGGTTTTTCTCATTTTTATTCAGGTCAGTGTATTTTTATTTCCTTTGGGACTTCCTCTTTGACCCAGTAATCATTTAGAAGTGTGCTGCTTAGTCTCTAAGAGTTTAGATATATTTCTGTTATATGTTATTGATTCTATTTTTATTCCATTATGGTCAGAGAATACATTTTGAATGTTTTTACTACTTTTAAATTTGATGAAGTTCATTTTATTACTCAGGATATGATGCATCATGGTAAATCTTCTGTGGGTTCTTGAAAGAATGTGAAATCTGCTGTTAGTGAAGTGTCTATAAATGTCAATTAAATTCTGTTGGATCATGGTGTTGTTGAGTTCTATATCCTTACTGATTTTCTCTCCAGTTGTTCTACCAATTGTTAAAAAGGGGGTGCTGAAGTCTCTAACTATAATTATAGATTTTTTCTTTTATTTCTATTATTTTTCACTTCACATATTTTTCAGCTCTGCTGTATGGTATATACACATTTAGGATTGCCAAGACTTTTTGGTAGATTTACACCTTTATTATGTAATGATTGTCTCTGTCCCCAGTGATTTTCATTGCTCTAAATTATACTTTATCTGATATTTATATAGCCATTTACACTTTATTTTGATTGATGTTTGTGTATATCTTTTTCTGTTCTTTTACTTCCAACTTACTCATATTATTATATTTGAAGTGACTTTCTTGTAGATTGCATATAATTGTCATATTTTTCAATCCACTCTATCAACCTCTGTCTTTTAATTGATATATTTGTGTCCTTTACATTTAATATGATTATTGATATTTTAGAACTGGAGTCTGGCATTTTCTTTTTTGTATTCTATTTTTTCTCTCTGTTTTTCATTTTTCTGTTTTTCTTTTGCTGCCTTCCTAAGGGCTATTTTGAACATTCTTCAGATTATAATTTATCTATAGTATTTTGGAGTGTATTTATTTCTATAGATTTCCTAGTGATTTATGTAGATAATAAACCATGCATGCATAACTTATCAGTCTATTAGTGTCATCATTTTACCAGTTCTAATAAAGTACAAAAATCTTACCTCCCTTCTGTCCCTTTATCTTCCCCCATTTATAAAATATTTGTCTTAAATATTTTCTTTTTGTACATTATATACATGCAATGTTATAAGCTTTGCTTCAATCATAAAATATAATTTAGAAAGCTCAAGAGAAAAAGAAAGGTCTATTGGATTTTTACTCTTTCTGGTTTTCTTTTTTCCTTTGTTCCAAGATTCCTTCTTTTATCATTTCCTTTCTGTTTAGAAAAATATCATTTAACCCTTCTTTTAGATTAGGTTTGTTGGCAACAAATTCTGTTAGCTTTTATTCATCTGAGAATATCTTGATTTCCCTTTCATTCTTTTTTTTTTTTTTTTTTTTTTTTTTGCGGTACGCGTGCCTCTCACTGTTGTGACCTCTCCCGTTGTGGAGCACTGGCTCCGGATGCACAGGCTCAGAGGCCATGGCTCACGGGCCCAGCTGCTCTGCGGCATGTGGGATCTTCCCGGACCGAGGCATGAACCTGTGTCCCCTGCATCGGCAGGCAGACTCTCAAACACTGCGCCACCAAGGAAGCCCTCCCTTTCATTCTTGAAGGTTATTTTCACTGGATATATAATTCTGTGTTCCCATTTCTTTCTTTTAACAGTTGAGAAATATTGTCTCTCTTCCTATGGCTCCAAGGTTTCTGATGAGAAATTCACTGTTATTCAAATTGTTTTTTGCTTATAGGAAGTTTATTGTTTCTCTCTTGATGTTTTCTGGATTTTTTTTTTCTTTGTCTTTAGTTTTCAGTAGTTTGATTATGTGTCTTGGCATGGGTTTCATTGAGTTTGTCCTGTTTGGCATTTTCTCAGCTTCTTGAATCTGTGAGTTTATGTCCTTTGTCCAATTTGAGGTCATTTCATCCATTATTTATTTGAATACTTATAAATCCCACTCTCTTTGTCCTCTCCTTCTGGGACTCTGACAGTACAAATGTCAGATCTTTTGTTACAGTTCCCACACATTTCTGAGATTTAGTTCATTTTTTTTCAGTCCATTTTCTCTCTGTTTCATGTATCAGGAAATCTATGTTGTTCTGTGTTCAAGTTATTTCCCCTGTCATCTCCTTTCAGCTGTAAGCCCATCAACTTATATTTATTTGGTTACTGTACCTTACAATTCTAAAATTTCTTTCTTTTTTTTTTTTTTTGCAGTACACAGGCCTCTCACTGTTGTGGCCTCTCCCGTTGTGGAGCACAGCCTCCGGATGTGCAGGCTCAGTGGCCATGGCTCACGGGCCCAGACGCTCTGCAGCATGTGGGATCCTCCTGGACCAGGGCACGAACCTGCGTCCCCTGCATCGGCAGGCAGAGTCTCAACCACTGCGCCACCAGGGAAGCCCTAAAATTTCTATTTGGTTCTTTTTTATATCTTTTTTTTTGTATGATTCCATTTATATGAAATATCCAAAATAGGCAAATTCATAGAGACAGAAAGTAGCTTAAATGTTGCCAAGGGCTGGGAAAAGGGGGAAATAGGTGTGACTAGAAATAGGTATTTTGGGGTGATGAAAATGTTCCAGAATTAGTGATGAAGGTTGTACTACTTTGTGAATACCACTGAAGTATATAATTTATAAGGGTGAATTTTATGTGAATTATATCTCAATTAAAATTTTTTTCAAAGAATGTGATTTTAACAATAATTAAATTATCTCCACTGAAGACAGAAAGGCAGCACAATGGAAAAAGCATTGAATCAGATACCACATTTCTGCTACCAAGATCACTATGATGGCGAGTCAATCACTTAACATCTCTGGTCTTTACTGAGAACTTGTTAAATAAGGAGTTGGATTCATAGATGATCTCTAAAGTCTCCTTCAGTTCCACAGCTCATTGTTTATAAGTCTACACAAAAACTCAGAATTTGTACAAAACCACAACAGAGATAAGATACATACTCGTATGCTCCTTATTATACTTCCAGTATGGATAATGCCCTACAGCCTGAGGGGTGAGAGCACATCTTTGGAGCAACCAGATGTCCAAGCTGAAAGCCCTGTCTGGCATCTTTTTTATATCTTGTATTTAATTTTTTTTTGCAGAGTCTATTTGTTGAGACTTCCTATTTTTCAGTTATTTCAAGCTTGTTGAAATATTTTTAGGATGGCTGGTTTAAAATCCTTGTCATACAGTTCCAACCGTTGTTTCATCATCTTGGTGTTTTCATCTGTTGATTGTCTTTTCTCATTCAAGATAGGAATTCTCTATATCTAAGTATTACAGGTGATTTTGTATTGTATCTAGATACTTTTGTTACTATGTTATGAGACTCTGTAGCTTATTTAAACCATCTGTTTTAGCAGGCCTCCTTTGACATCATGCCAGTGGAAAAACGGAGGCACAGTTTCATTACCGCCAACCGGGATTGTGTTTCCCACTTAGCCGCCACAGTTGACCCTCCAGGGAAGGATGCCTTGTTGTTATTGGGTGAGTGTGGGACTGCAGGCTCACCACTAGCTTCTACTGACATCAGCCTAACCTGGGGGAGGAATGTCTCCCCCTGACATGGCCTCCACTGACACCATGAGCATGGGGTGGGGTGGGCTTGTTAGCTTTGGGAAGGGAGGAAAGTTCTGGCTTCCCACTGCACCCTCACTGATTCTACTGCAGAGGTGAAGGTGGTACAGCTTCACCAGGGTGGACATTTAGGCTCACCACTCTGCCTTTGCTGTCAGGGGGCGGTTCAGTCACAGTTTTGTCCATGGTGTTTGGCTGCACTAAGGACAGAGGTTATTGTCTGAAAGTTTTCTGTGTTTCTAGGCTTCCCCTTTTCTTATCCTTTGGCTTGAGAGAGTAGGGTTTTCTTAGGACTTTTTTTTTTTTGTCTGCACCCATTGGTGTTCCCAGCACACAGTTAGGGTCGTGAGACAAAAAGAAAAGCCAGGGAACCTACTTGGCTTCTCTCCACCTTTCAGATTCATCCAGTGTTTGTTCAGTACATAATGTTAGGGTTTTAAACTTGACTTAGCAGGAGCAATATGGAGAAGTGCATTTACTCCACCTTGTCCTCAGAACTGGACCGAGTTTCTCTCAATATGGTTTTAAGTTGCATTTCTGTAATTGCTAATTATGTGTCTTACTTGACAGCTGCATATCCTCTTTGGTGAAATATCTGCATGTCTTCCATCCATTTTCTAATTGAATTATTTAGTTTTTTTTACTGTTAAATCCAGAGAGTTCTTTGCATAATCTAGACACAAGTCCTTTGTAGATATGTGGTTTGAAAATATTATTTCCCAGCCTGTAACTTGACTTTTTAACCTCTTAACAGACTCTTTCACAGAGCAAAAGTTTTAAAATTTGATGAAGGTAATTTTTTTTTACCAGCTTTGAATACGGAGACTTTGTTCCTGCAACCACTTCTCTGAGAGCACTGCAACAATTGGAGGACTGTTAGCACCAGCATGGGGCTCAGCCAGGGACCTCCAGTGTATTAGGCCATAAGTCTTTCCCTGTGATTCCTGTGTACATGCTCTTGAAACACTTGCTCATAAAAGAATGAAGTAATGCCATTTGCAGTGATGTGGCTGGACCTAGAGATCGTCATACTGAGTGAAGTAAGTCAGACAAAGACAAATATCATATGATATCACTCGTATGTGGAACCTAAAAAAGAATATGATATGGATGAACTTATTTACAAACAGATATAGAGTCACAGGTGTAGAAAACAAACGTATGGGAAATGGGGGGAGGAATAAATTGGGAGACTGTGATTGACATATACACACGACTATATATAAAATAGATAACTAATAAGGACCTTCTGTATAGCACAGAGAACTCTGCTCAATACTCTGTAATGGTCTATATGGGAAAAGAATCTAAAAAAGAGTGGATATGTGTATATGTACAACTGATTCACTTTGCTGTACACCTGAAACTAACACAACATTGTAAATCAACTATACTCCAATAAAAATTAAAAAAGAAATAGTTGCTCATATTAATATTTAATTATTTTATGTGCAAGATCATGAGCATGGGACTACAAGGGCAATATTTATTGAATAATCTATTATAGAAAAATTAAGAATTTTTAAATTATTCAATAGTTGATTGTCAAGTAATCCTTCTTTTCTCTACTGAATAATAGGTACTATCTACTGATAAATAATATAATCTCTTTTGGGGGTTGTCTACCCTCTCTTGATAAGTGTAATTACACATTTTCTAGTAGTCACTTAAAAAAATTTTTTAAGGTGAAATTAATTTTTAAGATATGTTTTACTTACCCATTTTAGGTTCTCAAGAGAGAATAACAAATTTGGTCTCATTTGTCCCAGTCTGAGTAAAATTTTTCATGCCATTTAGAATTTTTCATGTCATTTAGCAGGCAACTGCTCCTCTATGAGGTATCTGTCCTTAGGTCAGCTGTTACCTTTCAATCCAGCCACTGGAGAGGAAAATTTATTTCTGGGAAGGCTACACATTGCAAGATGTGTGAATCAGAACATATGCTTTTTTAAACCTAATGATACTTTCCGTTGGAAATGGAGTTGTTAAGCTCAGATAAAGGGGAAATAAATCCATACGAATAGCTGTTATCTTTCAGGGTTCTACGTTCCATCACTGAGGGAATGAATTGATAAGGACTGTGATGTCCACCCTGCCAGTTGCTTTATTTTATCGGATCATTATACTCCCAATGGATGGAGAAAGAAGACATTGATGGATTTGAGAATATGATTGATCTTTATCTTTAGTTTCCAGTAGATGCATATTTTTTACTAATTGCTTTTCATGAGACTTCAAGCAAGGTATTTCCCATCACCAACTCTCCTTCTGTCATTATTATCGTGCTCTTTTGTGTTGCTGTTTTACTGGTGAATCCAGCATCTCTCTATATCCCAACGTTGAACAACAACAAAATCTGTATGCAAGATTCTACATGAAATAAATTTGCCTCCACAAGCCAAGATCAAACTGGCCTATCAGAACAATAACCATAAAGTTTTCTTCATTTTACATCAGAAATTAAATTAGGATAAAAACCTAGAAGATGCTACCAAATTAAAATAGATTTGATTAATGGAAGTGTTTTATGGGGTTACAAAATCTATTTTATCCATTTTATGGAATTTGAAAATGAAACACAAGGTACAGTAGTGTCTCTGGGGATTATTATTGCTGTTTGTCTGCAGGGCTTCCTATTCATACTGGGTTTCTTCATCCCCAATGTCTGCAGACTAAGGTAGTCCACGTATATAACTGTCACACTTAAATATCAAATTTATTTAAGAATGATAATGAGATTAAGGCAATTATAAGAAATGTAACTTCTAAATACATGAATTTTAAACTTCATAGAAACATTTTGCTACTTATAATTAATTAGCTTATTTAGAAGGAAAGAAGTAGGTGAGGGAGATTAAGAGGTACAAACTTCCAGTTGCAAAACAAATAAGTGATGGGTATGAAATGTTCAGTGTGGGGAATATACTCAATAACTATGTAATTTCTTTGTATGGTGACATATTGTAACTAAATTTATTGTGGTGATCATGTTGAAATGTATAGAAATACCAAATCACTATGTTATGTAACAGGAACTAACACAATGTTCTAGGTCAATTATACTTCAAAAACAAACAAATACACTCATAGAGAAAGAGTTCAGATGTATAGTTACCAGAGGTGGGAGGTGGCGGTGGGGGGTAATTGGATGAAGGCATCAAAAGGTACAAACTTACAGTTATAAGATGAATAAGTACTAGGGATGTAACGTACAACATAATAAAGATAATTAACACTGCTGTGTGTTATATATGAAAGTCATCAAGAGAGTAAACCCTAAGAGTTCTCAAAATAAGAAAAAAGGTTTTTCTATCTTGTTTCTTTAATATTTTATCTGTATGACATGATGGATGTTTACTAAATTTACTGCGATAATCATTTCATGTTGTATGTAAGTCATCATTCTCTTAAATGTATACAGTATTGTACATCAATTATACCTTAATAAAACTAGAAGAAAAACATTAATTAGCTTATTTTAAAATAAGATCCTGTTTTAGAGAACAATAGGTTGATAAAAAGCATCTAACAATATTACCCCATATTTGGCAGGATAAATACATCAAGAAATTGTTCTTATAAAGGCTAAAGTGGGGGACACAGCCAAGATGGTGGCGTGGGAAGACCCAGAGTTCACGTCTCCCCACAACTGGGGCACCTGCCAGATGCTTGTAGGGGACCTCGATGCCCAAGGAGATGGGAGGAACCCCCAAGAGAACCGGTAGGACATGGGGGAACTGAGAGGGAAGGAGAAGTTGAGGCCGGACAGGACCAGCACACCTGAGGGGTGGCTGGGAGGGGGGAGGGGTTCCCACACCTGGAGGGACCCGCGGGGGAGCGTGCCCAGCGTTTCCCCTGGCCAGTCGGCCTGGAAACCTGCCCAGCTCTCAGGCTGGGTCCTATGCCCTCAGAAACCCCCTCCAGCCGCATTGGTCCTGGTGGTGTAGGAGGGAGGGCAGGGGGAGAACAGGAGAGGCAGGTGGGAGGGGCCCTCTAGGACTGGAGGAGTGGGAGAGGAGCAGAAGGCATTTGCCCACCCACTCGGGCCCAGGAAGCCTGCTGGGCTCCCAGGCTGGGGCCCCTACCCTCTGAGACCAGAGGGTGGGGGCCTGGGCCCCTTCTATTCTGTTGAGCCTAAGTCCCACCCTCAACAACCCACCTCCCAGAGCCTTTTCCAGCCCTGTGTGTCTTATGCATAGTCCCCGCCCACTGCCTAAACTCTGCCCCTGCTTAAGCCCCGCCCTTCACAGCCAAAGTTTTTCCTGCCTTTTTTCTTCTTTTTTGCTATTGTTGTTCTGTTTTAACTTCCAGTTGTTGTTTCACCTATATTTTTATATTTTCATCTATATTTTATAGGGGTTGGGCTGAAACGTCTACAGTGGGAACTCCAAGTCCAAACCACTGGACTAACAGAGAACCTCAGACCCCAGGAAATATTCATCAGAGTGAGGTCTCATGGAGGTCCTCATCTCAGCACCAAGACCCAGCTCTACCCAACAGCCTACAAACTCCAGTGTTGGAAGCCTCAGGCCAAACAACCAGTAAGACAGGAACACAATCCCACTCAAAAAAAAAAAAAAAAAAAAGATGGCAAAAAAAATGTCACAGATGAAGGAGCAAGGTAAAAACCTACAAGACCAATTAAATGAAGAGGAAATAGGCAGTCTACCTGAAAAAGAATTCAGAGTAATGATAGTAAAGATGATCCAGAATCTCAGAAATAGAATGGAGGCACAGATTGAGAAAATACAAGAAATGCTTAACAAAGATCTGGAAATGAAAAATACACTAGAAGGAATCAATAACAGAATAACTAAGGCAGAAGAAATAGTAAGTAAGCTGGAAGACAGAATGGTGGAAATAACTGCCAAGGAGCAGAATAAAGAAAAAAGAATGAAAAGAATTGAAGACAATATTAGAGACTTCTGGGACAACACTAAATGCACCAACATTCGAATTATATTGGTCCCAGAAGAAGAAGAGAAAAAGAAAGGGATTGAGAAAATATTTGAAGACTTTATAGTGGAAAACTTCCCGAACATGGGAAAGGAAATAGTCACCCAAGTCCAGGAAAGGGCAGAGAGTCCCATACAGGATGAACCCTAGGAGAAACACAAGACACATATTAATCAAACTAATATAAATTAAATTCAAAGAAAAAGTATTAAAAGTAGCAAGGGAAAGCAAAATATAACATACAGAGGAATTCCCATAAGGTTATCAGCTTATTTTTCAGCAGAAACTCTGCAGGTGGACTTCCCTGGAGGTGCAGTGGTTAAGAATGCACCTGCCAATGCAGGGGACACGAGTTTGAGCCCTGGTCTGGGAAGATCCCACATGCCATGGAGCAACTAAGCCCGTGTGCCACAACTAGTGGGCCTGTGCTCTAGAGTCCGTGAGCCACAACTACTGAGCACGTGTGCCACAACTATTGAAGGCTGCACGCTCTAGGGCCCTTGCTCTGCAACAAGAGAAGCAACTTCAATGAGAAGCTCAAGCACCACAATGAAGAATAGCCCCAGCTCACCACAACTAGAAAACGCCCATGCACAGCAACGAAGACCCAACACAGCCAAAAATAAATAAATAAATAAATTTAAAAAATAAAACCAAAATGTTAAAAACAAAAAAAAGAAAGAAACTCTGCAGACCAGAAAGGAGTGGCAGGATATACTTAAAGTGATGAAAGAGAAAAGCCTACAACCAAGATTACTCTACACAGCAAGGACCTCATTCAGATTTTACGGAGAAATCAAAAGCTTTTCAGACAAGCAAAAGCTAAGAAAATTCAGCACCACCAAACCAGCTCTACAACAAATGCTAAAGAAACTTCTCTAGGCGGGAAACATAAGAGAAGAAAGATCCACAAAAACAAACTCAATAACAATAACCTTGAATATAAATAGATTAAATGTCCCAACCAAAAGACACAGACTGGCTGAATGGATACAAAAACAAGATCCATATATATGTTGTCTACAAGAGACCCACTTCAGACCTAGGGACACATACAGACTGAAAGTGACGGGATGGAAAAAGATATTCCATGCAAACTGAAATCAAAAGAGAGCTGGAGTAGCAATACTCATATCAGATAAAATAGACTTTAAAATAGAGAATATTACAAGAGACAAGGAAGGACACTACATAATGATCAAGGGAACAATCCAAGAAGAGGAAATAACAATTATAAATATTTATGCACCCAATATGGGAGCACCTCAATACATAAGGCAAATGCTAACAGCTATAAAAGAGGAAATTGACAATAACACGATAATAATGGGGGTCTTTAACACCTCACTTACACCAATGGACAGATCATCCAGACAGCAAATTAATAAGGAAACACAAGCTTTAAATGACACAATAGACCAGATAGATTTAATTGATATTTATAGGACATGACATATGAAAACAGCAGACTACACTTTCTTCTCAAGTGCACATGGAACATTCTCCAGTATAGATCACCTCTTGGGTCACAAATCAAGCCTCGTATCAAGCATCTTTTATGACCACAATGCTATGAGATTGGAAATCAATGACAGGAAGAAAACTGTAAAAAACACAAATACATGAAGGCTAAACAGTGTGCTACTAAATTACCAAGGAATCACTGAAGAAATCAAAGAAGAAATTTAAAAAATACATAGAAACAAATGATAATGACAACACCATGACCCAAAACCTATGGAATGCAGCAAAAGCAGTTCTAAGAGGGAAGTTCATAGCAATTCAATCTCACCTCAGGAAACAAGAAAAATCTCAAATAAACAATCTAACCCTACACCTAAAGCAACTAGAGAAAGAAGAGCAAAGAAAATCTAAAGTCAGTAGAAGGAAAGATATTGTAAGTATCAGAGCAGAAATAAATGAAATAGAAATGAAGACAACAATAGCAAAGATCAGTAAAACTAAAAGTTGGTTCTTTGAGAAGATAAACAAAATTGATAAACCCTTAGCCAGACTCATCAGAAAAAGAGGGAGAGGATGCAAATCAATAAAATTAGAAATGAAAAAGGACAAATCACAACTGACATTTCAGAAATACAAAGGATTATAACACACTACTACAAACAACTATAAGCCAATAAAATGGACAACAATGAAGACATGGACAAATTCTTGGAAAGTTACAATTTTCCAAGACTGTATCAGGAAGAATTCAAAAATATAAACAGACCTATCACAAGAAATGAAATTGAAACTGTAATTAAAAATCTTCCAACAAATAAAATTCCAGGACCAGATGGCTTTACAGGTGAATTTTACCAAACATTTAGTGAAGAGCTAACACCCATCCTTCTCAAACTCTTCCAAAGAATTGCAGAGGGAGGAACACTCCCAAATTTGTTCTACGAAGCCACCATCACACTGATACCAAAACCAGAAAAAGATATCACAAAAAAAGAAAATCACAGACCAATAACACTGATAAACATAGATGCAAAAATCGTAAACAAAATAGTAGCAAAAAGAAACCAACAACATGTTCAAAGGATCATACACCATAAACAAGTGGGATTTACCCCAGGAATGCAAGGACTCTTCAATATATGCAAATCAATCAATGTATACAGCATATTAACAAATTAAGGAATAAAAACCATACGATCATCTTAATAGATGCAGAAAAAGCTTCTGACAAAATTCAACACCCATTTATGATAAAGCCTCTCCAGAAAGTGGGCATAGAGGGGACCTACCTCAACATAATAAGGCCATATATGACAAACCCACAGCCAACATCATACTCAATGGTGAAAAACTGAAAGCATTTCCTCTAAGATCAGGAACAAGACAAGGATGCCCACTCTCACCACTATTATTCAACATAGTTTCGGAAGTCCTAGCCATGGCAATGAAAGAAGAAAAAGAAATAAAAGGAATCCAAATTGGAAAAGAAGTAAAACTGTCACTGTTTTCAGATGACATGATACTATACATAGAGAATCCTAAAGATGCCACCAGAAAACTACTAGAGCTAATCAATGAATTTGGTAAAGTTGCAGGATACAAAATTAATGCATAGAAATCTCTTGCATTCCTATACACCAATGATGAAAAATCTGAAAGAGAAATTAAGGAAACACTCCCATTTACCATTGCAACAAAAAGAATAAAATACCTAGGAATAAACCTACCTAGGGAGACAAAAGACCTGTATGCAGAAAACTATAAGACACTGATGAAAGAAATTAAAGATGATACCAACAGATGGAGAGATATACCATGTTCTTGGATCGGAAGAATCAATATTGTGAAAATGACTATACTACCCAAAGCACTCTACAGATTCAGTGCAATCCCTACCGAACTACCAATGGCATTCTTCACAGAATTAGAACAAAGATTTTTACAATTTGTATGGAAACACAAAAGATCCCGAATAGCCAAAGCAATCTTGAGACAGAAATACGGAGCTGGAGGAATCAGGCTTCCTGACCTCAGACTATACTACAAAGCTACAGTAATCAAGACAATATGGTACTGGCACAAAAACAGAAATATAGATCATCAGTACAGGATAAAAAGCCCAGAAATAAACCCACGCACATATGGTCACCTAATTTACGACAAAGGAGGCAAGAACCCACAATGGAGAAAAGACAGCTTCTTCAATAAGGGGTGCTGGGAAAACTGGACAGCTACATTTAAAAGAATGAAATTAGAACACTACCTATTACCATACACAAAAATACTCTTGGGGCTTCCCTGGTGGTGCAGTGGTTGAGAGTCTGCCTGCCGATGCAGTGGACACAGGTTCGTGTCCCGGTCCGGGAAGATCCCACATGCCGCGGAGCGGCTGGGCCTGTGAGCCATGGCCACTGAGCCTGTGCGTCCGGAGCCTGTGCTCTGCAATGGGAGAGGCCACAACAGTGGGAGGCCCGTGTACCGCAAAAAAAAACAAAAAAAACACACAAAAAAAACTCTTAAAATAGATCAAAGACCTAACTGTAAGACCAGAATATAAAACTCTTAGAGGAAAACATAGGAGAAACACTCTTTGACATAAACCACAGCAAGGTCTTTTTGGACCCACCTCCTATAGTAATGAAAATAAAAACAAAAATAAACCAATGGGATCTAATTAAACTTAAAAGCTTTTGCACAGCAAGGAAACCATAAACAAGACGAAAAGACAACCCTCAGAATGGGAGAAAATATTTGCAAATGAAACAACGGACAATGGATTAATCTCCAAAATATACAAACAACTCATGGAGCTCAATATCAAAACAACAAACAACCCAATTAAAAAGTGGGTGGAAGACCTAAATAGACATTTCACCAAAGAAGACATAGAAATGGCCAAGAGGCACATGAAAAGCTGCTCAACATCACTAATAATTAGAGAAATGCAGATCAAAACTGCAATGAGGTATCACCTCACATCGGTCAGAATGGCCATTATCAAAAAATCTACAAACAATAAATGCTGGAGACGGTGTGGAGTAAAGGGAACCCTCTTGCACTGTTGGTGGTAGTGTAAGTTGCTACAGCCACTATGGAGAACAGTACGGAGGTTCCTTAAAAAACTAAAAATAGAACTACCATATGACCCAGCATTCCCACTACTGGGCATATACCCTGAGAAAACCATAATTCAAAAAGATACATGCAACCCAATGTTCACTGCAGTAGTATTTACAATAGCTAGGACATGGAAGCAACCTAAATGTCCATCAACAGATGAATGGATAAAGCAGATGTGGCACATATATACAATGGAATATTACTCAGCCATCAAAAGGAATGAAATTGAGTTATTTGTAGTGAGGTAGATGGACTTAGATTCTTTCATACAGAGTGAAGAAAGTAGGAAAGAGAAAAACAAATACTGTACGCTAACACATATATATGGAATCAAAAAAAGAAAGAAAGAAAAAGGTAATGATAATCCTAGAGGCAGGACAGGAATAAAGCCGCAGATGTAGAAAATGGACTTGAGGAAATGGGGGACAGGGGAGGGGGAAGCTGGGGAGAAGTGAGTGTAGCATAGACATATATACACCACCAAATGTAAAATAGATAGCTAGTGGGAAGCAGCCTCATAGCACAGGGAGATCAGCTCAGTGCTTTGTGTCCACCTAGGGGGGCAGGATAGGGAGGGTGGGAGGGAGGCTCAAGAGGGAGGGGATATGGGGATATGTGTATGCATATGGCTGATACACTTTGTTGTATGACAGAAACTAACATACTATTATGAAGCAATTATACTCCAATAAAGATGTATATAAAAAAAAAGAATGGAGTAAAAAAATTTTTTTAAGTAAAACAAGTTAGGAACCAATTACTATTCTTAGTATTCCATGAAAACAACAACAAAAAATATTTTTTAAAAAATTTGGATGGATGGATATCAAGCTCCAAAGTAATATTCTGTGTGTAACTTAAATACAAATGCTTTTAAAACTTGCAGTTATACTGTAAAAAAAAAAAAGTGAATAAATACCAAAGTAACAAATAAACCCATTGGATAGACTGTCTCAAAAGCTACAAGTGGGAGTCAGAATTTAATGAAGTGATGAAAATGACTTCATAAGAGGGGGTATCAAAGAGTAAGAGGGATGCTCTTTCTTTTTAAAGAAATAATCTATGATTCTGAATTTACAAATAAGATGGTTAAAATTAAACCATAATTCATAATAATTAATAATTAAACCATACCAGGAATACCCATCGTCTTTAAATCAAATTATCAGCATTTGTAGGGGCAAATGAAAACTTAAATTGTAATGGGAAATAGAGATTCTTCTTAAGATACTGATGATTATTATAGTCTGCAATCTTCTCTAAAATACTACATTTTTTTCTTAAACTAAGGCAATAAAAATTTCTTCCAAACTGCTTTTAAAATTAAAATACACTGTCAAGTTCTAATATAAGACCTGGCTGGCTTTGGAGTCCAAGGGGCATCACCATCATTGACCTTCTTCTTTGAGCCAAGGGCACAGTGCCAGAAAAAATTCATAAAGGAGACATTTTTGAACAGAAGGCAAAGATGGCACAACACATAAAAGAATGTGGAAATGTGATGGCTAATTTTATGTGTCAACGTGACTTGGCCAGACAGCTGTTTTAACATGATTTCTGAGTATATCCATGATGGTATTAGCATTTGAATCGGTAACTGAGTAAAGCAGAGTGCCCCCTCGAATGTGGGTGGGCATCCTCCAGTGTGTTGAGGACCTGAATAGAACAGAAGGCAGAAGGAAGGAAATCCTTTCTCTCCTCCTGACCGCTGGAGCTGGGACCTCAATCTTCTCCTGCCCTTGGACCAGAAAGTATACCATTGGCTCTCCTCGTTCTCAGACCGCAGACTCACACTGGAAATACCCACCACTGGCTTTCTGGGGTCTCCGTCTTGCAGACAGAAGACTGTGGGACTTGTCAGCTTCCATAATGGCAAATGCCAGTTCATTATAATAAATCAGTATCTCCTTCTCTCCTCTCTCTCTCTCTCTCTCTTTTCACACACACACTCACACATATATATCCTATTGGTTCTCTGGAGGACCCTGACTAATAAAATATCTATTGAGTTTATAAAAAATTAATAACGACTATAATTAATGGTAACCATTAATATGGGACTTTTAGCTTCAAGGTCATTTCACAAAATCATTATATCTAAAGGATAATTTGATTCCTAAAGTAAAATCTTCTTTCTGTGAAATAATTTTCAACATACCCTCCAACGTCTAATATATCTACTGAGCATGATTTTGGGGGCAGATTGTACCTCTGGTAATTCAAATGTTTCTCTCTCTGGTTGTGGCTTCAAACTGTGTCTGCTGAGCTGTTCCTAATGCTTTCTCCAAATTACTAGCAAGAGGTAGAAAAAGACAACAATCACCATGGATAGCGGGACTGACAGGACTTTCAGATTAAGATGGTTGAGTAAAGGCCCCTTTTCTTTAAAAATCACCCCAGAACAACATAAGGTGGCAACCGTGCTGGTTTGTCCAGGACTGAAAGGTCTCCTGAGGCCCTGAACTCTTAGTTGCTGAATCTGGGGCAGCGAGAGCAAAGCAGAACGACTGATTAAAGCAATTATACTCCAATAAAGATGTTAAAAAAAAGAAAGCAACAACTGTCACCCCTACTCCCTCTGTGTGACGGGAGAAAGGAGGGAGAGACGGGGATGGACTCACAATGAGGAGACTGCTCAGACCCAGGTGGCTGCAGTGAGGTCATGGGAGAAGCAGGCTTCCCAGCAGAACCCCAGGAAGTGTCAGAATAAGGAACACCTGCGTCCCCAGAAAGCAGGTGTGGGAAAGGGGCTGAAAGCGCGAAAGAGCTGCCGTGTGTCCCCCGTCTCCTCCCGGCCATCAGACACTTCTTGTGACACTTGAGCCGCTCTGAGCGTCACGCACCTCCTTGCTCCAGCCGCTGTGTGGCATCATCCAGTCTACGTCAGCTCTGACCCACTTCAGGTGAGGGCAACCTCCCCGCGTCTCACCTTGTGCCAAAGCTCACATCCCTCACCCACTGCCCTGGAGCCTCTCTGTGGACTCAGGGATGCAGGATGCTATGGGGGCTTGCTTGGTGCCCCCAAGCTACACAGACAGCCCAAACGGCAGGAAGGTTAAACAGAGTCAGGGAGGGGCGGAGATTGGGGTCACTTCTCTAATCAATAGGAGATTGAATAGGAAGCGGGGGTAAAGTCTCCCACCCGTCTCCACCTTGCCTGGATGGATGGCACTGAATCACAGTTTATGCAGCTGCAGACCCTGAACCAGAGGCTGGTCCCAGGAGACAGAGCATCAGTGGGTCACACGTCCTGTGGTCAGGTCACGGCAGCCCTCAAGCCCTGCCTTAGGCCCTATTTCTGGGCACCCAAGCTTGCAGGCCACCCCCGCAGGAGGCAATGTTTCATTTTCTGGAGACAGTGAATCGAGCGGCTCTGGACCTGGAACCTTGAGGAACTGGGACAGAACCCGACCTCCAACTCACTGAAAGGAATATGGATCAAAAAGAATACGGAGTCGGGTCTGTTTTTTCAATGGAGACATCTCCAGTCTAAATACGGAAGTGTTTCTAGTCTGGGAGCCAGTGACAGCAGAGGTCTGGGCCTCTCCCTACAGATGGGGGAGGGAGGGTCAACTCTTTCTAACTCAACGTCAAGGTCATCGCCGGTAATTCTGGAAAGAGTTCTCTCAAGCTTCCCAGAGCTGAGATCATCTCTGCCGAAGTCTGGAGGGAAATCTGACAGACCTTCATTTGAAAGACGTGATTAAAGCTTGTCCATCTCACGCGTGGTCAGAGAAAATGGTGACTTTCCAGAAAGTGAAATTTCTTATGTCCTGGTTTTTAAAAGGTGAACTAGAAATCAGTGCCATAACGTATTTAAAAATAAAATAAACAGCGGCATGCAGGCCCCCCTGGATGCAACAGGCCGAGAGAATGAGGAACAAGGGGTCGGGACCGCGCAGCCCGGGCCACTGTGCCCCTAGGGGATCATCTGGCCGCCAAGGGCCCGACCTCCCGCCTGAAGGACAGGACAGGACGGGCCGGGCCGCCCTTGGTGGGGAGCACAGCCTGCCCTCCGCCCTCCGCTGCTGCGCATCTCAGAGCGCATCCCCCGGGGCCGGGGCCAGGTAGGGGCGGGGGAACTCAGGCTGCAAGAGGATGCTCACAGGCTCCCACTTCCACACACCTGGGAGCTCGGGGTCGGGGCTGATCAGGAGGCGGCATCCCCCCCGAAGGCCCCCAGGGAGCGTTTCCGTCAGCTCTGGACCCGTCGCCAGGGCAGCCCGCACGAGGTGGTGATGTGCATTAGCCAGGACCGCCCAGCTTCTCCGTCTTCACACACGAAGGTGTGCCCGGACCTCAGGACCAGGAGCCGCTTCTGAGCTGCTTCAAGACCTGAGCCCCCGCGAGGGCAGGGGGCAGGGGGCAGGGGGCGTGGAGCGCGGGAAATTAGGGAAGAATGGATAAATAAGGCCAGGCCTTTTGATAAAAGTAACCTGTCTCCCTCCGTATCCCATCCAGTGGAAGTGAGTAAAGTAGACGGTGGTCATCGGTTCATACTTTTTGTTCGACACTCTTTCATCCCGCACGGGAGATGCGTGCTGGCTTAGGAGGCCCGGAGTGTTCAGGCACCCGGTACCATCCGCTGCTTCGGTGTCTCCCAAGTAGATGCACAGGGACTCGACTGCCCGCCCTACATGTGGCAGGAAGCCCAGGGTCTCTCCAGTCTCAGCCAAAGGTCTCTACTCCCTGAACTGTCCCCAGATCCGGCGGCCTACGCAGACCAGAAGGAGGTCTGTCCAGCACCCTTCCTCAAGGATGTCCTCAAGACAAGAGCCCTCTAGGCTTTTAGGTGGCCGCTGCCCAGCCCTGTTGCTGCCACATACTGCAGCAAACCCCTAAAACCCCAAAGATGCCCCTCCCTCTCGCCACGGAGCTTACTGTCTGGGGAGACACGTTCATTCTCCCTGAGGTAAGAAGGGAAAACCTTCCACACCTAAGAGACAGTCTCTAGGGAGTCACGAGTCCCAGGGGACTTCCCAGCTCGAAGCTGAGAAAAGCAACCCATGCCCCAGCAGTGAAAAAACAAACCCATGTTCAATCTTTTATCAGGTGATAAGTTACTTTTGTCTTTGCCTGGACTGCCGGCTACAGACATTTTCCCCAGTGAATTTAACCAAAGACTTTATTTTCGGGCAAAACTGTGAATGTGAACAAGTTGTCCTGGCAATAGGCTTTTATCTTCCTAGGAATAGGTCAACAGAAGCATTTTGTGAGGGTGCATGTGCGTGCGGGGCACCGAAGGAGGTGCTGTGCGATGAGGGGATGGCAATGACTAACAGCAGCTAGAAAATATTTATGAAGAGGAATCTAGAGCCCTTGCGTACTCTCCCCGGCACTTTCTTTAGCCTCTTGAAACAGTGGTAAAGGCAGTTATGAAGAGGAAGCTATTAGTAACCAGGATATTTGAGAGCAGAACATGATGGAACGTGGCTTCTCAGAGGAATTGATTACTAACAAGCTTTAAGTTCTGTGCATTTCCGATAAGACTCCTAACACCCAAGCTTCTGTTCCACTTTATATGTAAGACATCTTGTGACGACTTCACTTACCTCAGCAACCATACTTCACAAGAACCAGACAAGCTTTGGACTCAAAATATATCCCCCCTCTTAGAAGGGGGACTTGCAAAGCTTGAATCATTTCCTATTAGTTCATTTCTGTCTCACTAAGTATTTCTCACTTATTCAGTCCTCTAAATTCTCAAGAAGCATTTTTATTTTTCCTCCCTCCTTTGGCTTTTCTTCCCACGTCAGTAAGAAATCCCACTCCCACACTTGTTCCCTTCTTTTCTGCGGGAGTAGAGAGCTCTAAAATTATTGCGTTGTGGCCGGCGGTGAGGTCTCTTCAACTTCTAATGAAACGCTGTTCGCAGAACTTAAGCCAGGGTCACAAAACATATAGTTTACAGACTCTTCCCTCATTTGTAAAGTTAACTTTTTACCTTTCAAAACTCTTTTCCAAGTTGACCGTAGCTACCAAGAGTCAAAGAATGTGTGGAGAGTGAGGGGAGAGCTCTGAGGTCTGGCCCAGAAAAGTATAGGAGTGTTTCACATGCTAAAATATCTATATGTATTTAGAGAGATGTAACTGTGCATTGCAAATGTCAAAGAAAGTTTATTTACACAGAAAGATTGTGGTCACTCACTAGATCAAAATTAGGAGAATGATCATTGGCAAAAATTACATGAAAGGGGCTCTTTCACCTCAAACAGTTTAGTAATTACCTTTTTGCAGGCTCTCCACTTGAAGGATCTCCCAGAAATTCAGGATGGGAGGGCTTAAACGGTCCCCAGATATAACCACATCCCTGAAAATTAGATCTTTCGGCCTATTTCTAACCACCTCTAATAATAGAAAACACCACTGCCAAACACTGCCTTTTTCCTTGGATTTGTGGGTTTCCTGGAGTAACTCAGTGCCTTTAAGTATAAACACATCAAATAAGCACTACCCCCTCCTCATTATCTATAACGTTCCTCATAGTGAGCCAGTATTTTTATCCCTAAAACTTGGACCCGTGGGTTCCTGCTTTTCCTTCTTACATCACCCAGAAGAAATGGAACCCATCTCCTGTGTGCAAACAGTGTCCGCAAGGGCCACCCATCGTGGGTCCTCCCTCAAAGTCTTCATCTTGTTCTCCTACAACATGGGTTCTGATTTCTAGACGACTCGCTATTCCAGACACCTCCCACTGGACACCCTTCAGGAGGCTCTTGACCTCTCCTTGAACAGATGATTCCTAGTGAGGTCTAATCAACACAAAATCCAGCAAGACCACTTAGACACTTTCTGTAAACCCGGCCTAAACCCCCAGAGCTTTCTTAGCAAACACATCTGCTCGTCGTTCATCGAGCTCACAGTGGCTAAGCCATGTGCCCTCTAACCTAGAAATGTGTTACTTGACTTCTGAACCCGAGCACATAACTTTGCATTTAGACCTCTTACATGTCTTTACGTTCTATTTAAACGTTCTAACCTTTAAAGTTATTTTTGATTCCTGCTTCTTTAGCCAATGCATTATTTATTCTTCCTAATTTTTTAAATTTCTGAATTTGATTAATATGCCATCAGAAGATGCGTTTTTCTAAATCCATTTATTTAAACTGTTCCATAGAACAGGATGAAACAGAGTCTTTTGTCATGTCTCTACAGAAGTAAACCTGGATTGAGATCAGTCCAGTAAACTTTCCATTCTCTTTTGGACGTAGCCACTCTGGCCTCACTATTCCAGCCTGGGCTTCTGAAATAACCACCCCTCTCCACTGTTTCCTTGAAACATGGGAAGAAATAGGAACTTTTATCAATGCTACCGAGTTTTTATAGACACATCATCTCTTCTCCCGGGCCCTCAAAGCCATACAGACCTATACCCTGCAGGACACAGCCAGGATGTTTATTAATTACGAGTAGCTGGATGCATACCTATGGGGATTCTTTTTGTTCCAGCATCCTTTGCATCCTGTATATATATCATCCCAGCTGCCCTATACGCTGTACAGAAACAAAAACAGATGCTACATGTGTTTGACCCTAAACCAAATTCTGTGTGGTCTAAAGGGACAAAGTTAGAATCAATGAGTCCAAGTTTCAGGGAGAAAGATATTGGCTCACTCTGGGGAATGATTACAGATCAGTTTCCTGGCTGAGGGGAGTGGCTATTTGACATAGTCCTATTAAAAGGCACTGAGTTACTGCAGGGAAAGAGACACGGTTAAGCATCATCGCATTTCCTGTCTGCACTGTATCACTCCCAGCATCTACGCCCTGTCCACGAAAACAAGCAAGGATCTTCATCCCAACTATTACCCTTCAAGCTGAGTGTGCAACCTGAATCCTTCAACACCAGGAATGCCCTCATACTCCAGACCTTTCTTTACTCCACACATCTCCAGACTGAGAGGATACAGCCCATGTCAAGTGTTCTGCTAAAAGCTGAGCCCAGTACTAAGTCGACCTTATCTATGCACTTGAGTTAAGGGGCGAATGTCGACAGTAATGAAAACATCAGCTTGCCAATTAATATCTGCACTTTAACAAAAGGTGTCAATGCCTTCAACCGTACGGTATATGTTGTGGGTCCTTGGCAACCCTGCCAAGAAAGCAGCCGTGTTCCTCCACTGACATGCAAATCAGCCCCTAAATCATTACCATCCCTGTGAAGCTGGAAATACTGACCCACATGTGCACACTGCTCGCAAGTACAATTGATTACTATCTTTATTTCTATTTTACGTCTTAATGAAAAGCCCCATTAACCTCCCCTAGTTAGAATTAAATAGATGATTTTATTTTAAAAGGGGGAGGGGGAAATTGGGAGATTGGGATTGACACATACACACTACTATATATGAAATAGTTAACTAATAAGGACCTACTGTATAGCACAGGGAATTCTACTCAATATGCTGTAATGGTCTATATGGGGAAAGAATCTAAAAAAGAGTGGATATATGTATATGTATAACTGATTCATTAACACAATATTGTCAATCAACTATACTCCAGTAAAAATTAGTTTAAAAACATAAAATAAGTTAGAAAATTAAAAAAGATTAAAAATAAAGCCTGCCTGGTTAGTAAAGAGGTTTTACTCCAAAGTTCGGTTTTCTATATATTTAAAACATCTTCACAGTGAGAGGCCCGTGTACCGAAAAAAAAAAAAGAAAAAGAAAACAAAAAATCTCAGAAAGATTTCAGAAGCAATACCCCAAAACCAAGTATACACAAAAACAATAGTAACAATACCAATGTCACCAAGGCATCGCAACAACCGGACCAGAATGTCAGCTTTCGTTATAAAAGATCTCAAACATCCCCACCCCCGAAAGCTGTAGCCCATCTTCACATTCAAATGTAATCACGTTTTTAAAACTGTCACAACAACATCTGTTCCCACAAAACAATTTACCAGATCTTGAGTGTTTTAGGATACTTTTCACCCATTTGAATTGGAATTAAGCTGGTTCCTACGTATGTAAACACAAATGCACATTTTTGGATTGCTTACAAGAGATTTCAGTCAAAAGTCCATTAATCTTTAAAAATTTTCTGGTGATCCCAGCAAGTTTAATAATAAAAGGGCTTGTTTTCAAGGGCTTATTAAAGAAAAATTATCATTAAACGTGGATAGCATCACAGTGTCGTAAGGATTTAGAAGGGATTTTGAAAGTCATCTTGCACTGTTAACCCCATAGGTTTAAGCCAAAGCTAATCTCAGAGAGATGAGAAGTCTTCCCTTCTGTGGAGGCTGACAGGAAAGATTTCATAAGCAAGAGCTTCCGTGGTGTGACATAATCTCCGTTATTTAATAAAGGTCCTAGTCACTGACCTGGATCGTAGCAACACTTCCTTTCTGCCAACCCTCGTGCTGGCTGTCCTAGTGCCAGGGACACGTGGGGAAGCGGCTCCCTCCACCCTCCAGGGTGCACTGGAGGCTCCCCTTGCCTGAGCATGGATTCAGCAAGGACCCCAGGGAAAGACAGAAGGGATCGGTACAGCTTTGTGTCCCAGAAGATTGTATGCGGGAGCTCTGTAGTCTCAGACGAGCCCCTGAGTGTGTCTCGGGGTGCTGACCTCTGCTCCCGCAGCCATCCTGTGGGAGGACAGAGCACGGATCATAGAATCGGACCCTGTGAGTTCCAATTATTAACTGGTTCCAATACCGGTTAACTCAGCGAGTCATATAAACTCTGTAAGTTTCTGTGTCCTCATTCAGAAACCGAGGATGACAAGCAGGTTGATGTGAGGCGTGAATCACAAGATGGATAAGACTTAACCCCTGAGTCACAGACTAGGGGTTTAAGCTGGACCCTCGGACTCTAAATCCCAGGCTTTCCCCCTTACCATGCAATCTCCGTTACGTGTAACCTTGAACAGCACCAGGACAGGACAGAAGATAAAATAAATGGAGCGTCCCCGAGGAACCCTTAAACGAGTAGGTGAAACGCACCACTTATCAAGAACCAGCTTGGTCTAGTTCAGTCATTCTAGTGTAATGCGGGCAAAGCATCACCTCACCCACCACATAGGAGGGGAGCCTAAACCTCCAATGATGTGACTTCTCTTCTGACCCGCACAGTCACCGGTGGGTCAGACAGGACAGGCCACTGTATCCTGGACACGGGTCCAGAGGAGATCCCCGAGTTACTAAACATGAAACTGGGACCCCACATCAAGTCTCTGGCTTCCAGGCTTCGAGCTTTTACAACTGCCTATTACCCACATTTCTTACCACAAATGATTGGCTTGAAGGCTCGCTTTACTTTCGTCGTAGCCACAGGGATCTGTACAGAGTGGGCTGACCTCGCTCAGTAAAATGGGTTCCTTGTGTTTCCCAGAGGAAGCAACACCATACAGAGCATCCCTGGGGAAAATCATTTCTCCATCCCAAAGGGAGGAAAGCCTGCTGCTTTTCACGCCGCCCAGGAGTTTCCGCAGGTCCTGACTTGACTCAATTAACATTGGCCTTTGTGTTGACGGCGATGGATTTGGCTGACAGTTTTCCGGATGTGCAGCGCCAGCATCATCTGAGTCAGCATCCCGTACCACTGCGGTCTTGGCCCCAGCTAAGAATTACTGAAATAGTAATTATTCGGCTATGAGACTTTCAGTATAGTTGGTGGAGTTCTAAATCGCGCTGATCAATCTTTTTGCTTCTCTGTCTGTAGCTATCTGTCTTTACGGTACTGTGCCACCCTCAGGACTTTTTTTTATTACAAAAGAGTTGCCTATATAAAGATTTTGTAGGGCCTCCCTGGTGGCGCAGTGGTTGAGAGTCCGCCTGCCGGTGCAGGGGATGCGGGTTCGTGCCCCGGTCCGGGAAGATCCCACGTGCCGCGGAGCGGCTGTGCCCGTGAGCCATGGCCGCTGAGCCTGTGCGTCCGGAGCCTGTGCTCCGCAACGGGAAAGACCACAACAGTGAGAGGCCCGCGTACCGCAAAAAAAAAAAAAAAAAAAAAAAAAGATTCTGTAAACCTTGTAGAGGTGAATTTTGGTACAAAATCAGATTATCTTAGAGACATATGTTAAGAACATTCACAAGTGCATTTATTAATATTTGATGCACTTAAAAAACCAGAGTGAGGGTGGGTGGAAGCATCTGTGGTGAGATGAACATATGTAGCAACTTTGTTCATTGCTTGTTTGAGACTGTTGATCTGTCAATATATACACGGGGTAATTACTCAACTTGCAAGTGTTCAATCTGAGGGATCTGCTAAGAGAACTACAGTAAAGCAGAATAAGTTAGCTAGTATCCAATAAGAGAAACTATGAAAATGTATGGAGAAAGATGTTCCCAACTCCGTTTATAGTTACCCTTGTTCAACCGTGGAAGAAACCATGGATATAAATTATTTTAGTCAACACGTAAGAAGTAGCAACAAGGGCATAAGGGAGAGATGATGTTTTCATTTCTTATGAAAAAGGCTTCTGATAAACTTTGATGCTAACCTCTAAATATTCCATACACTGTGATGAGTTCTGCAAAGAAATGGAAAAAGCCATGAGAGTGCATTAAAAGCAGAATGAACGAGATATGGAAGCAAATGTTAGAAAGCGATTTGGGACTTTTTTGGGGGAGGAAAAGTGATGTGTGTTTACTTAACATCACCTTTGCTTAACAAAACGCTGATATTGCAGCTGGCCTGAGGAATGCGCCTCCCTTGAAAGGCTGCATTTGGACTACAAGCTACCCAAGGTTTGGTTTTCAAATACAAACATAAACATACACGGCAACAATCCATATTCCGCCAACATTATTATATCAAGTTTCACTTTACGCCTAGATATTTTTAGAAAAAAACCTATTTCTTTTGCCAACACAGTATGGAGCGATTAGTTAATTACTTTTAAGCTTTACGTGTTCACCCAAAATGTGTCCCTTGTGCAAAGTATGTAATTTTCTAATAGAATGTGTGGCTACTTTTCAAGATGCTCTATTAAGCCAATTGCTCATGAAAACCCTTATTGGCTCTTTCCTCTTCACAAGAGGGAGGCAGTTAGAAGTTTACCACCACCAGATGGCGTGGGAAATGTATGCCCAGGCTGGGTAATGCTACTCTGACATCAAAGGAAAGAAGAGTTTCTAGAAAACTCTCTGAAAGTGGAGGAAGTGCTCATTCCACTTGTTTTGTTTCTTTTTTGCTGTTTTTGTTCCTTCCCTTGCTGTTTTTAAATTGGAGTATAGGGGCTTCCCTGGAGGCGCCGTGGTTGAGAGCCCGCCTGATGATGCAGGGGACACGGGTTCGTGCCCCGGTCTGGGAAGATCCCGCGTGCCGCGGAGCGGGTAGGCCCGTGAGCCATGGCCGCTGAGCCTGCACATCCGGAGCCCGTGCTCCACAACAGGAGAGGCCACAACAGTAAGAGGCCCGCGTATCACACACACACACAAACACACACACACACACACAAATATATATATATATATATATAAAAATTGGAGTATAGATGATTTACAATGTTGTGTTAGTTTCTGCTGTATAGCAAAGTGAATCAGTTAGACACATACATATATCCGCTATTTTCTAGATTCTTTTCTGAGTGAAGTAAGTCAGACAGAGAAGGACAAATATTGTATTATATCACTTATATGTGGAATCTAAAAAAATGGTACAAATGAACTTATTTACAAAACAGAAATAGAGTCACAGGTGTAGAAAACAATCTTATCATAGAAAACCAGGGGGGAAAGGATAAATTGGGAGATTGGAATTGACATATACACACTACTATATATAATATAGATAATAAGGGCCTACTGTACAGCACAGGGAACTCTACTCAATACTCTGTAATGGCCTACATGGGAAAAGAATCTAAAAAAGAGTGGATATACGTATATGTATAATTGATTCACTTTGCCGTACACCTGAAACGAACACAACATTGTAAATCAACTATACTCCAATAAAAAAAATTTTTAAGACATTTTAAGACATATCTGCACCCCCATAGTCATAGCAGTATATATATATATATATATATATATATATATATATATACACACACACATACAAAATGAAATTTTATTCAGTCATAAAAAACTGAGAAACCATTTGTGACATGGATGGACATTAAAGGCTTATGCTAAGTGAAACAAGTCAGAGAAAGAGAAATACTGTATGATCTCATTTACATATGAAATCTAAAACAAACAAAAACCTCTCTGATATGGGTCTTATACAGGATAGCGTGCGGAAGCCACGTTTACCAGATTACCGCCCCTAAGTGAGGGCGGCAGCCGTGGCTTTTCAGCGGCACGCATCAGCGCCACGCCATCTGTCCTCCACGTGGAGGGTCCCACGGCAGCTCACAGCCGTGCCCTACTTGCTGTTGAACCTGCTGACCTACTGTGCCACAGCCAGAAGTGAGGGAGGCTCCCCACTTCCGCTCCCAGCCGCAGGGCTTCTCTCCTCTGCAGCAGCGCTGTTCTGGCTCCCATGGTGGCCACAATGAGATGCTCTGGGGACGCGACCCTGTGCCCCCCTGCCAGGGCTCTGAGGAGGCCCCTCCATCTCCACGTGTCACACTGCTGAGCGCTGGCTGCGTGCGGCCAGGCTGTCTTCCTCGGGTCGCTGACAGCTTGTGTGCATCCCACGGGCTGGACCAGTGCTCTGGGGTAGAGTGTGGGCTTTGTCCCGGGGCTGCTCTGCTTCTCCTGGACGTAGGTTCCCATGCAATGCCTCCCCTCACGCTGTGGGAGTCATACCTCCTCTCTATTCCCAGGAGCTGGGGGGGACCCTCCTTCAACTCCGCCCTCAAAGTCTGAAGTTCTCATCCTGCCCCTGGAGATGATTTTCCATTACTCTAGGACTTCTTCTGACAGCTCAGCAGCATCATAATCTTAATTGTTTTTTATGTTTTTCTTGTGAATTTCTCTCTTTCATTGGAAACCTAACTAAGAGCCAGAAAGAAAAGTGAAGTTGATTCAGCACCCAAAGTATATAATACAGAAACAGAGCAGGACCCAATAATGGTCCTTGCCTCCCGTGCCCTCTGCCTGCCTTTTGTCTGTGGAAAAACTTAAGCCAAAGAATAAGTGTAATCAGAGAAGTGAGAAAATGCAGAAGAAAAGGAAAACAGTCAAACTGGACAAAATAATGATAGTTTAGTCATTAAGCAAAGTTTGTGACCTTTAGTTCCTTCTCAAGGGCTATCGAGAATATTCTGAGCCATATCCTGGGAGCTGTCTTATGGATACTGGAAGCCCCACTGGGTGGAAGAAGTTAACTACATGAAGACCAGACTGGAGCCATGACACAAGCTGCCACAATTCCGAGAACTGGCCTCAAGGAAAGGGAACAAACTGACCCTGGAACTGAAGACTAACTGTGCTTAAAACAATCAAGATGACACTGGTCAGACTACCAATGACCAATTTCAAGATGACGGTCAGAGCTGCCTGCGCTGTTTCTGCATGTGGCCCCCTCCCTCTGCCTGTGCACCCCTGAAACTCCCTTTTAAAAGCTCTTACTTGTCAAGGGGGGTGCGAGTCGGCCTCTGGACACGAGTCCACCCTCTCCCCCAGTTGCCGGCCTCCGAAATAAAACAAACTTTCTTTTCCACCGACCTTGCCTCTCGAGCACCGGCATTAGAGCAGCGCGCAGCCCGGCGGGAAAGGAGCGAGGCCTGGGGATGAGTGGCACGGTGGTGCTTTCTTTAGTGTTGACAGCAAAGGCTCCAGAGCCCAGCTTAGAAGTGCTGTCTCAGATTCGCTTGGGCCCCAGAACTCATGTCTATCTTCCCTCTGCTCCCACGTTCAACCGAGTGACTCAAAAATCCTCCGGAAGCTGCAGCACAGACATCCCCCTCTATATTATAAGTGTGAAGCAATTACTTCTCTTGATCTTGCTGAAACCTCCCGTTGGTAGCCTCTGAGTGACTCAGTGTCCCTCAACATTCTGAATTTTAATGCTGTAGACAAGAGGAAGTTTCGTCAAGGTTCCTGAGTCTTCATCAGCTCTACTGCAGTGTACTGTGCTGACTTCGCTTATCGGCATGATCGGAGTTTGGGGTCCCTAGAGACTACGTCCCATGAAAATCACAATCACCCTTTTCACCGCAGAATCACTGGTATGTTAGCTTAGCACCTGGCACCTAAGAGGCACTCGGTAAGTACTGAATGAATAAATGAAAGAATGCTTTTATTTGAAAAACCTGTATGTGTGAGTGAAGAAAGATGTAAAAGTACAATAAAATATTAAATATACTGCAATAATGATCTCTGCTGAGACCTGACTACACAGTAATGTGCACGCCAGACACCTCAGTTTATCGTGTTTCCCCCAATACCGATCCACTTCTGAGTCACACTTCCCTGAATGTCATCATGTTCCCCTGTCCTGACTCACTTAGGCTCTCTCCTTTGTGCTCCCTCAGTACCTTGGTCTTAAGGCTTATAGTACCCAGCATGTACTCTATTCACCCATTTACTTACCTGAATCCCTCACTGGTCTGTATCCTTCTAGAGGGCAGGGTGTCCTACCTGTGTCGTATTCATCACTGTATTTGCAGCCCCCAGAAGACTGCCTCACTGCCTAGTATCTTGCAGGCTCTCAATTAATATTTGTTGACTGACTAAATGAACACTTGATCGACTCAAGTCTTTCAGGGTTTTAGCCCCCATTGAATTTTCTTGACTTTTATACCTTATACTGAGAGAGATTAGTCAAAATCACATGTAAACAAAAATGTGTGAGGAAAAAGGTCTATCTTTCCAGTAGTTTTAAACTCTTTAAATCACCCCTAAAGCAGTGGGCGGTGGAGTTGAGCATGTGTGTTTGTGTGTGAAAAGGGAGGAGAGCAGGACAGAGAACCGGCCTGAGCACAGGGACTGCACTTTGCTCCCAGACTGCAGGTTGTCTTTCAGGGGTGACAGCTCAGCTTCTGCCCCGTGAGATGTCAGGTCCTGTCAAGTGAGAGGTAGACCAGAGTGTCCCCTGCTTTAATGACAGCCCGCACTCTCCCTCAGGAAGCGTGTCCTCCGGACGAGCCCTGGGTAAGACGGCTCTCCAGCTCTTCAAGTGTGTTCACAGGGTTTAGCTGTGTATGTTCTGAAAGAAAAATTCTCAATCCCCGTAAAACTTACAAAGCAGCACTTCGATAGGAATTCTTTTTTTTAACTCTAACAGATTTTGTTTTCTACTACTTTATCACCTTTGTATTTTGCCTATGTGCTTGGAATCCCAGACGTCCTTTTGAGTTTAAAGACCATCCTTGGGAAAAAAGCTGATATCTCCATATGCCTAATGCCCTAAAAACCCTGCTGCTTGTAACTCAGCCAAACCATAGTCTGAAGCTTCTCCCAGAAGAGCTGCTAGGGCAGACTCAGAAAGAGCTCCGGAGAGCTGTCAAAATAGTGCAGTCATCTCATCTTGAGGTTCACTGAGGTGGTAAGCAAAAAAAAAAGAAAAAAAGAAAAACCTGGACATGAAATTGCAAGGATGCCCTGTAATACCATGTTACGGAACAAGAAAGAGGATGGATAGACAAGAAGATGGAAGAAAGCAGGAGTTGGCAATTTTCTAAGTGAAGCAGCAGGTAGTTAAAGCTGAGGCTATAGAAATGGAGAGACCTCTGGAGGAGGATTTTGCTGTTTTCACTAACCACTAACATAGCTCAGGGCGTCATTACCCATCTCCAGCACCAGCTTATGAACCCGGAGATCCACATGGCTCCATCACAGAGCAATGGTTTTTTTGGGGGTTTTTTGCGATACGCGGGTCTCTCACCGCTGTGGCCTCTCCCGTTGCGGAGCACAGGCTCCGGACGCGCAGGCTCAGCGGCCATGGCTCACGGGCCCAGCCGCTCCGCAGCATGTGGGATTTTCCCGGACCAGAGCACGAACCCGTGTCCCCTGCATCGGCAGGCGGACTCTCAACCACTGCGCCACCAGGGAAGCCCTAATTTTAATTTTTATCCAAAGTCTTTACTCACATTTTTCTAAGACAATGAAAAGGATCCAGATATATAGGGTTAAAGTAGCAGGCAGATCTTCCTCAGCTTGTGATGGGGTTATATCCTGATAAACCCATTGTAAGCTGAAAATATCATAAATTGAAATGCATGCAATACATCTAACCTACTGAAGATCATAGCTTAGCCTAGACTAGCTTAAAAGCGCTCAGAACACCTACGTTAGCCTACAGTTGTGCAAAGATCATCTAACACAAAGCCCATTTTATAATGAACTGTTGAATATCTCATGTAATTTATTGAAGACCGTACTGAAAGTGAAAAACAGAATGGTTGTCTGGGTCTAGAATGGTTCTAAGTGTCTCAGTCATTTACCCTGTGATCACGTGGCTGATGGGAAGCTGCCCGGCATCACTAGAGAGTATGTACCACAAGCGCTGGCCCAGGAAAAGATCAAAATTCAAAGCTCAAAGTATGGTTTCCACTGAATGTGTATCGCTGTTGTACCATCATGAAGTCGAAAAATCGTAAGTCAAACCGTGGTTAAGAAGGGACCGTCCGTATTTAGATCCCACGTGTCCCCTGTGCTCTCCCCCACACCCTGCTGCACTGCTCCAGCTTCCCTCTTTAAATCCCCCCCAAATCCCTTTCCCTTTCCCTCTGTTCCCAGCCCCAGCCCACCTCTTGATCTTTGTAACCCTCTACTTTTCTTATCTCTCTATCTTCCCCTCCCTGTTAACTTTGTTATTTGTCACGTGATTCCAAAAAGCTGCTTGGGCATCTTCATATCATTGCTCAGGGACTGGAGGAAGGAGAGTCACTGGTGTGCAAAGCCAAAACTTCCCTTTGCAGGGAGATTGAAAAAGCAAGACTGGATTCAGAATTTTTGTCCTGTCACAACAACCCATCTCCCTGCCTTCAGTTTCTTCAGGGTTATGTGGTGCAGAAGGGGGAAGGGTGGTCAGGGAGAGGCAAGCTGAGGATTCCTCAGATGGCAGAGTAACCAAGCAGATGATGCTAACAGATGATGTAAGCACAGCCCCTGGTTCTCCAGTTCCCACCTGGGAGTGTAGACTAGAAGGATCCTGAGTGCTTGGCTCTCGGTCCTGGAACTATTGGAACCCATCACACTTCCTTTGTCTTTGCAAGTGTGAGCTTACATACTTTCTTTAGTAACCATCGCATTTCCTTCACAGTGGGTGATGGGTAGACTTTCCTGGTTTGTTTTCCAACATCATTAGGTAAAGTACTCGTAGATACTCTGAATCCAGCCTTGGATTTTCACTGCCTGGGTTGTTGGTAAGAGTGAGACTAGTCCGCGATGTTGGTACCTTTCTCCCTATTTTTGCCTTAACTTGAATCTGCATAGTGGTACGATCATCTATACCTTTGCATGTTGATTGTGTGTTGTGTATACGTGTGTGTGCATGTTTTAATCAGCATAAAAGTCTTGTAAATGTTTGCCTCAAGAGTTTTTGATGATCACAGAACACTTCTGAGTTGAACCTCTCTCTTCGGAGACCAACACATTTGAACTCCAAAGCTGTAACTAGGCTTGCACCACTCTCCAGCATGGGAGATTTGAAATCCTTGGACCCCTCGTTATCATTTCCAATGTCAAGTAAAAGTCTACACAGATACTTTAGACACATTCCCTGTACTCCTGAACATGTTATTAAGTTTTCTAAAGGTTGCAGACAGTTTTCTTTATGACCACCATAGTTTTTCACTGCAATCCTGGCATGTTTGTCAATAGGACACCAATTATTTTGGTGATTCCTATATTTTCAAAAACATCTTCTCTTCTATAAGGAAAACTTCTTCCCTCTGTGATGGTGTCTAAAATTTATGCTGTTCCCAGCTTGTCAACTTCAGGACTACACATCAGGTTGGGTTTGATGTGATGATCACTTTAGATTTTTCACCCTACCATGTTCACACAAGGTCTCTCTTATTAATTAACCCCAAATCTCAATCCAGGATTCTATGTATGGATTATTTGTAATAAACTTACCCTACATCAAATATTAAATATTCATTAGTTTTGTGAAGGCAATTGCTATGAAATGATATGTTTCTACAATTTGGGGGTAACACATACGCAATTGTGGAAAACAAGAAACCAAAAAAAATCACATTAGAAAAAAAAGTCATCCTTAATAACACTAAGAACTTAAATAATGCTTATTATGCACCAGGAGTGTATTTATCAACTTACTTAGCTCTCACAAATATCCTAGGAAATAGATGTAGGCATCTGTATGGTCCTAAAAGAAAAACAAAACAACTTATGTTTTGAAGAATCACACACTAAACATAACAGAATTTATTGGAAAAACAGTGTTAGGACAGTCAAAATTCATGTACCATAGCACTATGTACCATAACACATAAGAGAAACATTAATTGGTACGCTCAGCGATGACTCTGACAGCTGGAAAGGCAGTTTGGAGTGGCTGGAGGCTCTCTCTGGGGTGGGAAATGCTGATGTGTGGGCACTGGCCATGCAGGTGAGCCTGTGGCCTTTAGAGTAGGCACAGGGGAAAGTGAAACCCACCAAGGGCCAAAGCCCATGCAAGACTGGAGCTGTACTGATGGCGTCAGCCTGGTGTTTTCTTTGTGAGTAGTTTTTTGGTTACTAATTCAATCTCTTTACTTTTTGTAGATTCATCCAATTTTTCTATTTCATTTGACTTAGAGATAGTTAGTGTCTTTTTGAATTTGTCTATTCCACTGAGGATGTCTAATTTTCTGCCATACAATTGTTCATAGACTTGTATTCCTTTATCATCCCTTTTATTCTGGAAGATTAGTAGTAAATTCTCTAGCTCATTCCTGATTTTAGTAATTTGATCTCTTTTTTCTTTGTCATCTTAGCTAAAGATGTGTTAATTTTTATGATCTTTTAAAAAACACAAGTTTTGGTTTTATTGATTTTGTCTATCTCGATTTCATTTATTTTCACTCTAATCTTTATTATTTTCTTCTTTGGGTTTGTTTGGGTTTAATTTGCTTTTCATTTTCTAGTTTCTTTCAGGAGAAAATTGTTATTGATTTGAGTTCTTTCTTCCTTTTAATATAGAGATATATAGCTATTAATTTACCTCTGCACACTGCTTTTTCTGCATCTCATAAGTTTTGGAGCCAATCCAGAAAAAGTGTTCTTGTTGTCCAGTACCTCTACTTGTCCAGCCAAAAGAGTAGCAGCTGGTATTTATCTTTTCCTTTAAAGGCTCAGGAGTTAGCAGCTTTATAGATGAGGACAGTCCTGACCATAAACGTGACTGCATTTGCACAGGACAGTAGAGTTAGGCTATCCCGTCCTGCCTTATATTCTGGTGCTTGCTTCTCTTCCTTACTAATAAATGCCCTTATGACACTTTTTTTCCAGAATAGGGCACTTTTGTCTGTATTAAAAACCTGTCAGGCAGATGTCCTTTCTCCTCAATGACTTTCTTATGTGTCTGGGAGCTTGTCTGCTGCCTCTTGGTCAGCAGAAGATGCTTCTCATGTTCTCTTGACATTTTTTAAACCAAACCTCTTCCTAAGATCATCAAACCATTCCCTGCTGACATTAAATCTCCAGCTTTAGTTCCTTCACCTTCCTTTTGCTTTAAGTTGTCATATAATGACTACGCTTTTTCTCAAATCATATTAGAGTCTATAGGTATGTCTTTCTTGTAGCAGTTCTGCACTCACAGAAAAGCTGCATTTTCAATGAGAGATAAAAAGGTATTTGAAAAAAAGTGCAAACTTTTCACACCTGCCGGCATAGCTGCAGTGACAGCTTCACGAATTTCCTTTTCTTTTTTACACTGGTCCCTATGCTGAATTCATTTATTTTGAAATGGTGGCAACTGCGGCTGCAGGCCTCAATCTACAGTCCATGTCAAGCAGTTCAACTTTTTCTTGTAATGTCGTGACTTTGCTTCTTGGGAGCCTGTCCAGCATCACTAGCAGCATTTCATATGGTCCCACGGTGTTATACCAGGTTCACGGTATTGCACTAAACACGATGAAAAATATGTAAGAACCATGAGAGATCACTTTTTACAGCAATACGCAGTTTACCGGAGAGAGGAGCTGCTCAAGTTGAGATGACGAGCATCACGTGGTGTTTTAAGCAGGAACTCGAAACACCTGAGCTCAGCACAACAGCAACAGGAGAGGCCAAGAAATTATGACAGCAGCACAGTACGTACCACAGTTCACTTTATGCAGTTATGATTTAATACTGCATCTTTACATTTGCCACATTTCTCTAGACTGAATGGTGCCATGGTACCATGTTCAGTCTGTGTTCGTGTGTGTACATTTTTATAAATTTTAACTTTTTATATAGATTTGTCTGTATTTTATGGTAGTAAATAATAACATAGACTAGTACCTACATATATTTTACACATCCATGACATACCTAACATTTTCTTAATTTTTTTTGATATTTCTAGGTGACACAGTTTGTCTACAAGTTTTTACCAATTGTCAGAAATCTCCAAAAATTTTCCCAATATATTTATTGAAAAAAATCCAAATATTAAGTGGAATGGGGCAGTTCAAATCTGGGTTGTTCAAGGACCATTTAAAATTCAATACACAGGCAAATTGTTACATAGAGTAACATGTATAGGTGTGCACACAGTGGTTAGTATATAAACATATTTCCTTGTGTTGCCAAGCGGAATGGGCCTAGAGACACCACCACCCTGATACTCCCTTGGTGGGTTACATTTTCCCCTGTGCCTACTCTAAATGCCACAGGCTCACCTGCATGGCCAGTGCCCACACATCAGCATTTCCCACCCTGGAGAGAGCCCCCAGCCACCCCAAACTGCCTTTCCAGCTGTCAGAGTCATCGCTGAGCGTACCAATTAATGTTTCTCTTATGTGTTATGGTACATAGTGCTATGGTACATGAATTTTGCCTGTCCTAACACTGTTTTTCCAATAAATTATGTTATATAAAGTAAAAAAAAAAAAAGGTAAAGCAGAAATCCAGTGAAGTAAACAGTCACGGAAGCCATGGATGTTCTGAGCATTTTTCAACCCTCAGTGACCTAGAAGTGAGCCCCACACGTGGTGCTGGTGGCGAGGGGGGTGAACTTACGAGGCAACACTTAGCGTGTGTGTAAGAGGGACATTTGGGTCAGACAGCCTGTTACAGAGCCAGAATCCCTAAAGTGTGACACCCAGGCTTACAGGGTGAGCTACGTAAATAAACTTGCCTCCCAGAGATCTGGCTCTTGGTAGACAGGGGAAAAACTCCTTATGTGGGTTTGAAGACAAAATTCTCACTACTTATTTCTTTGAAAAAAAAAAAAGAATTTAGTTTGAAGTGATCCTGAATTGGAGGATCCTTTTCATGTTTAACAAAAACAAACAAACCAAAAACTGAAAGTAAAAGAAAAGTAAACTGAAACTTTCCAGGAAAGAAAAACATGAAATGCAGACCTCAATGGATAAAAAAAAGTACCAACAAATAAGAACCCATGTTAAGAAAAAATGTACAAATAGATAAACAACAAAAACCAACTTAGGAGAAAAAAGAAATAATGGAACTATAAAATCAAGAATCAGAATGATTAGACACAAAAGATAAAATGAGCTTGTTTAGTATGCTTAGGGAAATTACATTTTCCAGTAAAAGGATCCAGGATTCTATGGAGAAACTGCTGATTCTAGGACCAGGGCAGGGAATATACATATGATCCTGAAGTATCTTATAATGTCAGAATGTTAGGAAATCCTCAAAAAAAAAAAAAAAATAGGGGGACTACCCTTGTGGTCCTTTCATTAAGACTACATGCTTCCACTGCAGGGGGTGTGGGTTCGATCCCTGGTTGGGGAACTAAGATCCTGCATGCCATGCAGCATGACCAAAAAAACCAAAATCCACCATGAGGATGGTGTCATGAGTTACACAGTGTTCCTCTAAAATTCATGTTCACACAAGACCTAAGAATGTAACCTAATTTGTAATCCAAAAATACTTAAGAAGGTCATACTGGAATAGTTTGGGCCCTAAGTACAATGACTGGTGTCCTTACAAGAACAAAAGGTACAAAGAGACATGGAGAAGAAAAAGTTATATAAAGACAGAGACAAAATCGGGAATGATGAGTCGACAAGCCAAGGAATGCCAAGGATTGCCAGCAACCATCAGTAGCTGGAAGAAACGAGGAGGATTGTTCCTTGCAGCCTTCAGAGGGAGCCAAAGCCTTAATTTCAAACCTCTTGCTTCCAGACTGTGAGAGAATACACTCTGTAGTTTCAAGCTCCCAAGTTTTTAGAACTTTCTTACAGCAGCTCTAGGAAACTAACACAAAAAGGACGTCAAAGAGGCACAGAGAACGGAAAGAAACCCAATGGCCTAAACTAGAATATTTACACAACGAAACAAATGAAACAGTATTGGATTATAACACAAAGTATAAAATATTCACAAGTCCACGCTAACATAAATAAGTGACTTAATAAATAAATACATGGGGAAAGGAGGCAAATCTTCCATGCAGAAGAATGTCAAACACTTTACCAGGAGCTGGAGCATGATTCTCAATCCTTAATTAAATGCAAGCTATGCATAATGGTCTTATTTCAAAGAGTACAGTATGAGGGAGTATAACTTTACAGTGGAAAATCTGATAAACACTGCTTCAGCCAAGTAATCAAGCTCAACATTAACAATCATTAGTCGTGTTTATAGCATGTACCCTTGATATGGTGTGAAGAAAATGATGTTTTAATTCTGTGGTCTTCCTCTCAAGAACACATAGATCCAAGTCAAATCACGAGGAAAACATCAGACATATCCCGGTTGAGAGATGTTCCGCAAAATACCTGATCAGTACTGCTCAAAACTTTCACGGTCATCAAAAACAAGGAAAGTCTGAGAAAGAGTGATTTTTGTGCTTTATTACCTCCCTCTTCTTTGGGGACTCTACTCGTGTGTGCATTAAAGCTACGTGATATTATTGCATAGGTCATTTTTCCTCTAATTTCTGCTCTGTTTCTCAGACTGTCATTTCTACTGCTCTAACTTCCAGTTTACTAACCCTATTTCTGCCATCTCTAATATGTTGTTAAGCTCAACAGTGAACCTTTTTTCCTATGTTGAACTTTTCAGGTAATGAATTTGCATTTGCTTCTTTTCTGTTTCCATTTCTCTGTGGAGATTTATTGTCTGTTCATTAGATTCCTCAGGGCTCTATTTTTCCTTTTGGTTCTTGAATAAGATTATTTTAAGTTCTTTAAAGCCGTCATCTCTAATTCTAACATCTGCACCATATTCGTCTTTTTCTATTGACTCCTTTCTCCCTTGACTATGAGCACATCTTCCTATTTCTTCACATGCCTAATAATTTAAAAATTTTATACTGAACTTTGTGAAATACCTGTTGTAGAGATTGAATTCTATTGTTGGCTTCTGAAGGGTTGATTTTTTGTTTTAGGAGGCAGTTCACTCAGCTGGACTCACACTGCAGCTATCTGGAGTAGCTGAAATTGCAGCTTCTGGCTCTTTAGTTTCCTTGTAATCGCTCTCATGCTTGCATAATTCAGGTTCAGCCAAGGACTTGTATATGGCATTTTGTAGACTTTAGGGCTGCCACTCTGTAGACCCCTCCTTCCCAGCATGCACCCCGCCCCCTCACTCTTCAATCATTATGGCAGAACCTCACTTCATCCATTGATTCTTCAGGTCAGCAAGACAGTGGTTTCCTGTTTCAGTTCTAACTCCCTATCACTGTAGACTAGAAAAAACCATAAAAATAGGAATCTTTCCCAGATCTCTTTTTTTCAAAGATGATTCCCCTCAAGTTTCTACCTCCTAGTATCCTACTCCTGTGCCTTCAAATAATTGCTCTTTAAAGTAGCATTTTGTACAGAGCTTATAATTGTGATCTGCAGTAGTGTCAGCCCAAATCACAATAATCCACCATTACCAGAAGCAGTACCTCTGCCTATTCATTTGTGATTATTTCTTTCTTTCTTTTTTTCTTTTTTGCAGTACGCGGGCCTCTCACTGTTGTGGCCTCTCCTGTTGTGGAGCACAGGCTCCAGACGTGCAGGCTCATAGGCCATGGCTCACGTGCCCAGCCGCTCCGCAGCATGTGGGATCTTCCCAGACCGGGGCACGAACCCGCGTCCCCTGCATTGGCAGGCGGACTCTCAACCACTGCGCCACCAGGGAAGCCCTGTGATGATTTCTTAAGGACATTTTTCTATTTTTATTACCCTAAACATATTAAACAAACTCATTTTATCTTTTGTGCCTAATCATTCTGATTCTTGATTTTATAGTTCCATTATTTCTTTTTTCTCCTAAGTTGGTTTTTGTTGTTTATCTATTTGTACATTTTTTCTTAACATGGGTTCTTATTTGTTGGTACTTTTTTACCCATTGAGGTCTGCATTTCATGTTTTTCTTTCCTGGAAAATTTCAGTTTACTTTTCTTTTACTTTCAGTTTTTGGTTTGTTTGTTTTTGTTAAACATGAAAAGGATCCTCCAATTCAGGATCACTTCAAACTAAATTCTTTTTTTTTTTTTCAAAGAAATAAGTAGTGAGAATTTTGTCTTCAAACCCACATAAGGAGTTTTTCCCCTGTCTACCACGAGCCAGATCTCTGGGAGGCAAGTTTATTTACGTAGCTCACCCTGTAAGCCTGGGTGTCACACTTTAGGGATTCTGGCTCTGTAACAGGCTGTCTGACCCAAATGTCCCTCTTATACATGTGCTAAGCGTTGCCTCGTAAGTTCACCCCCCTCGCCACCAGCACCACGTTGTGGGGCTCACTTCTAGGTCACTGAGGGTTGAAAGATGCTCAGAGCATCCATGGCTTCTGTGACTGCTTACCTCACTGGCTTTCTGCTTTACCATTTTTTTGTTTTTACTTTTCCTTTACTTTCTGGCTCATTCAGCTGAGCGTTTAGAATGATGTATTTTTTTAAACCCAGAATTTCAAGTGTTTGGTAGCTGAAGGATTATTTTAGGATAATTAATATACAGGGATATCAGAAAGAGAGGTTTTTATTCTAATTTTACTTTATTTTCTTTTTTTTACAGTAGGTTTTTGTTAGTTAACTATTTAAAATACAGCAGTGGGTACATGTCAATCCCAAACTCCATGGCAGTCCAGTGGTTAGGATTCCATGCTTCCACTGCAAGGGGGCACAGGTTAAATCCCTGGTCAGGGAGCTAAGATCCTATAGCCAAAAAGAAAAAAATAAAGAAAAAACACAATCCATAATACAAAACATCGACAATTTAGACTTTATGCTAATTTTAAATACATGCTATTTTGGAGTGCTTTATTTACATTTAATTTATTGACTTTTATCTTTAATCCATGTGTTGACAATGCTGTGAAAGAAAAATTTATTCTGCACATCAGCTGGGTCTTTTGGGGACTTTTTCAGTCTAGTGGCTTGTACACCACATAGAGCAGAAATTTTGCACTTTTGATGATACATTTCTATAGTTTCCCAGGCTGATGCTGGGTTTCATGGTTTTTTTTCTTAAGTGATAAAATGTGGTTGTCACCTATAATCATGTTACTGACTTTCTTAGAACTATGTTGGTAATACTACCTATCCACAAAAATTGATAAAATTAAGTAAGACTGTTAAGGGATTGAATTGTGTCTCATGAGCACTTCTGTTTCTAAGAATTTGTGAGTTTAGAGAGAGTTATGATCAGAAAACCATGATTCTCCTGCTTCACTTAAATGAAATTTGAGTAGTCATCTAATCCATTCATTTCAGCCAAGCAAAATGATAATAAAATTGTTTTTGTAGATTAGAATATATTCTGTGTAAAGGTTTCCAAAGAAAACCACAATTTCTTAAATTTTGTTACAGTATTTATCATCTCTGACTCTAAAAGAAAGCTTCTTTCTTCTACAAGCATGGCCTCAATCCCATCTGTCCTAGCCTAGTCTGCTCCTTGGTTACCAAAGTTTTCTTCTGTCCTACCTGAAGAAAAACGCCAAAGGTATTTGTAAATATTTAGGAAAAAGTGAGAATAATTCCCTTTCCTATCTTTGACCATTAAAAATCAAAATCATTGTAACTTTACAAGATAAGGGTGGCACAGCTCTCTTGCTTCCTGCCACTCTCACAGAGGTTCCTCGTCACAGCAAAACCACCACACCTGCCCCACCTGGTCTTCCACATTTTTGAAGTAGCTTACTAAAATGTCTCTGAGAAAGAAAACAAGATAATCAAAATCCAGCATTTTCTCTAGTCTGTAAATGCTACGGCGTTCTTTTATTTCCCCGGGTGGTTATGTTTAACACAGTACTTGATTCCAGCTATTAAATCACTTTTCAGTTCATTCTCCACTAGGCAAGTTGATCCTGTTCTTTTCATCTCTTCTCACAGATTCAACTTTCTTATCCTTTAATCATGTCATTTGTTTTTCTCTGAAATCTCTTCAAGATATGATCTTCATGCTCATCTCAAGATGAGTCATCATCACTGTTGCTTTGCATCTCAAGAAATAATACACCCACCCACCCCTCCCCCCCCACATCTGCGTGGAAACATCCCAGTTGATATAGACTGAAGTTGTAGATGTTGCTAGACCTTTTATTTATTTATTTATTTGGCTGCACAGGGTCTTACTTGTGGCATGCAGGATCTTTGTTGTTGCATGCAGGATTTTTAGTTGCGTCATGTGGGATCTAGTTCCCTGACCAGGCTAGTTCCCTGACCAGGTAGACCTTTTAATTGTAGGTTCACTTACACATTTACAAATGTTCCAAAACCAAAGTTTCTCTGATACCCAAAGCCTTGATGTTTAAGATAACACTAAAGTGGAAATAGAATCATAGGTTGAATCTAGAAATTTATAGTTGATAGACATATATATATATATATAAATATAATTTTTCTAAGTTGTGCCATATACTTTTTTGGTGGTTAAATACACACCACATAAAATTTGCCATTTTAAGAGTAAAATTCTATGGTATTTATACATTCAAAATGTTGTACAACCGTTACCGCTATATAGTTCCAGACATTTTTATCACCCCCAAAGGAAACCTGGTACCAATTCAGCAGTCTCTCCCTTCTCCCAGCCCCTGGCTACCACTAATATGCTTTCTGTCTCTACAAATTTGCCTTTTCTGGGTATCTCATATAAGTAAAATCATATGTCCAGAATATGTAGCATTTTGTGTCTGGCTTCTTTCATTCAGCATCATGTTTTCAAGCTTCATTCATATTGCAGAATGTATTACTATTCCACTCCTTTTATGACTGAATAATACTTCACTGTATGGATTTAACACAGTTTTTCATCAATTCATTAGTTGTTGACATTTAGTTTTTTCCACTTTTTGGCTATTACAAATAGTGCTGCTTTGAACATCCTTGTACAAGTGTTTGACCACATGTTCACATGTTTTAAACTCTTTGGGGAACTGCTGGCTCATATGGCAATTCTCCGTTTAAGTTATTGAGGAACTTCCAAACTTTTCCAGAGCAGCTGCCCATTTTATATTCCCACAAGCAATCCACAAGTGTTTCAATTTCTCCTCATATGCATCACCACTTCTTATTTTCCATTTTTTAATCATGGCTAGCTTAGTAGATCTAAAATGCTTTCTCATTGGGAATTGGATTTGCATTTCCCTAATGACAATTGATGTAGAGCATCTTTCCAAATGTTGGCCATTCGTATATCCCTGTTAGAGGAATGTCTATTCAAGTCCTTGGTCCATTTTTAAATTGGGTTCTTTGTCCTTTGTTGTTGGGTTGTAGGAGTTCTTTACATGTACTAGACACCAGACACTCATCAGATATATGATTTGCAAATATTTTCTGTCACACTGTGAGTTGCCTTTTCACCCTCTTCACAGCGTATTTTGATGCACAAAATGTTTTCTTTTTGATAAAGTCCAATTTCTCCATTTTGTTATTGTTATTGCTACTGCTTTGGATGTCATATCTAAACATCTGTTACCAAGTCCAACATCACGATCAAGTCCTATTTTTCATTCTAAGAGTTTTATAGTGTTAGATCTTACACTTATAATTTTGATCCATCTCCTCCCTCTTGCATCTCCCTCGCACCCTCCCTATCCCAGACCTGTAGGTGGTCACATAGCACCGAGCTGATCTCCATGTGCTCTGTGCTGATCTCCCTGTGCTATGTGACTGCTTCCCACTAGCTATCTATTTTACATTTGGTAGTGTATATATGTCCATGCCACTACCTCACATCATTCCCACTTATGCTTCCCCTCCCCAAGTCCTCAACTCCATTATCTACGTCTGCCTCTTTATTCCTGTCCTACCCCTAGATTCATCAGCACCATTTTTTTTAGATTCCATATATATGTGTTAGCATACGGTATTTGTTTTTCACTTTCTGACTTACTTCACTCTGTACGACAGACTCTAGGTCCATCCACCTCACTACAAATAACTCAATTTCGTTTCTTTTTTATGGCTGAGTGATATTCCATTGTACATATGTGCCACATCTTCTTTATCCATTCCTCTGTCGAGACACTTAGGATGCTACAATGTCCTGGCTATTGTAAATACTACTGCAGTGAACATTGGGGTGCATGTATCTTTTTGAATTATGGTTTTCTCAGGGTACATGTCCTACATGCCCAGTAGTGGGATTGCTGGGTCATATGGTAGCTCTATTTTTATTTTTTTAAGGAACCTCCATACTGTTGTCCATAGTGGCTGTATCAATTTACATTCCCACCAAAAGTACAAGAGGGTTCCCTTTCTCCATCTTCTCCAGCATTTATTGTTTGTAGATTTTTTGATGATGGCCATTCTGACTGGTGTGAGGTGATACCTCATTGTAGTTTTGATTTGCATTTCTCTAATGATTAATGATGTTGAGCATCCTTTCATGTGTTTGTTGGCAGTCTGTATATCTTCTTTGGAGAAATGTCTATTTAGGTCTTCTGCCCATTTTTGGCTTAGGTGGGTTTTTTTTTTTTGATATTGAGCTGCATGAGGGGCTTGTAAATTTTGGAGGTTACTCCTTTGTCAGTTTCATCACTTGCAAATATTTTCTCCCATTCTGAGGGCTGTCTTTTCATCTTGTTCATGGTTTCCTTTGCTGTGCAAAAGCTTTTAAGTTTCATTAGATCCCATTGGTTTATTTTTGTTTTTAATTCCATTTCTCTAGGAGGTGGATCAAAAAGGATCTTGCTGTGATTTATGTCATAGAGTGTTCTGCCTATGTTTTCTTTTAAGAGTTTTATAGTGTCTGGCCTTACATTTAGGTCTTTTATCCATTTTTAGTTTATTCTTGTGTATGGTGCTAGGGAGTGTTCTAATTTCATTCTTTTACATGTAGTTGTCCAGTTTTCCCAGCACCAATTACTGAAGAGGCTGTCTTTTCTCCATTGTCTATTCTTGCTTCCTTTATCAAAAATAAGGTGACCATATGTGCGTGGATTTATCTCTGGGCTTTATATCTTGTTCCATTGATCTATATTTCTGTTTTTGTGCCAGTACCATACTGTCTTGATTACTGTAACTCTATAGTATAGTCTGAAGTCCGAGAGCCTCATTCCTCCAGCTCCGTATTTCTTTCCCAAGATTTAGCTATTCAGGGTCTTTTGTGTTTCCATACAAATTGTGAAATTTTTTGCCCTAGTTCTGTGAAAACTCCCATTGATAGTTTGATAGGTATTGCATTGAATCTGTAGACCACTTTGGATAGAATAGTCATTTTCACAATGTTGATTCTTCCAATCCAAGAACATGGTGTATCTCTCCATCTGTTTGTATCATCTTTCATTTCTTTCATCAGTGTCTTATAGTTTTCCGCATACAGGACTTTTGTCTCGTTAGGTAAGTTTATTCCTAGGTATTTTATTCTTCTGTTGCAGTGGTAAATGGGAGTGTTTCCTTAATTTATTTTTCAGATTTTTCATTATTAGTGTATAGGAATGCAAGAGATTTATGTGCATTCATTTTGTATCCTGCTACTTTACCAAATTCATTGATTAGCTCTAGTAGTTTTCTGGTAGCATCTTTAGGATTCTCTATATATAGTATCCCGTCATCTGCAAACACTGACAGCTTTACTTCTTCTTTTCAGATTTGGATTCCTTTTATTTCTCTTTCTTCTCTGATTGCTGTGGCTAAAACTTCGAAAACTATGTTGAATGATAGTGGTGAGAGTGGGCAACCTTGTCTTGTTCCTGATCTTAGTGGAAATGGTTTCAGTTTTTCACCATTGAGAACGATGTTGGCTGTGCGTTTGTCATATATGGCCTTTATTATGTTGAGCTAAGTTCCCTCTATGCCTACTTTCTGGAGGGTTTTTATCATAAATGGGTGTTGAATTTTGTCAAAAGCTTTTTCTGCATCTATTGAGATGATCATGTGGTTTTTCTCCTTCAATTTGTTAATATGGTTTATCACATTGACTGATTTGCGTATATTGAAGAATCTTTGCATTCCTGGGATAAACCCCACTTGATCATGGTGTATGATCTTTTTAATGTGCTGTTGGCTTCTGTTTGCTAGTATTTTGTTGAGGATTTCTGCATCTATGTTCATCAGTAATATTGGCCAATAGTTTTCTTTCCTTGTGACGTCTCTGTCTCTTTTTGTTATCAGGGTGATGGTGGCCTCGTACAATGAGTTGGGGAGTGTTCCTCCCTCTGCTATATTTTGGAAGAGTTTGAGAAGGATTGGTGTTAGCTCTTTTCTAAATGTCTGATAGAATTCGACTGTGAAGCCACTTTGTCCTGGACCTTTGTTTGTTGGAAGATTTTTAATCACAGTCACAATTTCAGTGCTTGTGATTGGTGTGTTTATATTTTCTATTTCTTCCTAGTTCAGTCTTGGAAGTTTATGCTTTGGTAAGAATTTGTGCAGTTCTTCCTGGTTGTCCATTGTATTGGCATATAGTTGTTTGTAGTAATCTCTCATGATCCTTTGTATTTCTGCGGTGTCAGTTGTTACTTCTCTTTCTTCATTTCTAATTCTACTGATTTGAGTCTTCACCCTTCTTGATGAGTCTGGCTAATGGTTTATCAATTTTGTTTATCTTCTCAAAGAACCAGCTTTTAGTTTTATTGATCTTTGCTATTGTTTCCTTCATTTCTTTTTCATTTATTTCTGATCTGATTTTTATGATTTCTTTCCGTCTGCTAACTTTGGGGTTTTTTTGTTCTTCTTTCTCTAATTGCTTTAGGTATAAGGTTAGGTTGTTTATTTGAGGTGTTTCTTGTTTCTTGAAATAGGATTGTATTGCTAAAAACTTCACACTTAGGACTGCTTTTGCTGCATCCCACAGGTTTTGGGTCATCATGTTTTCATTGCCACTTGTTTCTAGATAATTTTTTATTTCATTTTTGATTTCCTCAGTGATCTCTTGCTTATTAAGTTGTGTATTGTTTAGCCTACATGTGTTAGTATTTTTTACAGATTTTTCCTGTAATTGATATCTAGTCTCATAGCACTGTGGTCGGAAAAGATACTTGATACGATTTCAATTTTCTTAAATTTACCAAGGCTTGATTTGTGACCCAAGGTATGATCTATCCTGGAGAATGTTCCATGAGCACTTGAGAAGAAAGTGTATCCTGTTGTTTTGGGGTAGAATGTCCTATGAATGTCAATTAAGTCCATCTTGTTTAATGTATCATTTAAAGCTTGTGTTTCCTTATTTATTTTCATTTTGGATGATCTGTCCATTGGTGAAAGTGGGGTGTTAAAGTCCCCTACTATGAATGTGTTACTGTCGATTTCCCCTTTTATGGCTGTTAGTATTTGCCTTATGTATTGAGGTGCTCCTATATTGGGTGCATAAATAATTACAGTAGTTATATCTTCTTCTTGGATTGATCCCTTGATCATTATGTAGTGTCCTTCTTTGTCTCATGTAATAGTCTTTATTTTAAAGTCTATTTTTTCTGATATGAGCATTGCTACTCCAGCTTTCTTTTGATTTCCATTTGCATGTAATATCTTTTTCCATCTGTATGTGTCCCTAGGTCTGAAGTGGGTCTCTTGTAGACAGCATATATATGGTCTTTGTTTTGTATCCATTCAGCCAGTCTATGTCTTTTGGTTGGAGCATTTAATCCATTTACATTTGAGGTAATTATTAATATGTATGTTCCTATTACCATTTTCTTAATTGTTTTGGGTTTGTTATTGTAGGTCTTTTCCTTCTCTTGTGTTTCCTGCCTAGAGAAGTTCCTTTAGCATTTGTTGTAATGCTGGTTTGGTGGTGCTGAATCCTCTTAGCTTTTGCTTGTCTGTAAAGGTTTTAATTTCTCCGTTGAATCTGAATGAAATCCTTGCTGAGTAGAGTAATTTTGGTTGTAGGTTTTTCCCATTCATAACTTTAAATATGTCCTGCCACTCCCTTCTGGCTTGCAGAGTTTCTGCTGAAAGATCAGCTGTTAACCTTAAGGGGATTCCCTTCTATGTTATTTGTTGTTTTTCCCTTGCTGTTTTTATTATTTTTCTCTGTATTTAATTTTCTATAGTTTGATTAATATCTGTCTTGTCGTGTTTCTCCTTGTATTTATCCTGTCTGGGACTCTCTTTGCTTTCTGGACTTGATTAACTATTTCCTTTCCCATATTAGGGAAGTTTAAAACTATAATCTCTTCAAATATTTCCTCAGACACTTTCTTTTTCTCTTCTTCTTCTGGGACCCCTATAATTCAAATGTTCATGCATTTAATGTTGTCCCAGAAGTCTCTGAGACTGTCCTCAATTCTTTTCATTCTTTTTTTCTTTATTCTGCTCTGCAGTAGTTATTTCCACTTTAAATTCCAGGTCACTTATCCGTTCTTCTGCCTCAGTTATTCTGCTATTGATCCCTTTTAGAGAAATTTTAATTTCATTTATTGTGTGGTTCATCATTGTTTACTTGCTGTTTAGTTCTTCTCGTCCTTGTTAAATGTTTCTTGTATTTTCTCCATTCTATTTCCAAGATTTTGGATCATCTTTAGTATCATTATTCTGAATTCTTTTTCAGGTAGACTGCCTATTTCCTCTTCATTTGTTTAGTCTGGTGGGTTTTTACCTTACTCCTTCATCTGCTGTGTGTTTCTCTGTCCTCTCATTTTGCTTAACTTACTGTGTTTGGGGTCTCCTTTTCACAGGCTGCACATTCGTTGTTCCTGTTGTTTTTGGTGTCTGCTCCCAGTGGCTGTTTGGTTCAGTGGGTTGTGTAGGCTTCCTGGTGGAGGGAACTAGTGCCTGTGTTCTGGTGGATGAGGCTGGATCCTGTCTCTCTGGTGGGCAGGTCCACGTCTGATGGTGTGTTTTGGGGTGTCTGTGAGCTTATTATGATTTTAGGCAGCCTCTCTGTTAATGAGTGGGTTTGTGTTCCTGTCTTGCTAGTTTTTTGGCATAGGGTGTCCAGGACTGGAACTTGCTGGTCGCTGAGTGGAGCTGGGTCTTAGCATTGAGATGGAAATCTCTGGGAGAGCTTTCGCTGTTTGATATTACATGGAGCTGGGAGGTTTCTGGTGGACCAATGTCCTGAACTCAGCTCTCCCACCTCAGAGGCACAGGCCTGATACCAAGCCGAGCACCAAGACCCTGTGAGCCACACAGCTCAGAAGAAAGGGTAGAAAAAGAGAAAGAAAGAAAAGACAGAAGGAAGGAAGGAAGGAAGGAAGAAAGAAAGAAGAAAGAAAGAAAGGAAAAAAGAAACGAGAAACAAAGAAAGAAAGACAAGAAAGTTATTAAAATAAAAATAAATATAAAACATTAAAAAATTAAAAAGTCATAAAGAAAGAAGAGAGAAAAAAAAGGAAAGAACGAAGAGAGCAGCCAAAGTAAAAAACAAATCCACCAATGATAACAAATGCTAAAAACTCTACTAAAAATAAAGAAAAACGTCCTAAACTCAGTTCTCCCACCTCAGAGGCACTGGCTTGTCACCTGGCTGGAGCACCAAGACCCTGTCAGCCACACAGCTCAGAAGAAAGGGAGAAAAAAAAGAAAGAAGGAAATAAAATAAAATAAAATAAAGATTAAAATAAAAAATAATTATTAAAAATAAAAATGTTAAAAATTTAAAAAAAGAAAAAAAAAAGACAGCAACCAAACCAAAAAACAAATCTGCCAATGATAACAAGCACTAAAACTATATAAAAGAAACAAACAAAAAAACCGGACAGACAGAACCTTAGGACAAATGTAAAAGCAAAGTTGTACATACAAAATCACACAAAGAAGGATACACATACACACTCACCAAAAGAGAAAAAGGAAATATATATATCAATATATCTATATAAAAAAAGGAAGAGAGCAATAAAATCAATAAACAAATCTACGAATGATAATAAACTCCAAATACTAAACTAATATAAACAGAAAACCAGAAACAAATTAGATGCAGAAAGCAAACCCCAAGTCTAAAGTTGCTCCCAAAGTCCACCGCCTCAATTTTGGGATGAATTTTGTCTACTCAGGTATTCCACAGATGCAGGGTTCATCAAGTTGACTATGGAGATTCGATCCACTGCTCCTGAGGCTTCTGGGAGAGATTTCCCTTTCTCTTCTTTGTTCACACAGCTCCTGGGATTCAGCTTTGGATTTGGCCCTGTCTCTGTGCGTATGTCTCCTGAGGGCGTCTGTTCTTCACTCAGACAGGTCAGGGTTAAAGAAGTGGCTGATTAGGGGGCTCTGGCTCACTCAGGCCGTAGGAAGAGAGGGGTACGGAATGTGGGGCGATACTGCAGTGGCAGTGGCTGGGTTGACATTGCATCAGCCTGAGGCATGCTGTGTGTTCTTCCGGGGAAGTTGTCCCTGGATCATGGGACCCTGGCAGTGACGAGCTGCATAGACTCCTGAGCGGGGAGGTGTGGATGTGACCTGTGCTCGCACACAGGCTTCTTGGTGGCCACAGCTGCAGCCTTAGCGCCTCATGCCCGTCTCTGGGGTCCGCGCTGATAGCTGAGGTTTGCACCCGTCTGTGGAGCTCATTTAGGCGGTGTTCTGAATCTCCTCTCCTTGCCCACCCCAAAACAATGGTCTCTTGCCTCTTAAGCAGGTTCAGACATTTTCCTGGCTCCCTCGCAGCTAGCCATGGTGCACTAGCCCCCTTCAGGCTGTGTTCACACAGCCAACCCCAGTCCTGGGATCTGGGATCTGACCTCCGAAGCCCGAGCCTCAGCTCCAGCCACTGCCCGCCCCAGTGGGTGAGCAGACAAGGCTCTCAGGCTGGTGAGTGCTGGTTGGCAGCGATGCTCTGTGCGGGAATTTCTCCGCTTTGCCCTCTGCACCCCTGTGGCTGCGCTCTCCTCCGCGGTTCCAAAGCTTCCCCCCTCAGCCACCCGCAGTCTCCACCCGCGAAAGGGCTTCTAGTGTATGGAAACCTTTCCTTCTTCACGGCTCCCTCCCACTGGTGTAGATGCCGTCCCTATCCTTTTGTCTCTGTTCATTCTTTTTTCTTTTGCCCTACCCAGGTACGTGGGGAGTTTCTTGCCTTTTGGGAGGTCTGAGGTCTTCTGCCAGTGTTCAGTAGGTGTTCTGTAGGAGTTGTTCCACATGTAGATGTATTTCTGATGCATTTGTGGGAAGGAAGGTCATCTCCACGTCTTACTCCTCCGCCATCCTGAAGGTCTCTCTGTTAATTTTTTATACGATGGGAGGTTCGGATCCAATTTCATTCTTTTCCATGTGAATATCCAGTTTTCAAAAAATCAAGTCTATTCTCTCCCTCACTGAAAGATGTTTGCACCACTGGCCAAAGATGTGAGTGCTGATTTCTGAACTCTTTATTCTATTCCATTGATCCATATGTCTACCTTTATGCCAATACCAAACTCTTCTGATTACTGTAGTTTGTAATAAATATGGAAGTTGAGAAGTATGAGCCTTCCAACTTTATTTTTTTTTCAAGATTCATGTTCTCTATGAAAAATTATAGTTTTACCTCTTCCTCTCTGAGGTGGATGCCTTTTATTTCTTTTTATTGCCTAATTGTTTGGGCTAGAACTTGTAGTATACTGTTGAATAGAAGTAGTAAAATCAGGCATTCTTGTCTTATTCTTGATTCTATAGGGAATGACATCAATCTTTCATCATTGAGTATGATGTTAGCTGCTTTTTCCAAAAATTCTCTTTATTATTTGGAGTGTCTTTCTATTTTTGTTTGTGGTATATTTTACACATGAAATATTATTGGATTTTTCAAATGCTTTTCCGCAGCAATTAACATTATCATGGGCTTTTTTTCTTCATTCTATTAACATGATACATCCTGTCTATTGGTCTTCATATGTTGAAGCATCTTCGCATTCCTGGGATAAATCTCATATGGACTTTGTATATAATACTTTCAATACACTGCTGAATTCAGGATGCTAGTATTTTGTGGAGGATTGTGCATCTATATTTGTAAGAGATATTTGTCTATAGCTTTCTTTTCTTGTAACGTTTTTGGCTTTGTTGTCAAAGGAATGCTGTCCTCATAGAATGATTTAGAAAGTGTTCCCTCCTCTTCTATTGTTTGGTATCATTTCCTTTGTTCTTTTTTTTTTTTACCCCCTGATCCTCAGACCAGATCATTTCAGTTGTCCTATCTTCAAGTTCAGAGGTTCTTTCTTCTGCCTACTCAAATCTGGTGTTGATATTCTCCAGTGAATTTTTCATTTTAGCTCTTATACTTTTAGTTCCTGAGTTTACATTTGTTTTTTTTTTTAATAATTTCTCTTTATTGGTATTCTCTATTTGATGGTACATCATTCTCTTGTTTTCCTTTAGGTTTTTTTTTTTTTTTTTTGGCCCATTGTTACATTTAGCTCTTTGTCTAGGAAGTCCAATGTGTGGGCTTCCTCCAGGACAGTTTTTATTCATTTCATTGCTTGTGTGTGTGTGTGTGTGTGTGTGTGTGTGTGTGTGTGTGTGTAAATAGACCACACTTTCCTTTCTTGCCTCATAACTTTTGCTAACACCTTGACATTTTAAATATTATTATGTGGTAACTTTGGAATTCAGATTCCCCCTGCTTCCCAGATTTTCTTTTTGCAGTTTGTTGTGGGTTATAGTTGTTTGTTTAGTGACTTTTATAAACTATTTTTAGGAGACTAAATGCTTTGTTGAATGATCATTGGAGTCTCTAGATGCCTGGAGCAAAAAAAAAAAAAAAAAAAAAAAAAATTCCCAGTCTCAGCAGCTGGCTCTATGAGTTTGTTGGGACATGTCTTCAATACTTAGTCAAGCTGTTTACAATTCTGCCTTGCCCTTATTTTCCTACTTGCATCGTCTTGACTGCCAGCCACAGGTAAAATCTTATGGTCTGCTCAAGTTTTTTCCAAGGTTTCCAACCCTGAGCATAAGCATGGTCCATTGATCTCAATGTGGCAAAGAAATTTCTGAAGACAAAAAAGAAATGCCATAAGGGAAATATTGATAAATCTACTTCCAGCTAACTATATCTATAATTTAGCCTTTGTGTATGAGTCTGAGATTTTTAACATAGATTGCACATCTCTCTATTATTAAACTTTCCATACAAATGAAAACTTATGGCCTGTACTGAAAATTATGGCCTGAAATAAATAAAATTGCAGTATCAGAAAGGATAAATTCTAAATTTCCAGTACAGGCTTGGCCTAAGGTGAAGAAGAGTTGTACGTATCAAGCCAAAGAATGATATTATACACTTTCATAATGATTATTTTAGAAGCATAGCAATTTGGCACCAGACTAGACATTGACTAATGTACTAAATTTTAAAAGCAAGTAAGGGGATGAAATTAGAGTCTGTCATACAGAGTGAAGTAAGTCAGAAAGAGAAAAACAAATATCATATATTAAGGCATATATATGGAATCTAGAAAAATGATAGTGATGAACATATTTGCAGGGCAGAAAAAGAGACACAGACGTAGAGAACGGACTTGTGGACATGGGGGGGAAGGTGAGGGTGGAACAAATTGAGAGTAGTATTGCCATATATACACTACCATATGTAAAAGAGTTAGCTAGTGAGAAGTTGCTGAACAGGGAGCTCAGCTCAGTGCTCTGTGATGACCTAGAGGGGTGGGATGGGGGGTGGGATGGAGGCTCAAGAGGGAGGGGATATATGCACACATATAGCTGATTCACTTTGTTGTATAGCAGAAACTAACAATACATTGTAAAGCAAATATACTCAATTAAAAATAAATAGATAAATAAAGTAGGAGGTAGAATGAAAAAAATAAAATAAAATAGATAACCAACAAGGACCTACTGTATAGCAAAGGGAATTCTACTCAATATTCTGTAATAACCTATATGAGAAAAGAATCTGAAAAAAAATGTGTATATATATATATATATATATATATATATATATGTATAACTGAATCACTATGCTGTACACCTGAAACCAACACAACATTATAAATCAACTATACTCCAATAAAATTAAAAATAAATAAATATATAAAACACTTGGAAAAAAAAAAAAGAGCAAATATGTCCACCCAGAGACACAAGGAAACTGGTGAGGATTATCTTGCTGACCTCAAGAAGGAAAATAATTAGGCTTATATGTCACTAGCACAGTTTACTGCATGAAGGACACACTTTTGTGCATCAGAAAGAAGAAATGAATATTATAATAGCCCCAGTGCAGAAGTGGGACCAAAGAAATAGAAAACAAGTACATTCTAGCTATAACTCTCTTCAGCACACCTCTGATCACAGGGGTTTTTGTTTTTGTTTTGTTTTGTTTCTGGCTTCTGGGTACAAAATTTAGAAATAAACATGATTTCTTTGCATCCTTGAGAACTAAGATCAGCACTGGATAGTTTTCTAGAAAGTGTTTAAACTCACTTCCATAAAATTTGAAACAATTACGTAAAAATATTTCTTCTATACATTACCACAAACTTCTAGAAGCATCGCTGGCTTGTAAAAAGGCATAAAAAATATGCTTTTTATTGTCTTTCTTAATCTTAAATGAATTACTGGTTTAATTAAAACAAATTTTTAGAGCAAGACTCAAATCATCTATATAAAGCAATGTATTTCATGACCCCTAAGGATACCACATTACATTTGTGGTATTAACGTAACACTGTAAGAATGGCAATTAATATCAAATTAAATCCAAGATGGACACAGTAAATTCCCATTGACCTGAACTATTTCTTTAGATGTTTTTGAATGTGTCACCGCTGGAGATTTTCTGGCAATTATTGAAGAGTGCTGACACCTCGGAAGTTGAATCTCTTCCTCACATGTCTATACTGCTTTCCAATGATCTGAGTGTGATACAATTTTAACTGGAAGTCACAGGTGACAATGGAACAGAGTAGGACCCTATGGTCTTTGCCATCCATGTCCTCTGCCTGCCTTTTGTCTGTGGAAAAATTTTAGCCAAAGAATAAATTTAATCAGAGAAGTGAGAAAATACAGAAATAAAGGGAAGCAGTCCAACAAGACCAAATAATAATATTTTAGTCATTAAGCCAAGTCAAGGACCTTTAGTTCTACTCAAGGGCTATAGAGAATATTCTGAGCCACATCCTGTGAGCTATCATATGGATACTGAAACCCCCACCAGGAGGAAGAAGTTAACTACATGATGACCAGACTGTAGCCATGACATAAGCTGCCACAATTCCAAGAATTGGCCTCGAGGAAATGGGAAGAAACCAACCCTGGAACTAAAAACTAACTGTACTTAAAACAATCAAGATGACGGTGGTCAAACCACAGATGACCAATTTCAAGATGACTGTCAGAGCTGCCTGTGCTGTTTCTGCATGTGGCCCCCTCCCTCTTCCTATAAAAGCTCTTGCACATTGGTTGTCAGTGGGGGGAAGTTGGCCTTTGGACAGGAGTCTGCCCTGCCCCTGACCCCAGTTGCTGGCATCCAAAATAAAGCAAACTTTCCTTTCCACCAGCCTTGCCTCTTTATTGCCTTTAGAGCGGTGAGCAGCCAGACCCCTACTTTCAATAACAATGAGACTGAGGAGGAAGCTGGCTGAAGCAAACCAGACACCAACAGCTGTAAAATCAGAAACAAGATACCTTCACCAAGTGGCAACTGTCAGTGGTTACACAGGAATGCCACTTGTAAGGTGGAATTTTATTCAGGCCTAGTTTGAAAACCTCAGATTATTTAGCTATTCAACTGCTCAAGATGGTTAGTAACAAAGATACAATTACAAAGAGGTTACAACTTTGCAAAAGGTATTTTCCATTTGTTTTGTTTGTATATGTTTTCAACAAGTTTATTTTTGTTTGTTTTGCATTTGTCCTACGGCATTGAAAACAACAAGGGGCTCTTAAAACACTGTCACCCTGTGCTCAGCTCTCTGCAGGAAGCCGTCTCTTCTCTCTGCCTGGACTCTAGTTTTCACCAGGCTTCATTCGATATGAGGAGGACCAGCAACTCTGGCTGAGGAGGGAGACTTCAAGAGTATTAGAAAACAACAACAGCAACAACATCCTAATGTCACAGATGCAGGATCAGGATGCAGAGCTTATAAAGGAACACCAGTACCCAGATAATATTTTGATCATCTATTTGATAGAGAAAGAAAATTAGTTCATTCAAATTCACTTTCACATAATCATAGAAGTCAGAGATCACTGAAGAATTCAAAGAGGAAATCAAAAAATACACAGAAACAAATGACAATGAAAACTCAATGACGAAAAAACCTATGGGATGCAGCAAAAGCAGTCCTAAGAGGGAAGTTTATAGCAATTCAATCCTACCTCAAGAAACAGGAAAAATCTCAAATAAACCACCTAACCTTACACCTAAAGCAATTAGAGGAAGAAGAACAAACAAAACCCAAAGTTAGTAGAAGGAAAGAAATCATAAAGATCAGAGCAAAAATAAATGAAATAGAAATGAAGAAAACAACAGCAAAGATCAATAAAACAAAATACTGGTTCTTTGAGAAAATAAACAAAATTGATAAACCTTTATCCAGAATCATCAAGAAAAATTAAAAGGGAGAGGACTCACATCAATAAAATTAGAAATGAAAAAGGAGACATTACAAATGACAGTGCAGAAATACAAAGGATTATAAGAGAGTACTACAAGAAACTATATGCCAATAAAATGGATAACCTGGAGGAAATGGACAAATTCTTAGAAAGGTATCATCTTCCAAGATTGAACCAGGAAGAAATAGAAAATAAGAACAGACCAATCACAAGTAATGAAATTGAAACTGTGATTAAAAATCTTCCAACAAACAAAAGTCCAGGACCAGATGGCTTCACAGGTGAATCTATCACACATTTAGAGAAGAGCTAACACCCATCCTTCTCAAACTCTTCCAAAAATTTGCAGAGGAAGGACTACTTCTGGACTCATTCTTTGAGGTTACCATCACCCTGATACCAAAGCCAGACAAAGATATCACACAAAAAAATAAAATTACAGACCAATATCACTGATGAACATAGATGCCAAAATCCTCAGCAAAATACTAGCAAACAGAATACAGCAACACATTAAAAGGATCATATGCAATGGTCAAGTGGGATTTATCCCAGGGATGCAAGGATTCTTCAACATAAGCAAATCAATCAATGTGATACACCATATTGACAAATTAAAAATAAAAATCATATAATCATCTCAATAGATGCAGAAAAAGCTTTTTACAAAATTCAACACCCATTTATGATAAAAGCTCTCCAGAACATGGGCATAGATGGAACCTACTTCAACATAATAAAGGCCATATATAACAAACCCACAGCAAACATCATTCTCAGTGGTGAAAAACTGAAAGCATTTCCTCTAAGATCAGGAACAAGACAAGGATGTCCACTCTTGCCACTATTATTCAACATAGTTTTGGAAGTCCTAGCCACAGCAATCAGAAAAGGAAAAGAAATAGAAAGAATCAAAATTGGAAAAGAAGAAATAAAACTGTCACTGTTTGCAGATGACATGATACTATGATACATATGCATCCTAAAGATGCCACCAGAAAACTACTAGAGGTAATCAGTGAATTTGGTAAAGTTGCAGAATACAAAATTAATGCACAGCATTCTCTTGCATTCCTATATACTAACAACGAAAGATCAGAAAGAGAAATTAAGGAAACAATCCCATTTACCATTACAACAAAAAGAATAAAATACCTAGGAATAAACCTATCCAATGAGGTAAACGACCTGTACACAGAAACTATAAGACACTCTTGAAAGAAATCAAAGATGACACAAAGAGATTGAGAAATATACCATGATCTTGGATTGGAAGAATCAATATTGTGAAAATGACTATACTACCCAAAGCAATCTATGGATTTAATGCAATCTCTATCAAATTACCAATGGCATTTTTCACAGATTTAGAACAAAAATTTTACAATTTGTATGCAAACACAAAAGAACCCAAATAGCCAAAGCAATCTTGAGAAAGAAAAACGGAGCTGAAGGAATCAGGCTCCCTGACTTCAGACAATACTACAAAGCTACAGTAATCAACACAATATGGTACTGGCACAAAAACAGAAATATAGATCAATGGAACAGGATAGAAAGTCCAGAGATAAACCCACACACCTATCGTCACCTAATCTATGACAAAGGAGGTAAGAATATACAATGGAGAAAAGACAGCCTCTTCAGTAAGTGGTGCTGGGAAAACTGGACAACTACATGTAAAAGAATGAAATTAGAACACTCCATAACACCATACACAAAAATAAACTAAAAGTGGATTAAAGAGTTAAATGTAAGGCCAGACACTATAGAACTCTTAGAGGAAAACATAGGCAGAACACTCTATGACATAAATCACAGAAAGATCCTTTCTGACCCGCCTCCTAGAGAAATGGAAATAAAAACAAAAATTAAAAAATGGGACCTAATGAAACTTAAAATCTTTTGCACAGCAAAGGAAACCATAAACAAGACAAAAAGACAACCCTCAGAATTGGAGAAAATATTTGCAAACAAAGCAATGGGCAAGGGATTAATCTCCAAAATATGCAAACAGCTCATGCAGCTAAATATCAAAAAAACAAACAACCCAATCAAAAAATGGGCAGAAGACCTAAATAGACATTTCTGCAAAGAAGACATACAGATGGCCAAGAGACACATGAAAAGCTGCTCAACATCGCTAATTACTAGAGAAATGCAGATGAAAACTACAATGAGGTATCACCTCACACCAGTTAGAATGGCCATCATCAAACCATCTACAAACAATAAATGCTGGAGAGGGTGTGGAGAAAAGGGAACCCTCGAACTGTTGGCAGGAAAGTAAATTGAAACAACCACTATAGAGAATTGTATGGAGGTTCCTTAAAAAACTAAAAATAGAACTACCATATGACCCAGGAATCCCACTACTGGGCATATACCCTGAGAAAACCATAATTCAAAAAGACAACTACACCCCAATGTTCACTGCAACACTATTTACAATAGCCAGGTCATGGAAACAAACTAAATGTCCATCGACAGATGAATGGATAAAGAAGTTTCAGTACATGTATACAATGGAACATTACTCAGCCATAAAAAGGAACGAAACTGTGTCCTTTGTAGACGTGTGGATGGACCTAGAGTCTGTCATACAGAGTGTAATAAGTCAGAAAGAGAAAAACAAATATCGTATATTAACGCATATATGTGAAATCTAGAAAAATGGTACAGATGAACATATTTGCAGGGCAGGAATAGAGACGCAGATGGAGAAGCTGGATGTATGGACACAGTGGCAGAAGTGGGGGTGGGATGAATTGGGAGATTGGGATTGACATATATACATTACCATGTGTAAAACAGATAGCTAGTGGGAACCTGCTGTATAGCGCAGGGAGCTCGGTTTGGTGCTTTGTGATGACTAGATGCATGGGATGGGGGTTAAGAGGTTCAAGAAGGAGGGGATATATGTATACATATAGCTGATCACTTTGGCGTACAGCAGAAACTAACACAACATTAGAAAGAACTATAACCCAATAATAATAATAATAATGATAATAATAATAAACCAGATCTGGTACTATAAAGAAAAAAAATCTATTTTTTGATGTTTTAGTACAGGTAGCAGGGATTTTTTCCCAATTTTTAAAATTTAAGGATAGTTGCTTCCAATGTTGTGTTAGTTTCAGGTGTACAACAAAGTGATTCAGATGCATATATCTATACCTATATATTCTTTTCCAGATTCTTTCCCCTTATACATTATTATAAGATACTGAGTATAGTACCCTGTGCTATACAGTGGGTCCTTGTTGTTTATCTGTTTTATGTATAGTAGTGTGTATATTTTAATCCCAAACTCCTATTCTATCCCTCCCCCCACCTTTCCCTTTGGTTACCACAAATCTGTCCTCTGTCTATGCGTCTGTTTTTGTTTTGTTAATAAGTTCATTTTTATAATTTTTTTTAGATTACACATATGTGATATCATATTATATTTGTCTTTGTCTGACTTACTTCACTTAGTATAATAATCTCTAGGTCTATCCATGTTGCTGCAAATGGCATTATTTCACTCTTTTTTTATGGCTGAGTGGTATTCCACTGTATGTATACCACATCTTCTTTATCTGTTCATCTGTTGATGGACATTTAGGTTGCTTCCATGTCTTGGCCATTGTATGTAGTGATTCTGTGAGCATAGCAGTGCGTATATCTTTTCGAATTTCTAATTTCGGTTTTGAGAAAGAAAGAGAAAGTGAGCACCTTAGAAAGACTCACAGAAGCTAAGCTTAATTTTTGGCTCTGAAACAAGGGGTTGCAGGATATCACATGTGAGCTGGCAGCATTGCTCACTAGGTTTGGTGTGATGAGGGATTAGAGTGATACCCGGAACAACTATGAGAGGGTAAATTTAGTGGCATTAACTCCAAATGAGTTGGACAAAACTCATAAGAAATGACCATGAGATGCTGTTAAAGGATGACCAATATCACTGGACCTTTCCCCCTGGTCTGTGGGAACAGAAATGAGTTGGATCTACTTAGAGCAAATGAGTATGTATCCAGCTTTTGCAAACAATATTAGATGCCATAAACAGAAACTATAACTAAACACCATGGGGAAAGAACAGAAGTCCTATCACATAGCCGTCTTTTCAGCTACATTAGCACTCGGAATAAGAGACCAGAGAAACCAAGAGCTGAATGAACCTTAGTGATGTTCTGGATCATCACATTCTGGGTTGCAGATAAGGAAACCGAGGTGCAGAGTGGCTGGTGAACCAAATTTATATGTGCGTGTGTGTACGCATGACAGCATATGCACGCACGCACACACTCCTTGCCCTGATGCGAGCCCACAGTGTAGCCATCTTCAATCTGATAATCAAGCCCAGTGCAAAAGGTCTTTCAGCAGCAGCATTGTTTTCCCATCCAACACTGACAAACACAGCAGGCTGGGCTTATTAACACATACAGAAAACAGCAAAGTCAAATCTCTGTGAGAAAATGCATTGAAAATCCCCTGAAACGACCCACACAAAAACAACAGTGGTACTTACCTCAAAAGGGGTGGGGGTGAAGGAGAAGAATCAGGGTGGTGGGCAGAGGCAATTTTAGCCTCATCTATAATGTTTTAAATTTAAAATCAAGTTTTAGAAATGGTGTTTTAGCAGACATATAAGTTAATCTTAGCATACCTACATATTCTTTTTGCTCTCTTAGATCTGTATTTTTTTAAATACTTAACATGGAGAACACACAACAGCATCTCCCTAATTCTAGTTGTATTATCCCAAATAACTATTTCTGAATAAGCATATCGAGTCAGTTATTTCCCCTGAAACTTTTCCCATAACCTCATGTATATTTTTTTCTGTCGAACTGATGGATTACTACATCACAAACCCCACAGAAGACTTTCTATGGTACCTACTTTCAAACCGGGCACCATATAATGGAAGTTACTGTCAATTAAAATTTTCTCTGAAACTTTTACGAACCACCAGGAAACTAAAATATTTATGAAGAAAGAGAGGAACAGAATTTCAGACATACAAAAATTTCATGAACATATGCTAGAAGTAGACAAACCTAAGATATTAAACCATTGCTCCATCTAATTTAAACAGGCCTGTTCTAATTTGATGGGAATCAGTCTCGTCTATAGAGGCTAGCTTCCAATGCTGTCATGTTTCCCAAATTTGGGGCTCGAGTTCACATTTACATTTGATAATTTTGATATTTTGGACATACTGTAGACATCACAATCTAATCTAACGTGCATAGGCATGTAACAGAAGTCAAGGTTTAGACCTGGTAAGAAGCTTCAAAATCTTCTAACGTAGCTTCTTCAGATGAGAAATAGAGAACCAGAATCGTGTGGTTATTGACTTATAATCGCTCAGCAAAGCACTCCCCTGGTGGTGCAGTGGTTAAGAATCTGCCTGCCAATGCAGGGGACACGGGTTCGAGCCCTGGTCCGGGAAGATCCCACATGCCACAGAGCAACTAAGCCCCTGCACCACAACTACTAAGCCACATGCCACAACTACTGAAGCCTGCATGCCTAGAGCCCGTGCTCCGCAACATGAGAAGCCACCACAATGAGAAGCCCGTGCACCCGCAATGAAGTGTAGCCCCTGCTCGCCGCGACTAGAGAAAGCCTTCCCAGGAGTCCATTAAGTGGTCTAAGGCACAGCTAAGCAGAAGCTTGCCTCTAATATAGAAATTTTAATATATTATTTTTCTGTTTAACTCACCTTGCTTTCTCTCAGTTAATATTCTGCATTGCTCAATGTTTCCAAACTACAGTTAAATCCCTAACACTGTTCCTTACAGATAGAGCAATATTAGAACAATTGGACTCTTGCCAATTCTCCCAACCACTTGTTTTGTAAAACTTTCTACTTTTTGCTCTCCTCCTGTGATTAAATCAAACCTAGGAAGTCCTACTGTGTAATTCCCCTTCATCTTGTATTGAAAAGTGCTCTCCCTCCTGAAATCTGATGGGCAACTGAAATTTTCAAACTGCCAAGAAACAGCATGGATTCCGGGGTTGGAAAGCAGACCACCTGTGTGCCAAACACCTGGGTGTAAAGACTGAAGTCTCAGGGCTTACCTGGTGGCGCAGTGGATGAGAGTCCACCTGCCAATGCAGGGGACACGGGTTCGTGCCCCAGTTCGGGAAGATCCCACATGCCATGGAGCGGCTGGGCCCGTGAGCCATGGCCGCTGAGCCTGTGCATCCGGAGCCTGTGCTCCGCAACAGGAGAGGCCACAACAGTGAGAGGCCTGCGTACCGCAAAAAAAAAAAAAGAATGAAGTCTCTCATTATTGATTCAAAGCATGAATATAAACTGGAGAACTCTGGAATGTGACCAGACAATACATCAGAAGGTGCTAATAAACTAGAGACTTCTCATGGTGAAGCAGACGTTGCTTCAGATTCTCTTCATTGCCCTTCTTTTCATCCTCTTACAGAGAGGGCTGTCAGATTTAGCAAATAAAAGCCCAAGATGTCCAGTCAAATTTGAATTTCAGAAAACTAAATAAATTTTTAGTGTATGTCCCATGCAATATTTGGAACATACATATATCAAAAAAATCTTTGCAGTTCTTCTGAAATTCAAATTTAACTTAGTGTCCTGTGTCTTTTATCTGGCAACCCTGTTTGTATGCAAAATACCTTTGTGGTATCTCTGAAAATAATCTGGCCTTTCCTATGAGTTAATATGTGATTTTCACAAATTGGGGGAAAAGAGATTTTCAGATATCAGGCTGAACTTCTGATAAACTTTGCCTCGAGACATAACCAGGGACATTTTCCAGGCCTGGTGTGTGGGGTAGTCCACGAGTGCACAAACGTTTTCTTCTAGTGTCAGACAGCAAATATTTTAGGCTTTACGGGGCATAGTCTCTGTAGTGTGAAAGCAGTCACAGACAACACATAAACAAGTGAGTATGTCTGTGTGTCAATAAGACTATTTACAAAACAGGTGTCAGGCCAGATCTGTCCCACAAGATTCAGTTTTCCAACGCATGTCATATTTGAACTGGCCCTTCGCCAATATTCCAGAGACGTTCAATTTAACTTATTGGAAAATCAGTCCCACTAATTGGATATAGCTAGACTCTCCCAAATCAGAAAAATAGCATGATTGTTAAGAGAAATGGAAATCAAACTTGTGCACATACACTCCAAAAATCTGTACTATATCCCACTGCTATTGGAGGGAGAGAAGAATGATCACAGGACCAGCTGGGTTTGAAATACTAATTAGAACTAATTAAGGTTAGCACCTTATACCATTACCCAGGTCATAATTGAAAGAGACACTGTCATTTAGCCAAAGTACTACTTTTTTAAATGAAATTAAAGAAAATATTTAAAAATGGGGGTGATGGCTGGTAATTCAGACAGAAAATTTAAACAAGAGAAGTAGCACTGAAGAAGGCATCTTGTTCCAAGGGCAGCTGAAAGACAGACACATAACAGGATATGGCTGGAGGATAAACCAGGAGACATGGGTCTTGAGTAGTTTCCATGACTCACTGCTCAGCCACAGAAACCAGAGAGGGGCAGACGGGTGCAAAAATGGAGACAAGGAAAGTGAATATGGCTGGGAGGAGGGGGACTGAAAGAGTCAAGGGGCAAGAGAGGGTGACGTGGAGTAATGGCTCGGAGAGATACCTTTCCTGGCGAGACTTGTGGAAAACAGAGACTCAGAGACTGGTTTTACTTGTGATCTCTTGCCAGCCGCTGCTTGTTTACAATCCAAGGGTTAAGTCAGACATGACGGTGTACCTGCCAATGACAGGAAAGCCTTTTTTCCAGTGTTTTGCTGTCCTAGGGTTCAGTCTTGTAAGAAAGACTCAGGCGTACGTTTAGAATCAATCATGCATGTGACAGCCAACCCTGTATTTCAGATCATCCCTGGGAACAAACGTTTCACTTGCTAAATTTGAGGCACAAAGAGATGCAAAGCAAATTGAGCGGAAAAGAGTCACTTTATTAAAAAAGTTTCTCTTTTCCTTTTCATCAGCATCAAAGCCCGAATCAACCTGTCACCACAGTAACTGTGGAAATGACTGAAACAAAGTAAAGAGGTTATTGTCATTGAATCGCTATTCTCATAGCAATAGGAATAGATCGTGTACAACAGAGAGCAAAGAACAGAATGAATTATGCATAAACACAGCACATATTCCGAGAGGACTCTGAGTCCAGCTGATGCGTGTGCAGGCCTGCCAACAAAGATACCCAGGAGTCAGGATATCAGAAGTGACAAATATTTTCACTTTGTTAAAACTGACGAATCTGTGAAATGAAACTGTGCCTCAGTGAGAATGCTAAGTTAGAGGAAATGGTGTAGGATGGCTTCATGCTGCTGCCTGGTTATTATCACAAAAACAGCAAACTAATTTTAACAAGATACAGTAAGTCCCCTACGTGTGAACCTTCAAGTTGCGAACTTTCAAAGATGTAAACGTGCATTCCCATGTCCAATCATGTAAGTTAGTTCATGTGTCTGGTGTACATTGTCACGTGCCTGCATCCTCTACAAATGGTTGTGCTTTTGTGTACTTTACTGTACTGTACAGTAGTACAGTATCTTTACTTCAAGCCCAGGATGTCCGGAAAGAAGTGTCAAAGCAGCGGTGATGTAGCTGGTACTGCTAAGGAGCATTAGGAATTGGAGGCCCACACAAAGGACAAAGAGAGACAAGAGGAAGAAGAAACTGAAGAACCAAAGTGATTCACAACGCAGGAAGTGGCAGGGTATTTTCTTTATTTGAGGAGGCACTGCTAGTTTTTGAGGCACAGGACCCAAACATAGAACGGTACACAAAGGTTGCAGCAGCCGTTCAGAATGCAATCCAGTGCTACCGTGTCATCTATGATGAGAAAAAAAGAGCTGCTACCCAGACATCACTGGATCATTTTTTCGAGAGGGTAGATAGAATTGAATCCAGCAAGGAACCAGAACCTGTGCCGTCCGCGTCAGGCGTGAGTGAAAGTGCAGCCCGACCTCCGTCTCCTGTTGCTGACAACCCTTCAGCTCTACCATCTCCCACCTCCTCTCCCTCCTCCAGTCAGTAACTCTTCCTGCCTGTTCACTTGATGCCAGCCCCTGTATGCCAGCTGTTGTATTGCACTACTGTACCTTTCAAGGTACTGTGAGATTAAAAATGTTTTCTTTATTTTTTTGTTTGTTTTCTTATGTATTACTTATGTGAAAAGCATTATAAACCTATTAGAGTACAGTACTATCTAGCCGATTGTGCTAGTTTGGTACCTACGCTAACTTTGCTGGACTTACGAACGCATTGGACTTGTGAATGTGCTCTGGGAACAGAACTCGCTCGTTTGTAGGGGACTTGCTGTAACGTACATACTCCGATCAAGTGAACTCAAAAAAAAAAATTCAGCTCCTATGTGAGTATTTTGCATTTGTCACAATGAGGTGTATAAGAAAGTCTTTATTCTGATAGTCGCTAGATATAATCAAAGGCAAAATTTATCTTGCTGGAAGCATAATAAGTAATTTTTACTGAGCATTTTTAAATGCCAGGCACGGTGATAAGTGTTTTTATGTGTCTCACAACAACCCCGGGAAGAAGGCACTTTAGTATCTCTAGTTACATACGGAAAATTATGAGGGCCCGAAAGGCTAAGGAACTTCCTAAGGGACGCAGCTAAGACATGACAGGACAGTTCCTGCACCCAGGCTGCCCCACCGGAGGCCGGGGTCTTGGCCACTTCTCTGCCCTGATGGGTCCTCTGCAACCCCGGACGAATAGCGGGTCACTCACCACAGTTGGCACAGCCAGGGTGGCCCTCATTCATTGCCATTGGTATCACCCAGGTTCTGTGCTAGGGGTTTCCCATTCGGGGTCACAAACATCACTCATCTATTTGCTCAGGATGCTGGTTCCTGGATGGAGAGGTGATCTGCTCTGTCTTCGACCACACTGGATTCCAGAGTCAATTTTGCTGACCTTACTGGCTGGGCAGAGGTGCCCTTGGTCCCTCTCCAGCCTGTGGGCAGCCTTCCAGAGGACTGTTCTTTTGTTGTGAATATTCATTGAAGCCGTTCTGGTTTCCTGATGGAATTAATCGTGGTACGGGGACTCCTTAGGGCTGTTCCATTCAAAGTCTAGACCGCAAAGTAACAGCAGTGACACCTGGGAGCTTGCTGGAAAGGCAGCTTCTCGGTGCCCTCCCTCCCCCCGACTCAATCTATCAGTAGCTCTGGAATCTGCATTTTACCAAGATCCCCAGGGGAGTCGTAAGCACATGAAAACTGGAGAAACACCAGCTTTGGGGGCTTCCTCTGGCCATCAATTTTCCTTCTATTCAGAAGATTCACGGCTCTGTGTCGGGAGATCTTCCAGGACCCCAGGCGCAGGGCAGCCACTCTCCATCCCAGTGAACCAGAGTTTCCCTGGCTAGAGAGAGTAGAGAACAGTGGTAGCCACACTTGAAAATGCCTCTTCGTCACAGAAGTGTGTAAACTGTATGTTCTTCTGGGAGTCTCAGTTCTCCTCAGATTCCCAACAAAATCAATGACACAGAAGCTTCCCCCGGGATCAGACCTGTCACAGCTCCGTGTTACTTCTTGGCTCTAATGTGCTTCCTGCATAAAAGAACTCAAAGCTTTGTAAACAATTTCATTTGTACTCTTTTTTTATTAATTAATTAATTTATTTTTGCTGTGTTGGGTCTTCGTTTCTGTGCGAGGGCTTTCTCTAGTTGTGGCGAGCGGGGGCCACTCTTCATTGCAGTGCATGGGCCTCTCACTATCGCGGCCTCTCTTGTTGCGGAGCACAGGCTCCAGACATGCAGGCTCAGTAGTTGTGGCGCATGGGCCCACTTGCTCCGTGGCATGTGGGATCCTCCCAGACCAGGGCTTGAACCCGTGTCCCCTGCATTAGCAGGCAGATTCTCAACCACTGCACCACCAGGGAAGCCCCTGTACTCTGTTTTTAGATTCCACATATAAGCAATATCATATGGTATTTGTCCTTCTCTGTCTGACTTACTTCACTTAATATGATCATCTCTAGGTCCATCCATGTTGCTGCAAATGGCATTATTTAGTTCTTTTCTATGGCTGAGTAATATTCCATTGTATATATGTACTACCTCATCTTTATCCATTCATCTGTCAATGGACTTATCAGCAAAGCAGGAACAGAGTCACAGATGTAGAAAACAAACATATGGTTACCAGGGGGTAAAGCAGGGGAGGGATAAATGGGAAGATTGGGATTGACATAAACACATTACTGTATACAAAATAGATAACTAAGTAAGAACCTACTGTATAGCACAGGGAATTCTACTCAATACTCTCTAATGACCTATATGGGAAAAGAATCTAAAAGTGAGTGGATATATGTATATGTACAACTGATTCACTTTGCTGTACAGCAGAAACTAACCCAACATTGTAAATCAACTATACGCCAATCAAAAATAAAAATGAATAAATTTTTAAAAATAAAATTAAAAAAAGGACTCAAAGCTGAGCCTGAAAGACCACGTAGAATTCAGTTCAGTATAAGAGGATGGGAGCCCTGGCAGCCAACAGTGAGATTTCAGTGACAGATCTCCCACCCATCCCTTTGTTTTATTCCTCACTGCCTCAGGGATCACCATTCCTGGATGTTTATTTAATATCCAAGAGATTAATTTTGACTAAGTGCCTAGTAGCAGAGTCTTATCCTGTCAAAAAGAATTTATTGTCTACTTAAAGGGATGCCTTGAGTGCATAGATTGCAGAAGGATAATACAAACAGAATCACCAATTAATTGTATTACAAGCTAGATGCAAGCTCTATTGAAACAATCTGGTGGCCTTATTTATGAGGAAGCCCCAGCAAACAGTCCATGATAAAATAAGAAAACTAAACTTGAGTTTTAATTGTCCAGAACAATGAAAATTGTGAGTGTAGAATTCCTTTAAAATTAATTTTCTTTCTATTTTTCATCTTGTACTAAAATTTTACCCCCATCCATCTATCTCCACATCTCACCTTCTCCTTGTCTATCTTCATATCTGCCACCCTAACCTTGAAGTTTTTACATCTCTCTCCCTGTGATCAAACAACTTATTTTAGATCTGGCCAGAGTCCCTTCAGAAGGTTTCAATCTGCACTCCAATCACCCAGAATTTAAATTCATTCTGCATCCTGGACAAAGCAAGAGTGAGAGGCTTGTAGAGACAGACATGACATGATGTGAAGACAGATGCCAAACAAGTGTGGGTGAAGGAAAGACAGATGTTGAGAGAGGGCAAAATTCAAGTGGGAGGGAGGTGAACCAATAAATACGTGAGCAGCCAATGGGTGATCAAGGAGAATAAAGACCTGCAAAAAGGACCACAGGGCTTTACAAGATCCAGATGGGAGACCCTCAACTAACCACAGTCTCGGTACCTGAAATTTAGCACTTATACTTACAGTCAACTTAATCATGTTATAAGTTAAACAGCATAATTATTTCACTTGTGAAAGCACTTGACTATTCCTTCAGGTAGAATGGTCAAAGTCATTGTTATGTCAAAATTTGAATTTAATATGTTTTTATTTTCTAATATGCTATTAACACCAGCAAAATTATTGCATATACTGCATGTCGCTTTTCAAACAGCAAAAGTAAAGAAGTACTTTGGCAAATGGGGAGTATAGGATACATGGTCCATATGTAGTTTTCAGAAGCATCTTCTTTTGGCGGGCCTCTCACTGTTGTGGCCTCTTCCGTTGCGGAACACAGGCTCCGGACGCGCAGGCTCAGCGGCCATGGCTCACGGGCCCAGCCGCTCCGCGGCATGTGAGATCCTCCTGGACCGGGGCATGAACCCGTGTCCCCTGAATCGGCAGGCGAACTCTCAACCACTGCGCCACCAGGGAAGCCCCAGAAGCATCTTCTTAACGGATGGGGGATCCAAACAGAAGCAGACAGTCCAGGGTGCAGTTGGCTCACTTGCTTAAAGGAATTTGCCATGGAAATCTCCGTTTTGGCCACCGTGGGTATCTAAGCTTTTCTGATGTTTACCTCATTTTTTGAAAATGAAAATATACAAACAAGCATAATTAATCTATTATTTAGGGATACTTACATATGTGGTAATAATATTCTTTAAAGGAAATATTTAATATTCTTTAAAGGAAATAAATAATATTCTTTAAAGGAATTTTATGCTAAACATAAAATTCGGGATGAAAATTGCCTCCCAAAAAGGAAGGCAGTGGAAGGTCACTAAGGAAAACCACAGTGACCTTGGTAATGTTCTTGTTCTTAAACTGAGCGGTGAGTGTTCCTTGTACTACTAGCATCATACTTTATATGCTACATGTCTTCATATGCAGAGAACGTGACATAATAAAAATTTTAAAAATCATCCAGAAATTTTGTTTTGCTGCCTCATAAATCATAGAAAGCCAATTCAGAAACACCCCAGTTATGAAAATTCATGTTTGAACACTAATTATGTGAGGGATTAAAGAAGGCTCATGCCTTGAAATGTTTTCCTGAGTTGAAATCAGAGAAGACATCCCTCTGACAAAGACACCAAGCAAGGGACACCCGGCCCTTCTGTCTCCTGGTTGTTCGTGAGTGTAAAAATGACAGGTTTGGTTTTTTCCAGGAATAATTCTAGCAATTTTTTCCTAGAGAAACTATAAGCTTTTCAGATAGGTCGCATGGGTTTTCTTAAATACTATTCCAGCTATGTGTTTTGGTCGGAATAAATGCCCAGAAATGCCACGAGGGAGTTGAAGAACAAACTGAAATAAAGAATCTACTATAATTGTTTTTTTAAATCTTTTGCCTTTTAAAAACTAAGTTTATGAGAATAATCAGAAAGTAATAAAGACTTGCTGAAGAGCACATTAGGTGTCTTAGGAAGCAAGATCCGGAAGGAGGAGGCGAATGTTTACCTCCCTGAATGACCAAGTCCTCTGAGCGCAGGCTCACTGTTAAGTGCTGGGCAATGGCTCTTCTCAGACTCTGCTGATGAATCAGAAGTAAACTTCATCAGTGTAGCAGATTAAATGAAAATGGAAAAACTAGCTAAGGAAATGTAGGATACAACCAGTATTCCAATGGTGGACCAAATCCAACACAGTATATTCAATAAGAGTCTACGTAAAGTCCAACACTTACGTTTTAAACATATAGTAAGAAAGTACACGTGGAAAGTTACCAAAAATGATTTTGATCTCTGTCTCCATTAATGGAATTAAAGTGTCCAAAGGAAATGGGGTGATCATTTCCTACTCTGAATGGGTCATTCGGAAATTTTGCATTCATTGCTGAGTGCTGCATCTTAATGTTGAAAAAAACAACCAGGGTAATGAGCTGCCTTGAACCAACCTTGTAAACAGAACAATGGCTATCCACACCAAAGATGAGAAGACACGGGAAGGGAAGGCCAAAGTTCAACCATGTGTATATTACTACAGGGACCCTCCTGAGAGTGAGAGTTACATTTGCACATTTTTATCTTTGAGGGTGAGGACGTGGCCAAAGAAAGGAAGAATTATCTGATACTTATCTTCCCTAGAGATAATTAAACTAGGGCAGAATGCTATCAAGGAGACTCCAATATCTGACGTGGGATTATGTTACATTGTTACTGAGTCCAAGCTCGCTCCGCTCACCACAGGACAGGCCAATGAATCGCAGAGGAGGCGTTGACTTTATTCGGAAAGCCAGCAGACTGAGAAGATGGCAGACTAGTGTCTCCCATACACAATCTTATCAGGGGTTTGGATGTCAGTTTCTTTTATCTCCTCCCCCCATCCCACAGAGAGGTGGGAGGAGATGAGGAAGTAAAGTAAAAGGGCCTTCAGTCTTGCAAATGATCACCTGGAATTATTTGGGGGAGGGGATGTGTTAGTTTCTTCTTTCTTGCAGTCATTCACAGACGGGCAGGGTTCCCTGAGGCAGGGCATTAGGTGCGATTATAATAACAAAAGCAACAAAAAGCGAAGGCTAAAGTCAAAGAAACAGATGCAACAGGGAGTCAACCT